>NW_020897726.1:6828523-6907313 GCF_003984885.1 Neopelma chrysocephalum | reverse complement strand
GCATGAAAATTTCAGCTGCAATAGCAATGCCCTTTTCCAAAACCAGAGTTTACAGAAACAACGGTGAATTGTTCAAAGCATTCAGTTAAGAAAAATCTAACATCAACCTGTCTTGGAAAAGGCACTTGCAATTTCTGAGGAAAAAATTTTTTTATCATCCACAGAGAATATTTGTCCCAACGTATTCACTTATAATTATGAATTTCTAATACTCAAGTGTGAAGCCAATTAAAAAAATAGTTTGTAGATGCTCAGTAGCAATTTGTTGGAGTTTGGCAGCAAAATTATCCTAATTTTCCAATAATACTGATCCTCCCAACTTTCGTGTGGCAGATAGCTTGCATACCATCACAAAGCTGAAGTATTTTGTTTCCCTAAAATATATTTCTTATTTTAAAATATTATCCCTAGAGACATGTGACATTTTACAAGGCAAGGAAATGAGAACAACATAGCAGCAAAATTAAGAAAAATTCTTTTTTTTCCTTTTCTTTCAGCACATGAAAATTATCAAATCCATGGTATAATCCTACTGTTCTCAACTGCATAAAGGAATTTGAATGTACAGCACTGCATTGTTGGGTTCCGGGAGTAGGATGAACTAAATGCAGCCAGCAACGTACTTCCAAATAAAAGTGGCAGCTCTCTTGGAAGAATATTTCTCTAGTTCACTTAGTAAGATAAACCCCTCCCATTTTAATATAGTAAAGTCTAGGTCCATTTTCTATATAATGCAATGAAAATAGACACAATTTACTAAAAGCAGAATTTGTCTTACTGTATTTTAAAACTGCCACATATGTGTCTGTGTGTTTGTAAATACAATTTCTCAGTGTCCAAGAATTAAATCCTTGCCTCATAATGCTAGTAAGAATAATAATAATAATAGTGGAGTCCTTATATTCTATGGTAAATAAAGATGGTCTATTACTTTCATTAGGCACTGGTAGGGAGTGTGCACAGGTCACAGTATGCAAGCTATTAAGATTGAAGGCATCTGCACAAACAGCCTTCACTGCTTTTTAAAGGTAAGCTGCACAATTTGTCTTTCATTAAGAGCTCTTGTTCAGTTTTGTGATTTGTAGCCAGCTCAACTGAGCTTCCAGAGTGTGTACTTCTATTTTGAGATCTTGTCAATAAACAAATAAGACATATGCTTCAGTGAGTCATCTAAGCAGAGCAAACTATCACAAGAATCAGTTGACCTGTACTTCCTTCCTGCTACTGAATCTTTCTCTACCTTTTCTTGTTAGCACAAAGTGTGTCCCTGTACACATCACAAAACAGAGAAGCCAGGGATGGGAAGACAAGGTCTCTTTTATCCATATGGGTTTATTTGTGTTCCGCTGGCACTGTTATAGTCATACAGTAACCAACAGAAATTTTTAGTTTTATTATCACTTCTAAAAAGAGACAGAAATGTGAAAATTGAAGCCAGAAGGTTTGTATCACAGGATTAATTAGGCAGGGCCAAGTGGAGTCACACTCCTCCTGGCAGTGAGTGCCTCAAGAAGGTGCCTGCCTTCAATTATGGAGCACACAAAGCAATTAAAAACCCTGTTTCTTTTTCCTGAGGTGTTACTTTTTACTTGAGAAATCTCTTCTTTTTTTTTTTTAAATTCTCTGGAGATCTGAACTGGCTGAGGTGTAATCTAATAGGGTAAATATTCATGAAAAAATGATTTAGCTGGAACCTAAGTGCAATAGGTTTGAAATAAACCTGAAAGGAATGAACAATGTGTTTCTTGGCTGAAATTTTTTGGCCATTTTTTTAATACACACATACAAGCAAAAAAGACCAGATAATTAAGAACTCAGACATTATGGATCTCCAGGAAAGAATTTTGTCACCAGGACACATGAATCAAATCAGCCAGTCACTCCATGGATTTCCTTAAGCCATACAGCACTCTTGATTAACCTTTTCCTCAGTACTTTATATGGATACATGAAAGTATCTGAATGGCAGGGTTGTGTGTACATGCCAGTTTTAAACAGGTGTTTCAGGCAGCCGTATTCTGTAGCTCATTAGAAATTAGTACTCCGTTTCACCTGTACCTAGTTTACAGGGTATGATAGCCTTTCTCTGGATTTCTGAACCTCTTCGCTCTCCTGGTGTTACTAGGAATTCTACCACCATCACTGACTGTGACTCTTTGTACCAGGACTCAACATCTGATTTTGTGCAGCTGGACCCACACGTTAATGCTTTTGCCACATTCCTCTCAAACACCCAGCTAACTCCTTCCTCTCCTGTTATTTCCCATGACAGATAAATAATTCAAAATATGATATGAAGTATGGTGTATATCTGGTTTGAATAGTGCTCTATCAAGACGTGTTTCAGCTATAGGAATGACCTCATACTTCCTGTTGAGTAGGGAGAAGCAAAAAGATACTTAAATCAATAGAATAAGAGAGCCATAGAGGTGGATACTGCAGTGCATGTGAGTTTTCTTCACAGGTATTATGTGACAAAAAGTGTATGACAGGACATTTTAAGGATGTAAATAATGACCATTGGTTTATTACTATTTCTAACATTGGAATGCCTATATTCCCGGGCTTCCTCATCAGTGCTGCCTAAGAAGTAATTGTATTTTTGAACAAAAAGTAGTGGGTAATGGAGATTTTTTTCTCCCATTGTGCACTTTAGTTTTATTATTCCCTAGTTTAAATATAACTTGCAGAAGAATGAGAAAGTTCTTTATAAAGGTCATTAAATAAATGCTGCTGGAACAAATCTTTAAACAGGATCATCACTAAAATGGGAAGTTATGCATATGGAACACTTTCACTTGTAGTACAGATTAAACAGTTGGCAAAATAAAGCTTTAGATTGCCAGACATTATGTGTCACTAGAAATCAATTCTGACAGATTTTATTGAGGCTTTTACCCATATTATTGCTGCTATATTTTTTTCAGTTAAAAAAAAGAGGAAGAGGATTGACTTTTTCATTACAGGCCAGCCCATTCGGCAAAGGCTATCCTGTCACATGGCACACTTTTATATACATTTTTTATTTAATATGGATAACATATTTATCAGTGGCCAATGTCAAGATGACAATAGTTTCACATTTCTGAGCCATTGCCAGGAGAACTTTGACACATTCTCTTGTGGTTATTTCAGGACATTTTAAAAAGTTTCATCAATTCCACCATACACATAAAACAAAACACAGCAAAACTTTTTTCTTTCTTTTCCAAAGGTATTTTTCATTTGGTTTATGAACCTTCAGTAACTATTTCTTAAAATTAATTGGCAATTGGGAGATAGCAGAGCAACATTCTGTCACTTTATCTAATGTCTTGTCACAGGTATAAAACAATAAAATTAGTGCCAGTGGATTTTAAAGTTAGGCTGTCATATTATCTACATGTTGCTGTCTTCACAAACTCCTACAGATTCATACATACAAAGTTATAGAATCACAGAATATGCTGAGTTGGAAGGGACCCATGAGGATCATTGAGTCCAACCCTTAATGCTGCACAGGACTAGCCCAAGAGTCACACCATCTGCCTGAGAGTACCATCCAACTGTAGGCTTGGTGCTGTGACCCCTTCCCTGGGGAGCCTGTTCCAGAGTTCAACCACCCTCTGGGAGAAGAATCTTTTTCTAATATCCAACCTAAACCTCTCCTGTCACAACATCAGGCTATTCCCTCTGGTCCTGTCACTGTTGCCCACAGAGAAGTGCCTGCCCCTCCTCTTCCCCTCATGAGGAAGTTGTAGCTGCAATGAGGTCTTTGCTCAGTCTCCTCTTCTCCAGGCTAAACAGACGAAGTGACCTCAGCTGCTCTTCATACGGCTTCCCCTAAAGGCCCTTCACCATCTTTGTTGCCCTCCTTTGGACACTCTCTAAAAGCTTAATATCTTTCTTTTATTGTAGTGTCCAAAACTGCACACAATATTCAAGGTGAGGACACACGAATGCAAAGCAGAGCAGAACAATCCCCTCCCTTGATGGGCTGGCAATGCTGTGCCTGATGCCTCCCAGGACACAGTTGGCCCTCCTGGCTGCCAGGGCACTGCTGACTCATATTCAACTTGCTGTCGACAAGAACCCCCAGGTCACTTTCTGTGGCACTGCTTTCCACCTTCTCATTCCCCAGTCTGTACATACATCTGGGTTGTTTCATCCTAGGTGCAGAATCTGTCACTTCCCCATGTTGAACTTCATATAGTTGATGATTGCCCAGTTCTGTAATTTGTCTCTCTGCAGGGCCTCCCTGCCTTCATGGGAGTCAACAGCTTCTCCTAGTTTTGTATCATCTGCAAACTTGCTTATATCCCTTCCAGTCTGCATCCAAGTAATTTATGAAGATGTTGAAGAGCACAGGGCCCAAGATGGAGCCCTGTGGAACTCCACTAGTGACGGGTCACCAATCTGATGATCCCCCATTCAGTATTACTTTCTGTGCTCAACCCGTGAGCCAATTGCTCACCCACCACATGATGTGTTTATCCACATCATGTTATGTTTGCTGGACATTTTGTCCAGAAGGATCCTGTGTGAGACTGTATTGAAAGCTTTACTGAAATCCAAAAAGATTGCATCAACTGGCTTCCCCTGATCAACTACTTGGGTTTCCTTGTCAGATTTGGTGAGCAGGACTTTCCTCTCATGAAGCAGTGCTGGCTGTGACTGATGACTGCATTGTCTTTCAGGTATTTTTCAATACCTCCCAGAATAATCATCTCCATAACTTTACCAGGCACTGAAGTTAGACTGACAGGCCTGTAGTTTCTGGGCTTCTCCTTCTCGCCCTTCTTGAAAATCGGGGCAATGTTCACCAGCTTCCAGTCAGCTATGATCTCTCCAGATTCCCAAGACCACTCAAAAATCATCGAAAGAGGTCAGCTAGCCCTTTGAGGATTCTTGGATGAATCCCATCAGGTCCAATAGCTTTGTAGGGATCCAGCTTGCAGCAGCAGATCCTGCATAATTTCAGGGTCAACTAGGATCATTCAGTCACAGAAGAAGTATATAAAAGAATACATTGTATTCAGATTGAAAATCTGATTCTGGTGTTTATTGTCCTTCTTACTACAAGAACTAAATAGGATTCAGTTGCAACACTTTAGAATAATTAGAAAAGATTATCTTCTTAGTGCAGCTACCTTGGACCCTGATGCCACCAGATATGTCTGAGGCCAGAAGATTTGAGATCTACAGAAAGAGTGAGGTCATACTTTTAGTAAAAAAGACTTATAATAGACTCAAAAATCACCAAAGAATTAACAGCTTTACAAGTGTTTTAGGATATTCACCAGCAAATAGCGAGCTAAAAAATAGGCAGTGGTTCCTCTATCAGTAACTTTATTCACCACTGCTGGTGGGTCAAGGGTGAGCTGAATATGGTGTGTTTCAATCACTAACATTGAAACTTGTCTTTAAAAAGTATCTCTGTACTTGGAACTGAGGCTTCATTGTGTGCAAAAGATCAGTCCCGCTGGGTTTAAGAAATAAAAACACATTTTTTAGGCATCCTGCTTACTTTTGATCATCTTTCTTCCTCTCCTTGTCTTTATCTTGTCTTTAAGACAAATTCAAAAGGCTCATTTGGTTAAGATAGGAATGAAGGATAAAGATAAAATTGTTAAACTTTTGACTTTGCTTAGTCTCTCTGGTGCAGTTAAAGGGATGAAGTCTGGGGCAAACAAAGATGTTGTCAAATTTCCTGTGAAGCCTCATACTAAGGAGATATTATAAGAAAAATGATTAGGGACGAAAACTTAATATATAAACCAAACATAAAGTGAAACTTTTTGGAACTCAGTTCACATTTTAATTCAGGGTTCATGCTTATTTTTTGTGATATTTTTCCAAATTTTAAGATTACATGGTTGCTATCCGTAGGCATTGCACAGACCACAGGAATTACCAGATTGTAGTTTGACAGGCTGGACCTTGCTGTGCTGGTGCAAGGCACCAACATGAGCCCTGCTGTGAGCTGAACTCCTCTGTGAGAACACTGACAGGAGCAGGAGATGGAGGCATTGCTCAAGCTCCCTTGCTGTTCCTTGCTCAGGGGCCAATACTTTTCCATTATTATATGTGCGTGTGTCTTTCCGTTATGCTTAATATTGCATTATACAGTGTTATACATTTACAGGATATGCATTTATTTATCTATTCAAAGGGAAAGGTGTTTTTTTTTTGAGTAATGTTAACAAAATCAGGATTCATATAGTAATTTGGTTCATTTGCATGTAGATGAACTTTATATAGATCTGTTGTGAGAACAATTTTCTTAAGAAACTTTTTTTTTTAGGTAGTAACAATGATGGTGTCAGATTTAACAGTTGATATGTTTCAAGCACGAGCTCTGCATGTGGTTACGGGTGAAAAAATAGAAGTTAGAGGTGTAAGACTGTTCAGTGGGAGATTCTCCCAGGCTCCTTTATTACAAATATTGATAAACACTAATTGAACTCTAGATCCCTAATAATAAAAGAAAGATGTAATATTTGGAACATAAAGATTCAACCGAAGATTTGTAGAGATGTAATGCAGGTAAAACTGCAAGGTACTCTGCTCAAAGCAATTTTTTGAGACGTAATCAATGTGGCCCTTGTCATTTTAGGGGCTATTTTAGAATAAAAACAATTATACTTTTATCCTTCCTATTATTTCTTAGTTTCAATAGATAACTTTTAATATGATTATTTTTAAGGATAAAACTCAGTCTTGACTTGAGGTATATATCATAAAGGTCATTATGGGCTAAGAATTACCCTGTTTGAGTGTGAAGAACATCCAAAGTTTTGATCACTTTCAGAAATATTTTTCAGATCTTCACTTGCATGACAGCCTTTTTTCGTGCTTTTTATTTTTTTTTAAGAAAAGAGGACTAGCACTGCATGAAAGGCAGTTTTTATAAGATAACATGAGTTTGCACTGAGCTACAGAGTCACCTAAGAAGGTATTTAATAAATCATATAGCAGATTAAGACCAGATTAGATAATTTATTGTTAAAATTACATCAATTTCAGTAAATATTATCCTATTTCAGAAATATTTGTATTGAGACAATAAGGTTTGACTTTTTTACCTACCAGAAAACTGGGGAGAGCTATTGTCCATGGGAAATGCAAAGACTGGTCAGGACATTCTAGCAACAAATTTGTCAAAGCATAATGACTTTCACACATCTCATTTTTAAAGTAATAGTTGCAAATAAGTGCAATACAAGCTGCCTTGTACTATCTCATTCTCCACTCTTAATATTAGTTGATTAATTAAAGGGGCTGGAGGAACAAAACTAATCATGGTGGTTTTGATACACACAATCACAATTAAAGGTTTCGTTGAACTGTTGACCAAAATATCTAGAAAGCTAAATTCCGCATCTTCTGATGAGCATTTTCAGTACTATCTGATGAGAGAGCCAGATACAGATCTTGTCAGACTTTTAGACAAAATATTTCAATTACTGACAAGGTTTAATAGTGTTTTCAGCTACAGATGTCTAATTACAAGAAAGTAAACATGTCAACTACATACTATTATTATTGTTTATCCATGTAGTGAAGAGCTATTTACGTGTTCTTAGTTATTTCTAAGGACAAAATTAAGTTCAGCCTTAAAACTGAGCAGATTTTAAATCACCCTAAATCAGTCAATAGGAGTAAAGGAAAATACCAGAATTATTCACTTTTTTGATGGATAGGGTAGATATTTTTTTCCTGCTTTTGATTTTTAAGACATTGAGTCAAATCAAACCATTAACCATTTGTTAATCATCCACTTGTAGGATTGCCTTATTATTTTAAACTAAATGTAAAGCTTAGACATATCTTGGTATCTGTAGAGTCCAATCAGAGTATGTGTTTCTTCCATCATCTACTCCAGTGATCATTTAACAGTGCACTCAGAGGTGCTCACCTACTTCAGCCATAGCTCATGATGTTAAGTGGTGACTAACACCACATTTAAACTGTCCATTACCTGTTACCACCAATTTAAATTCTGGGAAAAGTTGCCTTATAAATGAACATCCTTCCTAGGCTTTTGTATAAAATACTACTGTTCTAATAATAATGCAAGTCCATTGTCTTTAATAAATTAAACAGGACTCTTATTCTCCTTTAATAGCAATACAGGAAGTCCAAAATTTATTCTTAAGCCCTTAAATTTAGAGGAACAATAAAGCAGATGCAAATTCTCAAACATAACAGTATTTCTGGTCAGCTACCTAGAAAACTTCACTAAATGGCCAAGGTAAGAGACCACAGTTTCTAACTAGATCCAAATAGGTCAACACTAGCTAATAAATTTTGATAGCCTGATTGTTCTTTGGTGGGGAATGAACAAATTGTAGTGCCATGAAAAAGAGATCTGCAATAAACTAAAACTGTAGCATTGAATGGTTTATTCTCATATAGTGACTGCATGATGGATTAAAAAATAATAACAGCTTTCTCCAAGGTTCTCATCAGAAAAATCAATTTCACTGAGACACAAGGGGTTGTTATTATTATTTTTAAGCAAAAGCCTTATTGACGGGACTTTGTTTTATAAGAAAACACCATATAAAATTATACTCCACTAATTAATATCACAAAGTAAAGGTAAGTATTGCATTACATATACTTCTCAAAAGGCAATTACAGAGTCTAGTCATAACACACAGAAAATGCCCGTGTTTCTGGTTTCCAACAATAAAAATTTTTAACAGAAAATTTTTGATGCAATTAGGCAGTAAAAAAACCAGCAAATAAAAACTGCCAAAAGACACAGATATTTTCAACTCATCTGATACATAGATCTCTATTTTTCATAGTTTAAAAAAAGACCAGAACACGCTTTTGCAAAAAATCTCACTCCAAAACAAAGCAACTATAAGTTTTGGATATCTTTTAGGGCAGAGAGGCAATTTTTAGTGGACAGAGGATGAGTTCTCTATTAAAGATTAATGCATTTAAGTATTTTCTTCCAGCTACGAAAGTATAGTTATTATTAAACCATTGCTCAAATAATTAATGGGAAAAAAGAAACAATCTTAGAAATTCTTTCCACAAGTTGATTTGGGGAAATGTAGAATGATTATCTTTCTGAGGGTAAAATAATTACTAATAAAGTAAATAAATATATTACTACTGATTTGAAAAGAATAGAATTTTGGAATATTTTTATGTGGATTAAATTACATGTACACTTTTAGATATCAAAGATGATGAAAATGGAGAGAGATAATACAAATGTACTTAGGGGAGTTTCAAATGCAAAAAGTATTTTAGAAAGTCCTGCTTAAAGAGCACAGTAAGTGTTTCCATCCCTTATTCATTACCGAGGACTATGATTTCTGAGGCTAACTGACAGCTTGGAAATCCATATAAACAGAACAAATTTAACCAGTATGTACCTATAACCTCAATGTATAAAAAGAAACATGTTTTCCCTTTTTTCTATAAGTGTTATCTGCAATTGCAGTAGTGTGCTATAGACATTGTAAACTGTGTTCATGAAGCCTTGGACATTGCTGTTTGATGCCTTTTTTTCTAACGGTGTGACTGCAGTTATAAGTACCACAAATTTCTAGAGAGTTTTGTTTCTTATTCTTCATCTGACTCTTGACAGGGCTAAGCAATCTGCCTGGAGAAGTGTCAGCTTCAACCAATTTTCCTCACACTGGCAATATTTGCATTCTCCTTGAAGCACATTTAAAGCCTGGCTGCCCTTTCTATCCCACTGGCTGGAAAGGCACTAACTGTGCTGCAGGAAAAGATCACAGGGCAGGGGACAGGAGCCAGCTCTAGCCCTTTCTCTTTTGACAGTTAAACCCTTGCTTTCAGTATGAACTGGGTGGTACTTGCGGTTTCTGCCCAGCAAGCTCATTTCCCACCTTGTGGCAGTGTTTTGCTGATGTGAGGCAGACACAAGAATCAGGATCCCTTTAACAAGGCTGCATAGTGGAGGAATTACAGGGAAAGAAGCAACAGGTGTCCACACAGCTGCAACAGCGACATGCTTGACTTTAAGCACAGGCATAATGTCAGTTATTTACAAATAGTGAATAATAGGCAATGGACATTAGTGTTGTTTACGAGTTACAGAGAAGTTATTTTATTTGTGTTATGAAATAGTTCTGCTTTATTTCAGGTTTTTTTTCTTCTTTCATGACATTTCATCACTTCTCATTTCTCTCAAATTAGATTGTAAACCAAACTGTTAATTCTTTATTCCAGTCTCACAGAAAACAAAAAAGAACAACAAACCCCCTTGCAAAATACGTATTGCTGGTGACAGTATAATGCATAGATTTAAATGTAGTTTATGCTTTTTAGTACATAGTTATGATGTATTGGTAGAAATAAACCCAGTAATCTTGATAACAGAACAGGAATATTGTTTAATGTGTAAATAGATAAAGATCGATATAAAGTTTTGAAAATTATTTTTTTTCAGATAAAACTTGGATATTTCCTTAATTTTTATCCACAATAGGGAAAATGCAAATTAGTAGAAGATGAAGCATAAGCTTCCTAAGTGCTAGCATGATTTCATCATTGGTTGTTAAGATTTTTACTGGCACTAGGTTCCTACCCTATTTTAGTTTAAGTAAAATGTCATTTCCAAATTTCTGTTTGTTTATAATTTTTTCTTACTTTTGAAGTCAAGCCCATCTGTACACCTTAAGCCATGTCCCACAAAATTATTCTGTTGTGTGACACAGATGTCACTGAAGACTTCCAGAATATCTGAGAATACTTTTGTTCTCTAGACAATTAACAAGCTTTCTTTCTTACCCTCTGTGACAGTTACAGAAGTACTGAACTTTTCAGAGACAGAGTAACATAAGCCTTCATTTTATGTGAGCATGTGTAATCATTTTATCATGATGTTCTCGAACAGTAACATTTTTCCCTCCTTTTCACTTGAACAGTTTCTCTTAGAATTATTTAATGTCAGTGCTCATATCAAGCAGAAGACCAGAATAAATACCAGCATTCACCAGTAAATCAGAGAAACAAATCAAAACAAAGAAAAGGTTAAAGTAAACAACAAATGGAAACACATATTTCAGACTATTTTCTATTTTGCAGATCAATGGCACCTGGAATAAAATTTAAATTTCTCAATCTGCCCTAACACTTCTGGAAACTTCAGAAAAAAAATTGAGGAAAGGGACAACAAAGGCATAGGAATATTGAGATGCAAAAAGAATAACTTATATATAATTAAAAAACCCAAAACCTAATATAGTCCACATAAGTTGTAGTCTGAACCACCTGTGGTATTCTCTGAACAAATTAACCCTACCTTAGCTTCTTGCACACTGTAAATACAATGATACTGTAGGAATCTTAGCTTCAAAGGTATATTTCAGTGACTTGGAACACGGGTATTTAAATTGAAATAGTAACTTTTCATTTAGCCGAGAAAGCTCTCTTCTGGAGCACTCTGCTGATTAACAAAGCTGTCTGTGAAATTCATGATGCCACCAGCAGATCAGAGCAAAAGAGGATAAAATGTCCATTTGGAGATTGGAAAATTTATTTTGCTGGCTAGAAAAATGCTTTTCTTCACTGAATAAATGTATTGTGAAATATATTAGAACTGAGTTATATTCTGCAAGCACAGTCTTTTTTTTAAATACCGATTAGTATTTCGTTTTAATTGCACATCAGTATAACTCTTTGAGAATGTATATGAATGAGTAGGCTTATGGAAAGTTGAGAGAGGTACTAAAGACCATCACTTCTCTAACAGATTTTTTTTTTGAGTCATATGCAAAGTCCTCAAAAACTTGGAGAGTATTAGAAGCATCTGTCCTCTATCCTCCTTTTAAACTACTGTGGCTGAGGCAATGATTAGAGATAGGCAAAAAGTTTCTTCTGGTTATAATACAAAGCACTTGCCAGTGACAATTTTGCTTCCATGGCTCACCCATATATTAGCATCTTCTTGGTAGGTGCTACAAATATGTATATTGGAAAAGATCGAAAAGCTACTCAGTGGTGAAGTCCAGCACAAGTACGATGTAGTTTCTTCTCTCCCTTGCAAAACCTTTAAGTTGAAATCAACTCTGTGAGTTTAGGCAAAGTTTAGGATCCACTCAAAGATAATTCTTAAAAATAAAAATCAAAGCACAACAGTTGGCTGTCAATAATATTTCTAAGAATTGTAGCTGAAATTACAACTTATTTTTTTAGGCCCTAACTACTATACACCTTTATTGCTTGAGATTTTAAATATTTATTTTATTCAACAAACTTGCATGTTGTAACAGATCTTGAAATATGGCTGGAAAGTCTAGAAACTACAGTGGAGACAACATTATGTGCACATATATGTTATTAATTCTGACACTATTTCCCATTATACAGTCAAATCCAGTCTACCATGAGCAGGGCTCTGCGTAGAAGAGGACCAGCTGTATCCCCATGCAACAGAACATCCCCCATCCCAGTCATTGGATGGATGGGACTCGTCTTTCACTCCTTCCCTATTAAGTACAGGAGAAACAATGCACTGCTGACAGAAAGCTGGTGATGGAGTACTGACCTTCAATGCTGAGTGAGGATACTAGGCAGACCTACGGCTCTGAAAATTAATAGACCTGTTTTTTGTAACAAATGTTATTTCATAACTGCAGCCAAACTACAACACCCTCTAAGTCTACATCTTCTCTGGCACTGCCTTGTGTGATTTTATGGCTTTTGGAGGCAATTGTTTATGATGCTTTTTTAGTGACACTTACAAAACAGGTCGTTTAGGGGTTTTCTTTGCCTCATGATGGATGTTGTAGAAGGCTCTCAATCCTTAAATGTGTCCTCCTATGAATTAGGTATGTTATTGGTTCCAACAAAAGCCTAAAGAGAAGCTACTTTCTAACCATACAAAAGAACCTCAATTTAAAGTACTGCAAAATTTTGAGAAGAGGTTTCTGTATATGGAAAGGGTGAAGGCTTGAACATAAATTGCAAGTTGCTGCTGGGACAACTGAGTGATAGATTTTGGCTGAACCACCAAGTAAATGAAGGCATTTTCACATTTGCTGATTTTAGAGCTCAACGACTCAGTTCAGAGATTAGTTAAAAGATCCTTACCAATCTCAGGATAGGAAAAATGATTACATCGAGCAGGATCATAGGAATGTACAGGTGACCCGGTACCCTTAAGGTTTGTTTAGAGTTCATTTTCTGGGCTAGTGGTGCAACACCACCTAGTCTTCTAGAAAATGGATGAAATAATGGATGCAAACTTTGCAGTATTCTATAAGGCTCAAGAGATGTCCTAAATGCAAAATAAAAATAAAACACTATTGATATAAAAGAAATAAATATGTTTATCTGTAGTGATCTTCAAGAACTTTGCGTAATAAAATGGTAGTAAAATGAGCTAACTCTGGAACACAGTGGCTCATTCTCGGTTACATCCATGCTGAGTTTTATGTAAATAGATCTGCAAGAATTTTAATGACAGTGTCTGTTCTGGAGAATAGGATTTTTTTAATTTTATTTGATCAGTGTTGGAGAGTATAAAATCTCAGAACTATTATTTTCTATTAACTGTATCTGGCATTGGCATAAACAGTCAACTTTGCCAAACAGTTGAGTGGGAAAAAAAGTAAGAAAAAGAGAAGTGTTTTTTAAACTTAGTAAAAACTTCAAAATCCATGTCTAAAAGGCCTCACTTATTTGTACCTATTTGTTTTAAAATATTTTATAAAACCAAAATCCTTTTGATATTGTTCAGCTAATAAAAATAATAAAATCTCACACATGTAAAACTTTGAAGGTCTGGCTCATCACAATTTTAATTGTAAATCCCAGGAAATGCAGAATATGAAAATTAAATTAGGAAGTGCTCAATGGATTGCAGAGTAGTAAATTTTATTAAATTTCTTTACAAAATAACATTTGGAAAATAATTTAATAAAAAGCTGTATGTGCCTTACTAAGAAGCAATGAAAGAGGTTCAAGCAATTTTTAGTATATCTAGAATATTTTTGCAATGTCTGTGGTCTTAAGCAAACTGCAGTTCAAGCAAATGTGAATTGATCAAAATCTATGTACCTTTAATCTACTATGTAATTTATGTATTGATTACTGAAAATATAATTTATGACAAACAACGTCATGATTCATTAAAGCTATCTTATATGGACACTCTTTATGATAACATAGAAAATTGTTAACTTGTTTTGGAGAGTTGCAATCCAGTGTTTGTCCCAGACAACACATTTAATTTCAAAACTGTAGAGACGTGTAGTATTCTTAGCAACACATTTGCTATGTATCTTGGAATAACTCTGCAACATTAGATCTTATTGCTGAAATATGTGGGACTTGTGTTATTTGGACAAATAGGGTGAAGATTTCTGGTTTGACACTAACACAATATTAAACCTGAATTTAATCATGTTGGTCAAATCAATACCACTGTATTGTCTTTCCTACTGCAGTTTAATGAAAGACAACAATGACACCAATATGTCAATCTTCTTTTCGGGATAGTTAATATCCTATAGGGCAGTTGCAATGTCCTCAGAGTTAGACCTTCAAATCCTCCTAACCCAAAATCTATTCCACTACCAATCTGTGGCAGTATTTTTCTAAGTCACGTAGTCACATGAGCCTATTGAGTCAACAGTACAACTATTTTTGACAAGATTTTTCCACCAGATGAAAATTCCAGTGTTGAATAAAAACTCCCACTTTGTTTCTACAGGATACTGTTCAGTATAAGCTGTTCAGTCCTTCAGCTTTTGTTCATGAAACAGCTGGAACACTACTTATATTGATCCACTTGATTAATTTAATTAGTATGACTAATAATATTAAGAGCAGGCAGTTGCTCAATACATTATTTGTAACACTGTCGATGCATACACCCAGTTTGTAAAATATTAAAAGAAAAAGAAAAAAAGAAAAAAAATCCCCGTCTTAAATCATATAAAATCTTATTTTTAAGTCCTCTGACATTGCCAAGAACAAGAATAGCATGCGAGATATCTTTCAGATATCATCATGAACTCAGTGATAGTTCTGAGGACATTGGTGTCATCAGCTCAGGAGAGTGTCTCACACAGAGGACTCTCTCCTTACTGTCCTATTGCCTTACTTAATAGCCTGAATGCTTTGCCTTACATTCCTGAGGATCAGCAGATAGTACAGGAAGGCTTTTATTTCATGCCTCATTTCTTCCAATATCCTTGGAATGACTTACTTCACTCACACTCTCCTGGCAGTTGTGGAAAAAGAAGAGAGTTGCAAATTAATTGTTATTTCCTGTATGTGTGCGCACAGGTGTAAACATCCCAGCACCAGGAATACAGCACGAATTTTTAGCAACAAATATTTCAGTGATGAAAATTGTTATCTTAGCTAATTAGCGCACATTTGGCCACCCCACTCGTATGGACTGAGGGCTGCTGAGGGGGAGTTTTAGTCAGTATGAATATGATTCAAAGAAAAATACTACTGATTTATTTAGGGTTAATTGATGGGTCATGAAGGAGGAAGGTTACCTACCCTCTATGCCCCAGAAAGACCAACATGCAGCTCCTGTCTGAGACACAGCTGAATTACCTTCATGTCACTCAGTTGATATCTATACGACATTTAACATCCAAGCATCAAGATGTTTTGAATGTAAGGTCCCCTCTCTCAAATGCAAAAGGGGCACATATATGCTAATCACATTTCTACTGCGGATCTGTGAAATCACTAATTTTTTGTGAAAACTACAGGAGTTTTACAAGAAAAACAACTGCCCACTAATGAAATATTCTTCATCTTAATATAGTCACATGGTAAATCCTAATCATTTGGAATTGAGTTTTGTTCAGTTTTCAGACTTTAATTTAAGAATCCTACCTGAATTCTAGAGGATACAGTTAGCCATGAAAAAATGAATAAATTAGATCCCTCTATAACTTTCTGTAATACAAGGTGTAATATTAATAAGTCAATAAATATAAATAATACTGGCACTGAAGAGTCTCACAATGGGGTAAAATTTAGAAACTCACATCTTTTTGCTTTAAATAACTTTCGGTCAGTCTGTTCTGCCCTCCAGCAGTCCACCCTAGCTTTCCATTATAAGTGGTGGACTGTGGCACCCAAACCCGTATCTTTTGCAGAGTAAATACTGCTTCAGTGCCAAGATCCTTCTATTGTTGAAGGAGGGGAGGTTCCTTTGGGAAGTGGCATTCCTGACAAAAGTTTCTGCTCAACTCGGCTAATTAAAAAAATGAAAAAAGCATGATAAAAGGGCCAAAAGCTGTCCTACCTAACTCTGTCACCATCCTTGGTGCAGGTAAGAGGTTGGATATGGTAACTATCTGTTGCCTTTTCTTTCAGGCAGATGTAAGCTCACCAAATACACACAAAGGTAAGCAGATGTGAGTTCTGTACATAAAACTGCAAAGCTGCAATTCAAGGGAGATTGCTCTTATACTGCATGTTAGACCTGAACAATAACATTCTGGCAATGTTCAGTCCATAGGGCAGGGCAATAGACAAGGGAGGTAGAGTGAAACTTATTTTACTGTAACATTTCGTGGCACATCTAAAGTTAACTACAATGTGGAGTCTCAGCCTTTCGGCTTTGGCTACAAATTAACAACTCCCCTTAGAGAAAAACCCATAAGGAAAGAATATGTAAAAGCAAGCAAAACAACCCCGACAAAACAAAACAAACCAACCACCCCAAAAACACCACCTCAAAACCCAACCAAACAAAAAAAGACAGGCAAAATGGAGAACAGAACCACCCCTGTTTCTTCTTTGTCTCTTCTTCAGTCTTCCACATCCCTTGGTATTCTCTGCTGAAACCAGAATCAACTATGCAGTATTTATAGTGATGTTACTCTCCTGATAAAGTATTACACAGGCTGTGGCAACAATCTAGGGCTCAGCAGGGAAGCTGTGAGACAGCTATTTTTGTAATGTTTAAAATTATACTAAATTAATAAAAATAAAATCTCCTGCTGGGCTTCCAGTTTTAAATAGCACATTGTGGTGTAAATTATCAGAGCATCAGGGTTCTGCTAATTTAGTACATATTATAACACTGAAGACATTAAAAGATCATAGCATTTTTCATTTTAAAAACAACACTCTATGAACTGGCTGAATAATTTCAATAGTTTATGGTAGGAATTGCTAATAGATGCTCAACGGGATAGAGGGAAATGGAAAAACTGCATATGATAACTTTTAGAGGTTTGAAGGTATAATTGTTTAGAACTCTGTCAGGGAGGACTCTGTCAGTTCCCTGGATTATGACAGTCTAACTTACTAAATTAACACCTCCTAAAATTAGAATGGTTCTTAAAAAATAATAACTATATTTAATCTTTTATTAAAGCAAGATGTCATATTTCCTAATAAAGAAAAAAAAATGATTGCTTTAGAATTAGAGAACTTCCATTGTGTCATATCTATCTAGAAAACTTCTGCACAGTAGTGCTAAAAACCCTACCCCAAAGCATATATTAGGTTAGAGAGTCACCAAGCATACGCCTTTTGAAATCATCCAGGAAGCACCCACTAACTTAACTTACAGAGAAGGCATGAGCGGAAAATGTTTAGTCAGATACTGGGAAGCATGAAGTGTGAATGAGTGTGCAAGACAAAGACCCAAGGAGAATAAAGACGAAAGGTGATGACACAGGTTTCCAGAGAAACGATGTTAAAAATACGAATGTCCACTTGACAGTAAACCCACATACTGACTCCTTAGATATTTTTCCAGTATTTTTACTACTGAAAAACTCTTGTGACCGTTCATCCCTGGCAGAAAAGGATCAGAGTAATGGCAAGAGAAATCGGCCACTGGAAACCAAAATGTCTAATATACTTTGACAAAATTAAACAGATGGATAACAGTAATAGCACCACCCATGGGTGGAGTTATGCCCAGAATAATGACAACAGGATGCTTATAGGGAAAGTTCAGGCAAGAAAACAGGCTGAGACATCTTTTCCTCATACCGGTTTTTTCTCACTCTGTTTTTACAATGCCAGAAGCTGTGTTTGAAAGCATGGAAGACTTACGGATTACTCTTGCTAGCATTTGTGTTTGCTCTTGCCAGACTATTTATTTTCAAAAGTACTGCTGGTTAAGTAAATAAAAGACAATATAATTTTGGCAATTACTATGTTTACAGGGAGCTGGAACAAGGTGAAAGTCATTGGCATTCTTGTTGAGCTAGCTGATAAAATGTGACCTGAAATAATGTGTTACTAGTGAAGTCATGCAAAAAATCCCTAGACCGAATACACTGAGACCATGTCCTCCTTCTGAAGGGAACAGGATTCATACTATGCTGTGGCAGTCTAATACGTGTGTATCATCAAATACTGAACAAGCAAATAGAAGTAAGATAACTGCAACTTCTTGGGATGCATTTTAGACAGCAGTTTATCAAAACTGACACTCGAAGTAGCTCACTTTTTTTAGACACCCTTGATTTGGAAAAAAAAGCACTTTTCAAACCCAATCAAGTATTTCCTTGCTGACTCACTCTGGTTTTAATAAAGGGTGAATTGATTTAGCACACCATTGAATTTGAAAATAGAAAATCATAAAATTGAAGTCACTGTTGCTGTAATTCATAAAACCGACCGAGATCTTTACAACAATTTTTTTTTATCAGAAACTGACAATTTTTTGAAGCTGGATTTTTTTATACAAATTGCAATGTTTGGATAAAAGCTTGGATGGCGGGGAATGATTGATTAGCAAAATCCCCCTTTCCACCTATCTTGTGGCATCTTAGAGGGCCACTTGGTGCCTGGGAGAACAGCAACTGAATTTTTGGTTTTCAAAATTATTCAAAATTATTTGATCCTGGGTTTTCAAAGTAATATGTCAGTCACGATCTTTCTCCATACTGGATTCAGAAGCTGAGTATGAATGTTAATTTGTGAGTACATGAAAGATCTCTACCTGATTTTCATTTTTTACTAAACTTCCAAACCCAACTTTTCTTTGTGAAATCAAATTCTGATTTAGTAGGCAACACCAACTATCAAGTCAGGAAATTATATGAAAACTCCCAATTTTTGGAACTTTACCAATATGAAGAGATTTTTTTTTTCTACCACTCAGCAGTTCTGTGCTTCTCTCCCAGATGCTAGAGGGAGGATAACACATTTCTCCCCCTTCCCCAGAGGACTGCAGAGAGGGTAAACAGTTTTAGTCCATAAGATATCTCAGGGATAGAGGGTATAAAGATTACATCTGTACTAGTAAGTACATTGGGAGAAAACCATGTGGCATGGCGAGACTGACACCAGCTTTTCTCCTTGCTCTCTGGAGCAGGTAGGCTGTGATCAGCCTGCCAGCTGAGGGCAGAGTCCTCAAATGGGAACTCCCTCTGCAAGCCATGCAATGCCAATATCATGCCAGTAAGTGAGCTAATTATTAAACAATATGATAAATACAGTGCCTGAGTTGAGCTTATACCCTGCCTTCATGTAATTTGTTAGTATAGTAAACTCAGAAAAGAGAAGCAGGCACAAAAGAGGGAAAAGGCCACATGCAGATCTTAAAGTCTTAGCTAGTTAGAGATATACTCTCTTGACTCATATATAACTTTTCTCGGGTTTCTTTTGAGCCCCTATGAAGCCATATTTTACTGATACTCTTCTAGAAAAAATCTATGTGCTCACTCAAATTTAACTGACTTTATTATTAAGAAAGTAGTAGTTACCATTAATAAATAAGTAATGTTTAGAATTGAAATAATATTTACTGCATTGAACACAATATGAGGAAGTCAAATAATGGTGCAAAGTCATATGTTTTAGGCTAAACATATATCAACACAACCAGATAAAATTACAAAAGCATGGGGAATAATTTACAATTCTAAAATGAGCAAGTGGATGGCCAGTACTTCAACTGCTTTTGTTGTGGGTACTGTCTTCTCCCACTTGTGATTTTGCTTATGGAGATGATAGTCTTTGTGTCTCAAAGCCTCTCCTTCCTACTGCTCACTCATGCAGTGCTTGTCATACTTTGGGTATAGGTGGAACATAAATATAAAGCATGCCCCTGTGAACACAGAAGGACAGCTTTCTGTATTTTTTTCAACCACAAATACTCAAATATTCACAGTCTTTGCTGGAGAAATGCACAGATCCATGGAGGAAACAACTGGCATCTTACCTAATATACTAGAATAACCTATGTTGATATATTTTTATCTCCATAGAATCAACAGGGTTCTAAAAAGGCTTTTAGCTCAGATCTGTCCCTCAAAGCTTTGTGTTGGAGGCTTCTGTCCACCCCATAGTCTGGTTGTTCGAGTCTTCACCATTATTCTGAAGCACTTTTTTATTCTCATTTCCAACTCTTTTTCCTCGTTATTACATTCCTTGTGCTGGCTTGTATTTATATGGATTTTTTTTTAACTGTTATTAATTACAGATGATGTTTCTTCTTCACACTTGACTGCAAAACCAGACTGAAATGGACATTTATTGAATGGAGACGCAATGTAGTGCACTACTAGTTCACATGCTGCTCAGGCAGATTTTGAGGCCTTCCTTCCCCCTCTGCTGATCCATAATTTATTAAGCTCAGCAGCTCTGTCAAAAACCTGAAACTATAGCTCAGCAGCACTAAGTGCCACTTCCAGCATTAAAACTGATCCATGCTACTTTGATGCAACTTAACCAAGAAGTTACATGACCAACAAAGAAATCTTATGGTCCCTAAGACAAATAGCTTCTACCAATCTAACTCATCCAAAAACTAAACAAATACAAAATTATAAACAACAGCAGAGAACATTAGCATATCCCAGGGCTGTGAGTATATCTGTTTATTTAAGGGATGATGAAAATATTGGGAGGAACATGAAAGTGGCCACAATTTACTATTTAGAGAAGAACATTCATTCAAGACACTATCTTTGTAGCAAGGAGTCTGAGAGCAGATGGGTGGTGCTAAGAAAACACACAGGATTCTGGAGAGTCCATTGTTCTAGAGAAAAGCAGGAATAAGGTAGCAAAATGAATTAGCAGATGCTATGTAGAACTACAATCTCCATAGAGGTAGATTTGAATGTGATATATATGTGTATGTAATAAAGCACAGCAAAACACAGTTCATGTATTCTGTCAAGTGAATAAGAGACAGTTCATTTGTGAGAAACAAGTACAGGGCTCATAGGATTATTGCTGCTGGCATGCTAGAAGTAAGAATAAAGCATTTAAATAGAGCATAGACAGTAAAATGCTGTGGAAATCAGTCCAGGCAAGTTGTGCTACCTCTAAAACCTGTTTCCAAAAAACAGATGTTTGCAGAGTTCTGGCCAAGCCTCAGATGAACCCAAACTCTTGGAACATGGTCATAAAAATGAGTACTTTCTTTCTGTATAGGCATATACAGGAGGGAAAATGTCTACTCTTCACTGAACTTTCAGAAATAGGAAAGAGATGAAGCAAACTAAAAATTAAAGGTTACTTTTCACATTAGAGAGAGGTTACCTCTGGAATTCCACAAGGGTCGATATTATGATCCATTCTGTTCGATACACTCATAGGTAATAAAATGTGTATTGTTCACACAAATATATTATTACTACAACAAAAAGAGAGCACAAAGAATTGAGAAAGAACCTCATGTCAGTACTTGACAGAAATGGAGGATGACAGTCAGTGAAAACAAAAGTCCAGTGAAAAAGGTATATGGAGAATAGAAAATAATAGATATTGTTGGTCACAACTGGCTGGAAAGGTGAGCAGCCCTTCCATGAGTAGTTTGCTTTTGCTCTTGTTGCCTCTTTCCAGCCACGGGAAGAAAAGCAAGCCCAGGGGTTCAGGACACTTCCTTTCAGCACAGACCACAGTTTCTTTCCTGTCCCAGACTCCCACTTCTGCACCACAAACAACAAAACACCATCTTGCTTTTGCTAGAGAACCTAGCTGCAACATGGCCCTTCTGCCTTCCTGGGCTGTATCTCAGTCTGGACACCGCAATGCAAAAGTGCCATGGAAAATCCACTCTCTCAGTGATGCTAATAAGCTGAAAGGTCCTGAGTTTCATAAGTGAAGCTGAAGTTCAAATACCAGATGATAGTCATGTTAGTATCGTAATAGTCTGCCTTTCCAAGGTAGCAAATGACTGGGATAACCTAGCTTGCTTTTCCCAGGTGAATTAACCTTTTCAGTAACTGTGGATCCTGCAAATTGTAGAAGAGAATGGGGTTTAATTATCTCTGTGGATTAGAAAGCCACAGTGGTCTTATACTGTGATTCAGAGTTGAGATTAAAAACAAAAAAAAAGAAAGAAGAAATTAAGCTGAAATCAGAATTCTATATAAATAACAAAACTTTAGAACATAGCTATAAAACTTGATGGGGGTAACACATTTTTGTCTTCTGTCTATGGAAGTTCAAATCCACAAAAATAGGAAATGCAACCACTGTAGAACCAGAAATAAGATTTGGGTGACTAGATTATTAAAATAATAAATTACAATACTCTGCTCATAACATATATTCACAAAACAAATAATTTTACCATTTGTTAGAAATGCATAATATAATAACAAAAATATAAGTCCATAGCATGGATAAGAAAGGAAAAATATCAAGTATCTTGATCACAATGATTATTACCAATTCTCTATTCAGCATGACAGAAGGAACAATATTCCAAAAAGGTGTGATAGCTAAACTAACATAGTTATGTTAAGGATAAATCTCCATTCATATATCATAGTTTACATCAGAAAATACTACTGTGCAGACGTACACTGCTATTATAATTGTTTTGCATGACTTCTAATATGACCACAATCTTTTTCAATGTTTTCTTAGGCTTCTTGTCATTTTTTCTTATGACTTTTTAAGATATCTTGAAATAAACTTAATAAATTTAAACATTTTTTGTGGTTCTTTTTATTATTTTTTTTGGTCACAACACTGAAAACCTTCATTGCTCCAACTATTTATTTTGCACTCCCTCACAATCAATCTCATGAACAAGGGTATGCTTCTCTTCTTTCTTTGGGTTTTTTTCCTTACCCAGCATCTACTTCTACCAATATTGATGTCTATTTTCAACCTATTTTATTTGATAAAGCGAACTACTTTGAATAAATAATGTGTTCAGGTTCAGACTTCCTGTTGTAGAACATTCATACAGAAAGGAATTGAAGCTTTATCTAATTTATTTGGTTTTGAAAGTATTTACTAGTTTTGTGTGAGAAACTTTGACACTATGGCTCAGTCAGGAAAGGACTTTGTTGATATTTTGAATTAACTCTGATGTTGATGGCCTACAGCCAAATGTAGGAGCACGAACCAAAAGTAAAGTATCCTGGCAGGTAGAATAGTAACTAGCTGTGGTAAAATGCTGTTTCACTTAAGCTAATGAGAAGACAAAAATTTTGGTGACCAAATTTATATTGTTTCTCCTTTCTAAAAAGAGTAAAAGATATATGTAATGTGATTGTAACAACATGGCAATTAAAGAAAGCTGGGTACCATTTCCAACTTTTCTATAACACTGAACAAAAAGAAAATAAAGAAAAAAACCCATATAAATTAAAAAAAATAGTTCCAAATAATTACTGGGTTCAAATTTTACTTCTTTACCAGGTATGGCCTCTTGAAGAAATAGTATTCTTACTGAAGTTAGAACTCTTGGAATTGGAGCTCAGGACTTTTCTTTTATGGCGAGATACCTAGAGAAGACCAAAAACGTTTGACTTCAAATATCTAGATTTTCTGCTAATACAAAGGAGATTTCTCTTTGGAGTTGGTAGTTTCTTTTTTTTCTTTTCTTTTTTTTTTTTTTAAATTTTATTGTATTTTATTTTTCTAAGTAGCGGAAAACTTGGGGTGACAAGGAAAGGCAGAAATAAAAAAAGATTTATAAAGAAATCTCTACCAAAATGTCTCCCAAAATCTCTCCTTGATTACTTTGTCCCTGCATAGAAAGTCCTTTTCAGCTTGGTTTCAATCAACTTGGTGGCTTTTTGATCTGTTGAAAACTACACAGTAGCTTCTGATCCCCAGGAACTTATTGTTTCTGCCATCTCTAAAGCCAGAGCTGTTTCATCATTGATTCTTTTAATGGTTTCCAAACCTCTTATTGAGATGCAAAGCCTGTCTCTGCGCTGTGACTCTCTCCTGCCTGCCACATCCTCCAATCCAGAAATTTCCATCCTGAGTAGACACAGTTACTCCTGGGAATAGGAAGACTCTCTTCACCAAGTGCATCTTGTCTTTTCTTTCCTCCCAATGATTTACTCCTACTCAGTTTGCTTTACTTTTCCCAGAGATCACCTTCTGATGATGCCCTGGATCTGCCTTACCTCTGTGCCTATCTCAGAGCTTCTTTGTAAGTTTGCCTGAGAGATGCTGGAGCTATAAACACAGCTGCATAAAGCACAGGGAAGCTTCCAGACAGTGGAGGAAGTAAAACTGCTGTGCAGGAAAAGGGTAATTCTGCTTTTAGAACACTAAAATAAAGAAAAGGTAGATAAATGGCTAGAGAAAGAGAAAGGCAATCCAAAATACTAGATCTTTCACAGAAAAGACTAGTGAACACCCAAATCTTTACAAAAGTGCAAGACAAGCATATTTTCATTGACTATGAAAAGGAAAATAAAGTTAATCAGATACTGAAGTGTTAGACTTGGCTTTGAACAGTGCTCTGTCCAGAGCAAAATTCTCAACATTTTTCTCCAATAAGTGATTGCTCTCATAACACAAGGAAGAAGTTTTCTATGCTCGTGTTAAAACTTTCGCAGACAGCCCTTAGAATAGTTACCAGCATTCAAGTCTAAATAAAGGAATAGACCTAGACCAACTAAGACTTAATTAAGATGCATCTCCACAAAGCCATCCAAAATGTTTTGTAGTCACAAGTCATCTCAGACCACAAAAAATGTCCTGTAGGTTACCCTTTTCTAGAAGCAGATTTCATACTGCAGTTTGCATTCCTTCTCTGCATGCCAGACTTGATGACCTCTGAGAGAATGCAAATATATAAAGATGAGCCATATTTGCAACAAAATGGATAATTAAAGAGAGGAAGGAAATTAAGAAAAGAAAAATACACTGCAAATTTCAGAAAATCTACCTAATAGTGGAATAAGTGGATTGGGGGATAAATGGTCTCCCAAGAGACAGAACAGAAAGGCTATCTGCTTGGATTAATACTAAATGGAATGAACAAAACACTAGAAATTACATTGCAAGGAATAATATTGCACTGACAAGGGAATGGTCAGGATAATCTAATAGTACTGTACATGCCTAAACCCCCAAAACTGCAGGAGATAGTATCATGAACACTTTTTTATTCTCTTACTTTGTCACTCCTCTATATTTTTTTTTTATCCTGACAAGAGCTGCTTATGAGGCTGTGTCCAGCCAGAAACAAAGTGAAAAGGACAGTCCATGAAATATTTTGGGAGAAGCAAGTGTTCACCATACTCAGGGTTTTCAGCAGGTGTAGTATTTCAGAAGGTATGACTGTTCTAGCAGGTGTGACTGTTCTAGTGGGGTGTCTGTATTTTCCTCCTTTGCCATTCAATACCTTGAAGGGATGTCAGAGAGGTCTACAGACACCTTTGTTGTTTTGGTGCAGCTGTTCTGATTGTCTTAGAGAAGCTGCTGACAAAGAGAATGTAGGAGACTCACATTTACGGGTTTGGTTTCTGTTTTTCAAGAGAGCACACCCCTTCAGAAACAGCCTTATGACAGCAGGCCAGAGGGGTGACATACGTGTGAACATATGTCACTGCCTCCCTGCAGTAATGTACATGCAAACATATGGCACTGCCCTCCTGGTGCATATTAGTTGTCAACAGACACAGGAAGGACCTTGCCCTGGTTATGTTTTTTATCATCCATATGGTTTTCTATTGCTCCTGATAGCAGATAAATTACAACTACTTCCAAAATCTCTGTCTAAGAATAGTTTGTGTTTATTCCAAATATAGTTGCTTACTCTTTCTCTTTGGTACTGTCACAGAATTCTTTGAGAAGCAAGCAACATTTTTTCATTGCACTGCAGGACTCAGAAGAATTAAAAAAAGAGGAAAGAAAAGAGAAGAGTCAGCACAGACGCAGCCAACACGGTGAATATCTGGAACTGAACATGCAGCTTAACCCCTATAGCTTCGGAGGGGCTCAGCCTCATGGGAATGAAAAGCCCCAATTCCACATTGTGTACACAACACTATGATTAACAAAGAAAATAGTGGCCCAATATGAGGAGACAGTGTTTCCCTAAAGAGTTTTACAAAATGACATGAATCTATGAAAAACTGAGTTACAAGATAACAAAATAAACTCAATCAACGTATGGACTCATATTTTTCCACAGATAAAGTAATCTACTAGCCATGTTATAGTGAAAGCTCAACTGGCAAAAGCACAGACCATCTCTAGATGATGCTGAGGTTAATACTTTCAAAGACTAGTTACATGAACCATGCAGATAAGGAATCTAAGAAGCAGCTAGAAGTGGTTCTGCATTAGTCTACTACCTTACTGTCTCTTCTCAGAGTTGACACCAAACTTGTAGTTGGTCACTTCAACTGGTATGATAATCCATTCCTAAAATTGCTTAAAATACAAATAAGTACATGTTTGAAAACACTATTATAAGTGACACACCGAAATCTGAGATACAGGAAAATCACACAGCTGTCTTGTTGCCATGAAGTGAACCTCTTCGCCTCTTTCCTTTTACACCCCAATACTCCAGTCACACTACAGGTGTGGCAGTTGCCATTTGTTTGCCATGCATACAAGAACATGCTGCGTGGTTTAGCATTTTTTTCTGTTGAGAAAGGAGAAGGCATATGTATTTCACTAAAACAAGAAACAGTATTCTTGAAACTCAGGTCTTAGTATATTGGTATATTCACATATTTCATCTGTCCTTTGCTGTTTGACTGGCAGAAAAACACTGTAAGATTGGTTGTGGTGCAGGTTGAGTTTGCAATTTGCAGAAGTACAAAATAACAAGGTCAATCAATCACAACACCTTTCTTTAAAAAAAAAAATGCTGTGGTTTTGTGGTACTTCAATTCAGCTTAGATGATCTTGTGGCACTGAGAAAAGTCTCCCAACATTGCATGCCAATTAAATATATTTGAGTAAGTTTATGCAGAAGGTCTTGGAACAGTTTTTGATGGAGTGTACATAATATGATTGGCATCAAAAAACTCAGCCTAGCAAAGTACTCCGTGCAATCAAGAATCATAACTTGGGTCCTTAGGATGATTTGGAAAGCATTTTAGTGGATCAGAACTTGTGTTATTATTGTTAGCTGGATTTAATCCAGTAATTATGAAGGGTCAAAAGCTGAGAGTGTATGCAGTTGCAAATGCTACATGGACATAAATATTTCTTACTTGCAGTTGTAACTGAAATGATTTGGTGGAGTCATGCTCAACAGCTGTTCCAAAATAACTACATTATGAATACTCTAGGAATACTATAAAAATTAACAAAGAGAAAGAATTTAGGACACATTGATGGGGTTGTCTTTATTGTTCGGGTGGGCAGAACTTTATGACAGGAAACAATGATACGTCAATGTAAACAACTTATTTTGCCTACCTTCATATTTCAGTAGAGTAGTTCAATATAACCACATCTCTCCAAAGACTCGTATTCTGTTATTGAAAGGTAATGGTGGGAACCAACTTAAGAACATGTAAAATGCAAGATTTTTTAATCAATGAGAAGCTATTAATTTAACCAAGCCTTCCTGTAATAATATTGAGACAGACTGTCTGCCTGTTTTTACATTATAGCTAGCTTTGCAATCTGTACGGAATCTAATGAGGTGTGTACTTTTTATAG
This sequence comes from Neopelma chrysocephalum, assembly GCF_003984885.1. Taxonomy (NCBI): domain Eukaryota; kingdom Metazoa; phylum Chordata; class Aves; order Passeriformes; family Pipridae; genus Neopelma; species Neopelma chrysocephalum. Next base: position 6,879,500 of record NW_020897726.1, on the reverse strand, counting down.
GTTATTGAGAGTGGTCCTTAGGAATCTAATGCTGCCAAAAACTTGATATCTATCCCTGATTTTTGAGGAGTTGTTTGCTTTCTGGAACAACAAAGTTACTATTTTAGTAGAAGCCATTGTCTCTTTCCACTCACTACATATGGAACTCATTTAGTTGGTCTTTACAAGATCATATTACGCTTGGACTTCACTAAGTTCAGACTTGATGGGATCCAATGGATTGGTGACACCCATGTAAAACCACACTGATAAATCAGTTGACAAGTTCATTAAAGTCATGGTGCACACGTGTGGCCCTGCAGCAGCACGACTCCTCAGGTTCCCAAATAGCCACAGCCCGTATTCTAAGTTCTTGACCCAAAGTATTTGGAGCTCATTAAAGACTCAAAGCAAAAATTTGAGATAAACAATCTATTTTTAAGACTTACACAAACCAAATGGATCTTCCTAATCTAAAAACACACCTTCATTTAAGCATCTTTGTCCCACCTTCCTGATGTATCACTGCTGACTTCAGCAGAGCAGTCCACAGCTCAAATCCAACAAAGAATTACAGCATTTTGTCAACTGTGGCTTTATCATAGTCAGATTTTATTAAAAATTGCCACTAGCTTAGAAGACTTTTACATACACATGCAAAAGAGAATCTGTAGCTAAATATCCTCAAATAATTGAAAAGTTAAGAAACTTTTTACTTGCTGATTTCTTTAACTTAGTTTTATAGTTACTTGATATATTTTTTATTTGTAGTGACTTTTTGGTGTAGTATCTGAGTGTCTTCCATTAGGGCATTAAGCAATATGACTAATGTCTGAAATATGCCGTATACTCTGGAAAAATATTGCTTTGTGTATGGAAAAACAAAACAAATTTACTGACGTGGAAAAAATAGAGTCAATGATACATCCTTCAACACTGAACACAGCTAACTGGAATGATACATCCTTCAATGTTGAACACAGCTGACTGGAAAACAAGGATTCCGTTTTGTGAAAATGTCACGGTTTTACAACTTGTGTTCATCCCACATTAGAACAAAGATGAAATCCAGCTTGTGAATAAGATGGTTTCGCACATTTTGTTAGAAGTGAGAGACATGGATGAAATTATGTCCCTGATCATTGTGGGGTTGGACTAGATAACCTTTAAATGTATCTACCAACTCCAACCATTCTACAATTCTGTGAACCATTCTGTGGCTCTGTGATTCTATGAATATTCTGTAGAATAGCTACTAAACCACTAAAGATTTTGCTGTGGAGTGGAATGTACATGGATCATCCCAACAGTTTGTTGCTTTTTACATTCTAGTCTGAGAAACGGGTTCTGGGAAAGTGTGATGGAATTGGAACAGCCTGTTCTGGAGAGACTCTGCTCCAGAGGAGCTCATCTTCCTTTCCACATGGTCACAATACAGAAAAATCTAGGAAAGAGCTCCATACATAGAAAGATCATGTGTTATACAGTCTAAAGATGGATCACATGTTAAATATGGGAGTATAATGGTTAGTAGTTACACTTTGTTCTGTTGGTTGTCTTGTGCATTTCTTTAACTTCTATCCTACACACCAGCTAGCTAACTGAAATATAGTACAGAATAACTACAGTCTGATGTTTAAATTTTCTGATGAAAATTTTAGCTATGAAGAAGTGTCTAGCCTAATATTTTTTATTTATTTTTGGCAGAAATAAAATGAAAACTTTGAGTTTGGAGTGAAAAAAATTACTACTAAAATATTATGCTATTCAACATCAACAGTGGAGTTAATGTTAACATGAAATTCTTTGAAAGTTGAAAGAATACTTAATCATGGGATTTACTTGTAATCAAAAGAAAAAATGCATCAAAGTCAAAGGCAATTTTATTGACATCTTTTGGGCCAGAAGTTTGCATTTTGATTTGAATGGAACAGCTTGTCTGTTTGAAGTTTATGGTTTTAAAGACTGATTAATGAGGACCCAGGAAGATAAATTAATCTCCTCTCTCTAATCACAAAGGTAAAATATTTCTTAAAAAGTCAGAAAAAGCTGATCTATATTCTGTTACCTGTATATATCTATACCCATTACTTGCAATCAATTTTAACTTAAAAATGGGAAAATAAATCTGTCCATTAGTGATTTTCAGTCTATAGTTGGTGAAATCTTGGGTTCCATGAATAGCTTCTAAAGGTCTCTCTAATGTTTTTTTGGTTGTAAAAAAGTATTGAAGCAAATCAAGTGTGTTGTCAAACTAGGCTACAGTTCAGGATAAAACACTTCTCAAGCACAGTGTATAGGGGCCTGTAAATTTATTAAGGTGCAGACTTTAAATCTGTGTACTAACTCTAACAAATTAAAATATATATAAGACCTGAATCCAAGAAATGCCAAAATTAATTCAGTGGATTTCCTATTTTTTATTATGAACTATTATCTTAAGCAATTTTAAAATAACACAAATACATATATTCAGAAAAATTCATTAATCAAAAATGTATGACAAATTTGTGCAGACTTTTACTGTAGTTCTTTAGTTAAAGTGAAAACAAAACCCAAACTAAAGCAAGACTTCAATAATCGCAATAGAAATAAATACCAAATAAGAATACAGAAAACATAAAATAGTGTTTCACGGGGAAAGGAGACCTAAGGTGATGGATATGGATATGTACCCACTGGCTAACAGTTGATGAAAAATGAAACATATATAAGTAGCCTAATTTTCTTTCTGATTTAATAGGATCCAATAAATGGAAACTGTATGGCCAGAATAATGAAAAGAGCACAAAATTTATCTCATTCTGTTGCGTCCTCTCTGTGTTCTTTTGTCCTTTGATTGCACTGGTGGATAATATTATTTTGTTCCCAAGGAAATATGTCCCTTTGATTAGGTTGCAGATATTCTCTCATTTGTCACTGTTCTATCAAGCTATGCCATGTAACAGCAGGAACCCTTGATTATTTAATTGCTTGTAAGAACTCATTAAATCTTACTATCAATCATTGGACATATGGCAAATATCACCCAATGGCATGAGAGGTTTTAACAGTGATCTGTCACTGGGGCATACCCTTTCTTTAGTAGCACAGGCCCTTTGTTTAGTTCTCTGATCATAATAATTTTTAATTAATATTGATTTGCAAAAGAGTGTTCAAGCAGTGGCCTAATCTATGGGTACAAGGATAATCTTCTAACAGGAGCATTTGTAATTCCATATAAATATCCAGAAACCCCACCTAAGAGAGTTTAACCTTTTTACAATGTTTTATAGATCGTGTTAGGCTGATGATAACCTAATTTAGTCTTCAAAGTGGATATGGTTCATTAAGAAAAACATATCAGAACAAGTCATACAATAAGCTTTGCATCAACACCTTGGTGGGATGCTATGAAGTATCTGTGATGATATGAATGCAAAAGATATTTTTCAAAATATAGAATATTAGCTGCAGCTAATAAAGGTAGTGAACCGGGCAGCTATTTGTTTTTTCTATAACAAAAATCAGGTCAAAGAACTGTGAAGAAATCTCACCAAATATTGTTTAAACAGATAAAGTTTCAAAGGTTAAAGTTCACAGAAGCTGGCAATGGAACTACTCTACATTTCTAATCATAAAATTTAGAATGACTTTTAACTACCCTCTTATGGTCAAAACAACCCCTTTACTCTACTGGACTCACAACCTTTTATATGCTTTGTACATTATTATTACTTGGAATTTGCAGGAAGCAGAAAAGAAAAGCCCAACCAAGAAACATATCTTTGATGATTATATTCAACAAAATACTGGCCTCCATCTTTCTTATTGTTGACATACTGTTATTTGGAGATAAAACCATGAGATATAAGCTATGACTTTACAGTAACTTTATCTAAAGTCTTTTTTCTTTTGACAACTTAATGTGGAAAATATTAGAATAATTGATAGACAAAAGTAGAAACTAAAAGATTTCCTGCTCTGAGTCAGGCTTCTATTCATACATGCTACCTGTGACATATTATGTTCTTTATCTGATGTGTACTCATGTACTTACGTACATCTTAGCATAGCAATTGTTTAGGTTTGGAAAGGGGGGGTTAAATTCTAAAGTTAATTTTGTAGGTTCTTGGAATAAATTCTTGGATATGGATCACAGCTTGTGCCAATTTCATTTGTGGTTTTGCTTCAGTGGGTGAGCTCTACAAAAGAAGTAGAGATTTGAGTATACATAAATAGTAAAGAGCCACAGATACCTTTAATACTGAGTGGAAGGGCAAGTTATGGGAAGTTAGAAAGAGCAGCAAGATCTAAATACTTGAGTTATGTATCTGTACTTTTGAGTATGGAAATTATTAAGAAAAGAGGCAGAGAAGAAAAAAGGATTTTGAGGCTGGATTTTTCTGTGTGTTAGTATTTCAGGTTCCATTTTCTTATCTGACAAACTACTCTCTCTACATGTTTCTGTGTATTCAACTTTGTTCTGTTAATAGCAATATTGTAACAGACATGTCTATAATTTGTCCTATGGTATGTTGTCTAAGGATCATATTACATTTTTTGCAATAAAATATATCAGCTTTATATTTTCATGAGGACTTATGTTAAGATTCCCATGTTTTGAAAAAATTATTTTGATTTAAAAATCTATAATACATATTTTTAACCTTAGTTTCTGAATCTTCGATCCTCTTCCAAAGAAGATTGACCTATGTCTAAATAACTGTATGCCTATATACATTCTTGAGGACAGATTATTCAGGTGGTTTCTATTCTCTGATAAAGTCTAGTTTGTTCTTGTGGAAGCAGAACTCAGTCCTATAACAAGGGGAAAAAGCCTTCACGTCAGATATCCAGCTACATCTAATACGTGAAACATGATTATAGCAGTATAAGGGATGCAAAAGAGTCATTTTCCTTTCCTGGAAAACACTATAAGACTGTCTTAAGGTTCTTCTAAGCAGTACTGGCTATGAAAAACTACCACAAGGAGCAAATCAGATACATGGCTCTTAAGAGAGTTGTTTGCAAGACGTCTTGATGAATATATTTAATTTAATTACTGATTTGTTTTGTAATTTACATAAATAGTTTGACAAAATATTACAGGTAGATAAATCATGAATTGCAGTGGTTTTATAAGCATTTAGTTATTAATTTTGGTCCTGATTCTTCATTGTTTTCCATGTTCCTACAGTGTTGGAGTCTTGTGCCTTTTACTTCCTTTTTGCTGAAGTTTAATAGCTGTCCAATGTATGATGATAAGCAAATTCACATATTCTATTTGAAATTCTGAGCATACTCAGACTCTTTGGCATTTTATCTCAGAGTTCAGAGATAACAGATAATAACTAAAAATGTCCACTGTCCCCCCCAAACCTATACCTTTATGCCATCGTTACACTTTCTATGGAGTTGTTTCAGCTAACTGAAAGTTCTGAATTCCAAAGGCCAACAACTGAAATACTGTCAGATACTATAACATTGTCATAGAAATAGTCATCAATGAACTTTGTTTTAAGTGAAAAAAAGTCCAGCACTACAGGCCTCAGGTCTGGACTTTTCATCTCAAAATACTTCGTTATTGTCAGAGACTGAAATGGTTAATGATTTACGCATTCCAGGAGTTTGCAGGCTTTTGACTTTCGCCTTACACCTCTGATGGGCAGTTGGGCCCATCCCCCCCCTCTACCAATCTTGAAAGGTAGGAAACAAGCCAGACTCAGAAGCTCTGCGCAGGCCGAGAGAGAGGTTGGAGGCTCGAGACATGGCCCGTGACACTGACCATGGATAACTTCTTGGAGTGTGGGGGCTTCCCTCCTTCAACCCCAGCAAATCAAGGCCACCACTTCAGTTGACGGACATGGAAGCAGCAACTGCCAGGTGTCATCGCTGGACCCCGTGGTCGGTGACTATATGCATCTTTCCCCCTCATATTTTCTTTCCCTTACTCTCCCTTATCCTTACCCTGTCTTTCCTTTCTCTCCCATATGCATTTTCCCCCCCGAAGTTATCCCTATGCCATATTACTATAAATGATGACATCACCCAAAATGCTACTAAATTGTTAAAATAAATTTTGTCAATATATGTTTTCAGACACCGATTATTTAGTGTCGTTTCACTTTAATCCACCCCAAGGGAATTATTGATAAAAACCTGAGTTACTTCCCCTCCCCTTTTCCTGGGGCGGGTCGTAACAGTTATCTCTCAACACACTCCATTTATTGTACAGAAATAGGCCCATCTGATTTACTTCTATGTAAGACAGTGGAGATCTTTGTCAACTGACTTGAGATTATGCAAGTGAAGTATTTCATTAACTATTCAGAAAAACTGGAAACACCTTATTTTCCCAAGAAAATATTTTAACATACGAACTTAACACACAGCCTATTAACAAGAACTACAGTACATTACAGTAACTTCATTACTTCCAAGGTAGGCTTGAACCTAGTAACGAGTGATGCTTTAGGGTATCAGGCAGATGCCCTAAAGACACTGAGATTGCACCACAAAGTACAGAAAGTCTTCCAGGAAGCAAATGAATAAGCTTTGTTATGGGAGTGGAGAATAAAACCCATTAAAAACCATTAAAGGAACCCAAACTGTAGACAGAAGGTAAAGGAGGATTGATTCGTTGTAGCTGTAAAGGCAATAGAATATCCATTTATTAATCAAAACTACATTTTATGTATTATGATGTGATAAATTGTTGGCTGTTTAGGTGAATTCCCTAAGACATGTACCTAAGTTTATTAACACTCATAAATTATGCACTACTACTTTTTAAATTTCTGAAACATTCTTCACAAGTATGCTTGACTTTATTTTCAGTTTTAAGCAGCAGTTTTGTGTGATCATATTTGACATTTAACTATTGCCACTAAAAGCTTCTTAGCCAGAAAAAAAGCCAAGCTTTCACAAGCAGTTTTAACTCTGCTCTTTTTCCCTGTTTTCCTGTTAAATACATACACCTATGAAACACAAATTTGCTATTTTGATGGAATCTGATGAACAGAAGTAATATACTCTTAATTATATACTCCCTTGACTTTATATTCCCTTAACTTGGGAGTGCTAAAACAAGTAACCTCTGCCTAAAAACCAATGTTTAAAATATGATAATGATATTTTTTAGATATAAGTAAATACAAAGAGAAAACTGAAGGTGTATACGCATAAATAAATCTATATATTCACACACATCATAGTTCTGGGAAAGTATATTAACCTCTGTTTTTTCTTCTGGGATATTAAATAAATCAACTATAGGTGAAAAACACTAAATATTTTTCATAGAAGTTCTGTGTCTTTGAATAGATAATGTTTTGTTTAATATCTATATTTTGTACATGTATATATAAATATAGTGTCTGTATATATACTCTGTGTACTTAGCACAGAGCTTATATCTGAAAATCAGGCATCTATCTAGTACCAAGTTAAAAATTCAACATTATATTTGTCATATATAAATTTGAATGTGTGGTTATGTATATATGTGAGTGAGTGTACATATTTGTGTGTACCCCTGTTTTGAAAAATAGGCTTTATTTGTCACTCTCTGATGGTGTTGATGGAGGGGCAATAACACCTTTCTCCCACTAATAATTTCTAAAGGCATTTAAAGGGTTCATTGTTTCAAATCAAAGAGCTATTCATAAGTTCCAATAAAATGCAATCCATCACATTTTAGCATGAGCAGAAGCTTTCAACTTGCGCATGTTTTGTCAGGAAGGCAATTTAAAGCTTATAAACACAAATCAAAGCTTTGGGTTTTAACCACAAAACATTTACACAGTACTGACCTACCACCTACAGTGTCTCAACATACAGCCAAGAAGTAGAACACTCCACCAGCAATAGCAGGCAGGACCAGGAAGCAAGGACCTGGAGACAGCATTTTATTTTAGAGTAGACCTGGTGTTGGGGTATCAGTTCAGGAATTTTCAGAAGACTGAGAGAGAAAAGGATGTTTCGTTATGCTTATATCCCTTATCAGAGTGTTTATTTACTATAATAATTAAAATAGTTATTTGGATCACAGACATATTGGAAACAGTTTTCTATATCCAGGAAGAAGGACTCTGGGACCATTTATTCATCCCTTTTTCCCCTCATGTATTTGATGATTATGATTGGGTGACTAATATCTACGTTGACCAGATGCACTATCGGTATGATACCATAGCATCTCTGATCATTAGCTGATTTGGCTCAGTCTGTTAAAAAACCCTTAATGCATATGGCTGAATTACTCCTAGGAAAAAAATGTGAAGAAGCATTATTCATTCTATTTTACTTGAGAAGAATTGAAGCATACGGATTCTCTATTTTTTGCCCAAGATTACAATCGTTTAAGTGACTTACTGAAAGAGTTTGAATCAACCATTTCTGTATGCTAGTCTTTCTTCATGTGAAAACATTACTCTATTTTTATTTAGTATTTCCTATTTTGGGAATCTTGAAAGTACAGTGCAGATTCATCTTGCTAGGGAACTCGTGTTCACAGACTCATGAATCATAGGATAATCTTTGTTGGATTGGAACTCTGTAGGTTATCAGATCCAACCATCTGTCCAAATCAAGACAACTCAGAAGCTAGATCAGGTTAAATAGGGCATAGCCCAGGCAAATTTTGAAAGTCGTGTGGAAAGTCCACAGCTTTTCTTGATAACCCTTTCAGCACTTAACCAATCCCATTGTGAAGAATTTTTTCCTTAAGTCCACTTGAAAGGTCTCATGATGCAACTTTTTTTGATCATCCTTTGTCATTTCATTGTGAATCTGTGAGGTTCACAATGAAATCTCTCTTTCTCCATAACCACTTAAAGATAGAAAATAAATCATCTTTAACCTTCTTTTTACCTGGCTAAATAAATATATTCCCTCAGCACATCATGTGCTCCAACTCCTGCCTGTCCCAGCAGTCTTCTCTGGCTTTGCTCCAGTTTGTCAGTACCTCTCTTATAGCGTGGAGCCCACTGTTGACCAGGGCACTACAGATGTGAGTGTACATGCAAGTGCTCAGTGGGAATAAACAGTTCCCATGCCCTGCCTGCTATGCTAATGCTAATGTGGCCCAGTATGGACTTCGTTTGCCCTTAGTTGGGCACACTGTTGACTTGTGTTCAACTTACTGTGCACCAGAGTCCTGCTGTCCTTGTCTGCAGAGAAGCTGCTTTCCAAACAGTTGGACCCCAACACAGATTATACAGATGCAAAAACAGCACTCCCCCCTAAAAAATGATACAGTTAGTTATATTTTAGGAGAAAGGAGCTCTTCAATACCATCTCAACATGGGACTGTAGTCTGACAATTACTTAATATCTTGTTTTTCCCATTAAGATTAATGGAGATTTCAGGTCCCAAACCCTTTAGCTCTTAAAAAGGAAACAAGTGATTTATAGTCACTTTGCTAGAGAAAACTGAAGAACTTGCTAGTCATTGTAATGCACACTGATATATTCTTTAGCAGAAACATTGTTTTATTCCAAATAATCACAAGTCAGTAAATTGTTTTAAAAATGACACATTTACTATTACCTATAAATTGATTCTATAACAAAGTCCCTGGGATTTATAAATCCAACTCCGGAACTTCTTTCTTCTTGTTTAATTGTTATCCTCTTTCGCCTTTTTTTTCCCCTTTTTTTTTCTTTTGTCATTTTGGGTCCATGTACTTTTGGTATTTCAAATGGCTGCATATTGATTCTGGAACTGTCAGCTGTTAGTGGCTTGTTTGCATGATTGAATCATGGTCCCAAATGAATATTTTGAGTTATAAAATGCTCTCTAGCATATTAAGGAGCCAACCTAAAATGAAAAGGAATAGTTATTCTAAAATCTTTTTCCATTTGATGCTAGCAGATTGTTTCTGTGCACAAACTGCCTACAAAAAAGAGTCTGGTGAGAGTTGGAGTGTTTTTAAAGCATGTACAACTCTAACCTTCCTTAATCTAATTTACATTTTAAAATGCTTGTTGTTCCAATTTGATTTGTGCTGATCCTGCCATTGAAAAGTGGGAGGACGATGTTTAAAATAATAATAATTCTTTCCTCTTTCAGACAGCCAAGCATAGAAACGAATAATTCAGAGTAGGTTGGGAGAAGACAGAAAACAGGCCTGGATTCACTGATTTTTTTGGTTAAAGTAGTGTCACATACAGAATCAGTATATTCACAGTAGAGGTTTCGAACAATCATAGATGGCCTGATAAATAAAGGAAAGAAACTAGTGAGAGAAAAATCAAGTTACTTCTATGTTGCAGAACGTAGCTGCGTAGGGAGGAAATGAAGAGACAGAACCATTACTGCTGGAACAGAGACTTGTTGCCATGGGAGCAGGGATAAGGAAAGCTGGTATCCTGAAGGCAGTGACTGTGGACAAGAACAAAAAAGAGAGGGATAAGAACTTGGAACAGACTCTCCCACACACACACACACATCTGTGTTTTAGGAAGCCCAAATTGCCTTATTCCCAACCTGTGCAACCACATGCACGATGTGGCCAAGGCCAGAAAGGCAAAACTTTGCAAGGAGAGTATTAAGTACCTGTTACAGGGTCCTTTTTCTGGCCAATATGGAAATCATTATTCTCTCTTCCCTTTGAGCTCGTTTTAAAATGCACATAGTATGTGACATACAAGGTGAATATCCATGCTCACAGGCTGATATTTTGTGGATCACTAAGGTAAAGACAGAGGCATTTATGTATGGGAACAGAAGATTCAGTTTCTTCCCCTAACAAGTCATACATTGGTTCATAGGAGTGCAGTGACAATACTAATACCATGAAAGCTTGGCTTAGGGAGAGAGATAATTCACTTAATACTTCTACTGACATTTTTCAGTAAAATATAGCACAAAAATTAAAGCAATATCCTGATTTCATGGAACATAAACATGCTGCAACAGGAATAAAATTTGCTCAAGGATTTCACCATGGGGTTTTTAGTTTTAAAGTAAGTTACTTTAAATTAAGTTGCCATTTTCTGCATACAAATCATGTATTGCAGTTTCCCATTTTCCAAAATAGCAGGTATTTTATATGGAAAAGTTTGGCAATTGAGCTTTTCTTCTTCCCATTTTCCAGGCACAGAGCATACAAATGGTTACATTTTTGTAGCTTACTTACACATCAAACTTCAAAACCTCTGCCTCATGGTTTACCTGCATGATTTTGTTCTCTTTCCTCCCAAGTCTGCCTTGCAGTCATGTTCTTTCATTCTACAGCATGATCTGATTGTTTAAACTCTGTGACCAAACCCCTCACTTTGTAACCTTTTTCAAAAGTATATATTAATAAAAACAAGCAAGACTTGTCAGTACAGCAAAAAAAATAAAACTGCCTGTTATATGCAAAGTACATCTTTAATGATGTTTAAAAAGGAGCTAAACATCTCTATGGGAATTCTTAAAACACTTATCTCTTAGGCCCTTATTTAGTTTTGCAAGTCTTTGTTGTTTAACAAGCTGGAGAAATGGGTCATCTAATGTTATATTAATCAGTAAATTAATATTTTAATTTGATTTTCTTTATAGTTGAGATGCTTGCGGCATCTCCAGTGTTTTCTCTCTCTGTACAGTGATGTTAAGCAGTATCATTATCATAATGTACCTTGGGGTTGTGAGATAACAGGGTCCAGTGATAGCTCTATTCTTAGGAGAGTGGGAGGTTTATGATGACACTTATACATTTTAAATGGCACATGGAGGCTCTCGTGTAATGAAATATCTTACAGCTGAGTCATAGTCTTTTCTACACTGGGCTTTTCAGTTCGTATACTTGAAATCACAGCTTTCATGTCAAAATAGGTGATACATTTTGCCAATTTTTTGATAAGATTTTTACAGGGTGCTGAAGTAAAAATCTCAATCATTCAGTTTTTCCTAAGCAGTCCTATTTTTAAGATTTTGATAAGTTGCAAGAGGTATGACTATCAATTATAGAGACAATGAAAATTAATTCATTTTTTTGAAGGTTAAGTTCTAATTTAATATAATTTTTCAGATATTCAGTAAGTCAAATACAGAAGAGACATAAACTCTTATTTAGCATTATCAGCTCTAATTACCCTTCTGAAATCTGCTTGGAAAATCAGAATTTGTGATTAGATCAGGCCAGACTGGCCCTTTCCCTCATGCATCTTTAAAACAGCTGACAAAGAGAGCTTTCTCCTTTTTGCTTTCTTATGCATGACCTTTTAAGAGGTCAAAATAGTGCTAAGATGGAAATGGTTCACAGGTTACTGTTAGGTGAGTACAAAGGCAGAAACAGTCTTTGTTCCTTTTACCTTCTTAGACAGTCACAATCTGACCTTCTCCCTTTCTCCTTTCGCTCCAGACTCTGTAATTGAGGATATTTACTACATCAAAGATCCCATGCCTAGTACAGGCCCCCTCCCTCTGTTACAAATACACAAATCACACGTCCTAGTGCATGTTCGCTCTGGTCCAATGGTAAGCTACGTGTCTGAATGAAAATATATGCTTTGTGATACCCTCACATACCAAGGTCAAAGCAAATCACATTCACACATTCCATATCACAGCCAGCTTTCTGGCCATACCTCAGCAGATGCACCATAACCATATATGACTATAAAACAGCCAATACTTTATTGTTCCTTGAGCTCCACTGGCTTTGTAACATAGTCTTTCACAAAAATGCATCCAAATGCAGGTTCCAGTTATGCTTACAATTGTGCAAGTGCAAAAGTGGCCCAGGAGGAATGTAGGCACAGTGCCAGTTTCCTTCTCTTCCTGGTTTATTATTTTATTTTTTCTATTTTATTTTATTTTTTAAAATAACTTCAGTCCTGCAATGTGAAATGACATTTTAAACATTGCAAGCACAGGATTCTGGGTTTGGGGTCTGAATCATGGTTGGCAACCCTTACTTTCAGTCAGAAGCTTTTTTCCCCCGTCTCAGAATAGTGCTGCCAGCTTTTCAAAAGATAAATCCTGGATTCAGTCAGCCTCAAGGCCAGAAATGTTGTGTGGGCCATTGGCTGGATGACTGCATCAGAATATTTTGAAGCTAAAATGAATGGAAAATCTAAATGCATGTGCTTATTTTCTTAATAACAATAGAGTTCATAGATAATCTTACATTGCGAGATCCATGAAAATGTTCGTGACAGATCATTGAAAACTTGTGTGAATATTCACACTGCTTTTGATTGGCACTAATGTCATCTGAGGTAAATATTTTATTTCACTCATTTTTGACCAAAGCCTATAGATAGGATAACAAACCCATGAATAGGTTTTGAACTGGAATGAAATTCTGAGCCTAATTCAATGTCAAAATCCTTTTGAATACAAAAGTAGGTTTACCTCAGTTTTAACGTGAAGAACTTTTCTAAAAGTATGAAACTTCAGAGGTGTTTAGCTTCATTGTGAGCATTTCACATATCTCTAGCTGTCATGTCTTTAAAGTCAGCACTTGCCAGTATCAACAGAATGAGCTTCTTATGTATATCACTGAATGTTGCAGGGACAGGTTTGACTGTCTGTATGGTTTTGCAACCTCATCTTCAGGAGTCATTACCCACAACAAACTACACCTGTCTTCACAGAGAGTTTCACCAGCTTCAGAAGGAGCAAGTCAATGGACTACATAAGCAGGAAAAGCTGGGTACTCCAGAAGTGAACATGCATTAAAAGAAAGGGATAGTCTGCTTAAATTAAACCAAACAACCTAAGGGGTCTGGCTACCTTCCCATTTTTACAATGCATGCAAAAACAAGTTAGGAAGAAGTTGCTTCCTTTAGCAACTTAAAAAATAGATTGAAATTGCAATTCTTCTGTCCCAAAACTACAGCAATATTTTCTCTCTCTCTATTGATTATCAGTCCACTTCAGTTGAAACAGTCCTGACTAAGATCAAAATCCCTTTGAAAAGATTACTTTAAACCTGATGAAGTACCAGCACCCCTGCATTATGCTATCAGATGGGCATTTTTGGAAAATGAAAGTAAATCAATATTAATAATATAAACCAGAAATTGATTGATTTTGCCATTAAAATATGTAATGGTGAAAGAGCCCATATCTAATGATTTTTGTTAAAGCCTGTAAGTAACATATTAATTAAACTGGATACATGAAAATATTTGAAGACATTTGTAAGACTTACTTGGGTCAACCAATTCTTAAAAGCAAGAGTTCTACCATTAATAAACTAGAGCAAGATCATAGCTGTTAAGCAATAAGGATGAAAGTCATATGAAATGATGATTATGAGAAATTTGAAAAAAAAAGAATTTGCAGTCTCCATCATTCTCTGTCTCTTACAGTCTAATAAGTTAACTTGTACTGACTGGTAAGAGAGGCAATAAAAACTGATAATTCTTTAAATGACACTAATTCCAGGATGTATGCAAAGCCTCACCAATGCCTTAGTATCTATCAAGGACATATTAAATAACTCAAGATAGTGGATTAATATTGTGTAACCATCTTTAGAAATTCTAAACCATCCATTCCAACATCCTTACTAGCATTGATCATGAACCATTGAATCAGTACTTTATGTTCATTTCCTTTCATTTGCTTTATTTCACACTGGGGAATATTTGCATTTGTACTACGTTCCTGTTTCATGTCAAACACACTTTAAAATTCATACCTGCCTTAACGCAGTAGTAACTTTGGTAGCCAGTTATTGTCTTTGACAACTATGATCATCCCCCCTCCACCCAACAGGGAGAATGAAATACCAAAAAAAAGGAAAAAAATAAAAAGGAAAATAAAGTACTAAAAGGCTAGTGATCTGAAAGCAAAACCAACATAGTAATAACAAGTTGGGAAATTTGGAAATTAACATCTAATGTATGTCAATAAGGCTCTCGTAATGATTAAAAAAAAAGTTAACAAAAGCATCACCACCAAAATCAGGAATTAGAAAGCACATTAGAGCAACCGGTAAATCATTTTGAAAAAAGAATCAAAATCACTACACAGAACTGAAAACCACTAAGTCAATCCTTATTGTCAAGCCTAATGTGATCCAATGTACTGTAGTGAGGGAATGGGAAGGAAGTGTCTACACCACATGTTGAATTAAAGGGAATTAACCCACCATTTACTTTCATTTATTTAGTAACCTTCATGATGAGATCATCAAATATATTGTCTCCTCAGGAATCATAGAGGGCTACTATCTTGCTCTCTTTCTTCTAGCCCATCCTTTTCAGTCTGATTTTTCCATCAGACTATTCGATCTGTTAAATGCATGGGGTTTTTGAGGGGAAAGTTGGTTTTACTTTGTACCGTGAAAAAAAGATACAAAGATAATATACTAAAAGATTAATTTTAAGTCACTATGAACGACTTATGGACCTCTGAAGATTACAGCATCATATTCTTTAGGAGTAGTGCTCACAACAGGCTATGTTAATTGAGACTAATAAGAAATAATTTTACTGCAAATGGTAAATAAAGGGAAAAACGTTTCTTGTTCCACAGAAACCAAAATCAAAGAGGAAAAGCATATTGATTGCACCACTTTACCTATAAATCTAGAGATCACTGCATTAAACAGATTATACTTCTCTTGTCCCTCTTTTTCGTAAGCAAGTCATCTGCTTTTGAAATAATTTCTTGTCAAAGGCAGGTCAGATTAGCTGTGTTATTTCTTCTATCCCACTTCCATGGTGGGAACCCCAAAACAGCCCTAGCTGTAGATATTTATTCTGTAGAACAACTAAAGGAAGATAAAAAGGATCTCACAATGGATGAGAAGACTTTTGTTTCTAAAGACAGTTAGTATAACCAAAAAATCAGTAGAACACAAGCATCTGAGTGACTCCATGGCTCACTGTTGCTGAGGATCACTTATCCATGCTACCTGTCAAACTTACCCGGTTTGGGAAGAGCATTCAAAAATCCTTTCTTTGGTCACTGTAGCCCCTTAGTACAGTTCTCTGTCTAGGCAGCACTGCCTCATTCTGGCTAGTTCAGAATTAATTTGAATATTCCTATAGGGCTTGGTGTTTAGCCTTATTTATGTTTTGAAAGCAACAAAAGAAGTGCTTTTAGCTTTGGAGTTTCCTTCTGCTATTTCAAGTTTGCTGGAGTTCTTGTGTATTTAAAAGTCTGAAATCTTTATCCCAGCTGTGGTAGCTGGTCCAGTAGTAGATGCTACCCTACTTTGCAAATCTTGTATGTCAGTACATTGTGGCAGTGATATTACTACGGAGACAGCTTCTCTGCTTGGGTGTACACACAGTGCAAAAGTAAATTTGCACTGCATGTTACTTCTCATGCTCCCACATAGTTTAAGATGATCTGTCCACTGAAATATGAAAGAGATATCACATACAAGGGATTTTCTTTGAAGAAGTGCAGTTAAATTATGTCTCTTTTCATAGGGTTCAAATGGTTCGCTAGCTGCTTCCATGATAACTGCAACAAAACCTCAAAGCTAAAGTTAAAGATAATAAATATAATAATATAATAATGACTATAACAATGAATATAACAATAATAATAATACCACTTAAAAATGCACCATAACATTGTTGAAAGCCAAACAATCTGCATAGGGGGGAAGCCACAGGCTAAATTCTTTGTTGTTTCTTGGAATAATTTCATAATTTATTTTTCTTTCTTAAATAACTCCTACATAATTTATTGTAGTTTTACCTGGTAATAGTGTTGATTGTATATCTCAACAGAGTTGAATTTGTAAAAATAAACTGTTTATAGAAATCTCAATCTGCTATCAAACAAGGTCAAAATATCATTCTTTTAAGTATAAAGCTTCCAATTAGCAAAAGTTGATGCATACATTATCTAAAACACTATATTACTTTATTCTGTTTGTATTGTCTCGTAAAGAATTTGAGTTCTGATGAATTTATTCATTGTTTTCATTTGGTATGTGAACATTATATATACTGAATTTCAGTACACAGGGTGATTTGATGACAATTTACTTTAAGAATTCACAATTTGTAGAGCATAAGTGCTAGCTAGATCATGGAGGTTTGTTTCTGCTTTTTCTAAAGAGATGTATATTTTTTTTAAAAGTGTGAAAATAACAAATAATGCTTAGCCAGTACAAATAAAAATATAGTTAATACTTATTAGGTGATTTCTGATTCCCTTCTTCCTCTCATGTTCATGTAGCAAAAGCTGTTAGAGTAAACATTTACAAATACCAAAATGAAAGGCATAGGTTCACAGGAAGAATAGCTTTTCAATTGGTTACTCAAAAGTCTTCCATTAGGTCCCAGCTGCTTGCATTACAAGACATTATATCCCACAATAATGAATAAAAGACTTCCTAATAAAAGGAAGGCTTTTTAGTATGAACATTATGAGTACCTACTCAAGACTAGGGTTAATTTTGTGCCTTGCATGAGCACTTTGTCTTGCAGATACAGAGTTTGATTTAGGAATGGGTCACATTCCACAGACATGAAATATCCATCTATTGTGTAAACAGTCATACTCAAGAGTGAATGAAATTTCTCAGATCAGAAGAAAGAAACTGAATATTTTGTGATACCTGATCTCTCCCCCAGCTGTGGAAACCTATTGAAGCAGCTCTACTTATAAGACATTTGTCAGAATGTTAATTGGAAAAATGACTTCATTGTGTGAGTCATACAGTCACCTCTGTGGACCTCATTAGGTTTAAATGAGCAGACTGAAGGCCAGAGCAATCATTCTGAGCACAGCCATATGTTGGTGAAGAAGCTCTCTCAGAAACAGGCTCGTGGCCAACTTTAGGTACTTACAAATGACTAGATGGAAGATGGAGGTCCTGGTGGCAGCAAACACTGGAAACACTGACATATGTAGTGTGTTCCCTTTCACAACAAAGGACAATTTAAAAACAAATCTTTTAAAATGGCAGATTCACTAGCCAGACAATTTTTAAATAGCTTACAAGTTTTGAATTAGGATAATGGTTTTTTGAGGTAGTGGTAGAGCATGTTTGCATGTAGCTGTGTGGTTCTTTGCAAGACACACCATAGCTCTGGTTTAAAGTCCTTAGGAATACAAAACTTTTTGCTGGGCAATGAATTCATTCCAGCCTGACTTCAAAAATTAGAAAGGGTGATGAAAATAAATTACTGGTTGAGTATGTCACTTTTTGTGAGAAGCTAAGCTATACTTATGGAGCTGCTTTTTACTTACACTTGAGAATTAGGCAGATCTGTATGAAGGCTTTGATAGAGAATCCCGAATTCAGAAGGGCTGAGGAAAATATTATTGGAAGACATCTCATAGTAAACAAATGTTAACAGAACAAGCTAAAGGGAAGCAACATGGAGTAGCTATCTTTTTCTGATGTCATATAAATTTGCAATGAGATTTAGGGTGACATACAAAGCTTGATTAGCAAAAAGGGAATTAACCTCCATATACTTTTCCAGAGGAATACAAAGTAAATAATATAGTCATTAATTCCTATAGAATAACCTCACTCAAAACAAAACTGTTGAAAAGCAAGACTTCTATGGTTACAAATATGACTTAAGTATATCTGTTTTGAAGCTATAGATTAATGTACTTACGTGGTTGTAAAACTCTCAACAGTCTGACCTTTATGAAATTTATGTCAACTACTTGTGTATGTCTGAACTTCAGAAAAGCACACATTTTCTTCATTTTCTCAGTTGCAGTGCACACATTCCTTCTTCTATCTGACCTCAAAATAAACAAGAATCAAGTAAATATTTTTGAAAACTGACATCTCACTCCAACTAAGCAGAAATAAAACAGGAGGCTTTTAAAAACGTACATTGTTACTACAATGTATAAACTAGTATGAGAACTTCAGAATGCTATTTCAAGTATAGCTACCAACAAGAAGACTGAAAATCTTGACATTGCCATCATCACTTGAGAGACTGAGTTGTATCTACTCAACTCCACCTTCCTGCATGATGAAAGATAAATCTAAGACATGGTCTTGAAGTATCAAGCCCTCCAAAACTCTGCTCATGCAAGTTATGTTCTTCCAACAGGCATGTTTTTATTGCATTTCTCGGTGTCATAATCGGAAACACAGAGAGGAGAAACATTTCACAAAAATGGATATAAAATCCTATGTTCCCACATAAAAACATCCAAGTTATAACCAGTTTGTAGCAAAACAAGAGGATAAAAACTGGGAGGTAAAACATTGTGAGAGCCTGCACATCCAACAAACACATGGCG
Source organism: Neopelma chrysocephalum (assembly GCF_003984885.1). Classification (NCBI taxonomy): domain Eukaryota; kingdom Metazoa; phylum Chordata; class Aves; order Passeriformes; family Pipridae; genus Neopelma; species Neopelma chrysocephalum. The sequence continues at coordinate 6,860,353 of NW_020897726.1, read as the reverse complement.
CTTTTCCCATTTACTCACCCAAGAGACAAAAAATATGCCCCTAAAGCACAGAACTTAGTTTTTAACACATGCAGTAACCAGGGTATCTGCACCAAAATGCCTAAAATTTAGAAGTTCCAACCCTGAATTCATGAATAAATGGGATTCACAGAACCTACCTAGATTTCATTTTTAGTATATCTCTATTCAGAAATTGTAAGCATCTATCAATTTACTCATCACTTTTAAAGATACTTCCTAAAGAAATTTCCTATTCCTATGGCTGGCTGTGAATACAGATACTGCTGTGTCACCAATATGACTAATCACTATTACCCAGGCAAATACACCTTTCTAGTCACCTTCATCTGTAAAGAACTAACACAACCAAATCTTCAAAGCAAAAAGTTATCATCTGAAAAGTCATTCTTCCTTACTTTGAAGTGTCTGTATTTAGAGGTGCTGCCTACAGAATAAAATCTGGCATGCACAACTGCTTTCACCCTCAATGTTTCCAATTTCGAGCTTTTTCTGGAAAGCCAACCAAGGAATGAACAGCATTGAAGTTTATGCGAACTAATTATTCCTATGTCAACACTACAATGTTATGGTGATATAACCCACTTAACCACAGCTTATGTAATCCCTGTGGATAAAACAACTCTTTGTCCTTGGTGTACCCACAAATTCCTTGTTCTTCCTCCCAGTGTCTGACTTCATGTCCATCCTTAAATTATTAACTCTCACAGCAATGTCTCCCTCTTTGAAAATAGTATCTGCCTGTTGTTGAGTGTTTGCATATAAAAAATGCATTTTTCATAATCACATTCAAGAAAAATGTAAATATCTGCATGGTAAAACTCTGCTATTATTAATTGAAGACTTTGATTCAAAGACAGTCTGTCTTCTCTAAAAGTGAATGTCCATATTTAATTTTAATATTTAAAAATTCTTTTCAATACTCAGCACAATTAATGGAAAAAACTTGGTTTATTATCTACACATGATTTATCACTGGTGTTGCTTGTAGTTTATTTAGTTCCATAAAATGAAACTGTGGTTTGAGCATTTTAAAGCACAGGTTCAAGCATGTTCAATATTTTGTTCATTTACACTATTTGCCAATATTTCCTCCAATTACAGTAACACATTCCAACTGCCTTTTCATGAAGCCATCATTCTCATTTATCTTTTTTGTCTGCTTGGCAAGAAATACCCATAATGCTGACTGTTTCCCTAAACTTCCCTTATCAGGCAGGATAAAAAGCAACATCAACCACATGCTTCTCTGAGATATTTTGTTCCCTAGTGTGTGTTACAGATACTACAGAATCTACCTGGCAGCTTACTTGTTAGACTACTAGTAAGATTGATTTTTCTGAAGTTGCCCACATTTTCACAGATGTGTTGCCCATGTTCGTTTTCTTCAGGCTTATTGCCGCTTTGCTATTGCAGAATTCACATTAGAAAATGGCAAGAAGAATATAGGCCTCCTGCTACAAACACATGAGCCTCTGCTCACTGCACTGTGTCTATTTCCAGCTGTTCATAGTTCTGACACTCCATTCCAATTTGAACATTCCATTGTTCAAAGCTCTTGAACTAAACGAAAGCTTCCATTCCATGGAGCAATAATGCTGCCTACACAGTGGATCAACTGTTAGAGACTAGCCTTTACAAATATTTGGGCAAGTCTTACACCGCATCAAACACAGAGAACAATACACATATGCAATAGTGAACTCTTGTCTCTGATTGGAGCTTTTTGCAGCCTGATCACTGCTTCTACCAAAATTAAATAAACAAGGAAATGGGATGCAAGAAGACAAAAAGTCATGCACCATTGAGAAAAATAAACAGTTCTTTCTGAATTGCTGATTTTTTTCCATATAGCATATGCTGTTTGAATTTATTATTAGTTATGATGTTAAATTGACTGGAAATGTATCATTACACCTTAATAACGCTATTGTAAGCACAAAGTACATCCTTAACTGGAAGCCTATATGTGACGCTTCCATAATGTAATACTGACACAGCTTACAGACTTAAAGTATATTTCAAAAATTTCATAAAATTTATGAACATGTGCAAAGTAAGAATTGCTAAAATTCAATTTTAATAAACAAAATGTGATTCTTTTCAAAATTTCACAGGTCATACTATATGCCAAATAAAGTTCTTCTGTATAAACCTAGCCACATACTTTCAAGTTTAATACAGTTAATTTTGCCCACTCAATAACTATTTTGACTCTGGTAGTCCAACCTACTTCACTAATGGTGAAATTTATCATGTAACCATGGCACACAAATACTACTACTAGTACATGTATATTTTTTCCTCTTATTTGTCTGCCTGCTAGCTACAAAAGAGCCATACAGTGCATGCACAAATTAATCTATGAGAGATAAACCCATTCCCTTGGTTCACTCACTTTAACATAGGGAAATAAAGACCATCAGCACTGAAAGCTCCCATAGCTCTACGGCTTACAGAGCATTGCAATATGATGTATGTTTCTCCATGTATTGTTTAACTGTTATTTTGGACTAACTTTTAGTAAAGTTTAATTGCACAATAATAATTGTATTTACATATCAATATAGATTTCAAAAGTCTTGGAAAAACTTTCTGTAATTACTAAAAGTGTTTTGCAACATTTCCTTTCCCTGTTTTATTGTTTCTGCATTACAGAAGGGCACCAAATCCATCTCCATTTTCCCTTGCTAATGTCAGCTGACGCACATCCAGGCCTGCAGTGGAGGCGGTTTGGTCTCATTCCCCAGCTGGCTGCTAAAACCTGCTTCTTGCAAACTCCTGCCCCCACAGTGCACTCCTTCCCTGGGCTGCTGTGTTCTTCCTGAGAGCCGCAGTGGCAATTCCCAGCTTTGGGTTCACCTTCTCAGCCACCCACCCATGCCTGGCCCAGGTGTTGGCTCCTTGACCCTCCGTCCTCGCCCCCCGCCCCAGCAGTATTTATTTGGCAGAGCAAGGCTTGGCAAGCTCTGTGACTGGAGATACAGCACGGGGCTGGACCTTATCAGCCTGTGGAATTCCATTGAAACCAAGGGGATTTCTTCTGCTGAGAGGAAAGTATGCAGAAGGGCTGTCAGGATTGGGGTCTTACATACTACTCATGAGTTGAAGAAGGAAAATGGAAATCTTTTCAATGAGTCTGTTTGCTTTGTAATATAAAAACATATAATGAAAGAGTGTTCACATCATTGTAATTTTCTAATGTTTTATACTTTAGTCATATTTTTCATAGCAGTTTCTCTGATTTATCCATTTCAATTTTTTATGTTACTACTTTTTTGTTGTTGTTGTTGTTGTTGGCTGTTTATTATTGGCATATATTTTTAGTATTTTTTCCTTTGGATTTTTTTTTAATTGACAAGATTTCATCTCTGTTTGTTAAAGAGAACCAGCTGTTTTCTTCAAAGATAATTTTCTGAAGCTGTTGTGCGCCATAATTACACTGCAATTACACAGCAATATCCATAAAAGCAGATGAGGATTCTATGTGTCCTTCTGACTCATTAGAAGTTGCAAAAATGATGGATGCGGTCTTTCCTAGCTTGACTATTGCCCTCTGTTGGTAAACCCAAGCCCTGTTCTATTGAGAAAGAACTAAGGCAAGGAACAACAAAACCTTTGAATGGAGACCAATTTCAGTTTTGGTAATGGGAACAGTGATAACGCTGAAGCTGGGAAGTATTTTCTAGGTGCATTTAATGGAGAAAACTTTGAGTGATTTAGTTAGTGTTTGCAATAAATCAACATAATATACATTTTGCATTTCACTTTCTGATACATTATTTCTTTTCTCATATAGTTGAATTACTTGAGCAATTATTCTCTTTGCAGTTCAGACTCAGATTCACCTAATTTCCTTCCAAAAATCTTCAAACAATTTTTTGTTTTGAAAGATATGATCAGATTCTATTCAGTTTTGTTCGTTCAGATGTTCTGACATGAATGAGTTGAAAAAAGTGAAAATACGCTCATGTCACTTTGGATTACCTTAGATCTTCATGCTCTGGCTGTGGAGATGAACAAAATCAGAGAGCTTCTATCTTCACTCAAACCGAAGCAGACCAAACCCAAATCCTTCCAAATTAACAGACCAAAAATAATTTCATTCCAGAACGAGTTCTCAAATATTTAAGATGACAAAAGAGATTAATTAGGATGGGGAAGGTGAGATTTGGATAGTGAGTGTGGGCAGGGGTTATTTCATTTTTTTTTCATTAAATATTGACTCAGGTGAGTGATTTAGTTTTGTTGGTTCATTTTCTGGTTAGGGCTTAGTATGGTGACTTCTAAAGATGCTTCATGATGAGCCTGAGCCAAAACCAAGAGGCAGTGAGGCTACCAGCACTGACTTTGAATGAACTCTTGATTTGCAGAAGGATTATGGATAAGGCATAACTTCAGAGAAAAAATTGATTTTATTAGGATCCTGTAAAGTTTAATGAGAGTTGCAAGTCAGGAGAGATCTATCAGCATATGGATTTCTTCTGCCCTCTTTGCTGGATCCTAATACAGTTTCAAAACCTTTACTTTGATATGGGCAATCGGGAGTCTTCTGGTTTATAGTCTGGTCAACTGGTCAACTAAAGCATACAAGGCTTTAAATACTAGTCCTCTAGTGACTTTCAGCAAACAGACCATTTTTAAACAGCAAAGTTAAACAAAACTCAGTTTAGAGTCTATTCTGGAAAAAAAAAGACAGTGGTAAACGAACATTTTTTTCTTACATTCAGTTGTATTTCTAGCTGTCATAGCATCTACAATGTGTCTCTCAGTTCGCAGAACTTTCAGATTCTCAGAATTCAAGTGTTTCTTTTAATTCCAGGCGTGGACCAGATTTTGTTAAGCCTAATACAAGCACAGGAATAAATTTCCAAATACTCACTTTTCTCAGTATTGATAGCTAAGGCAACTTGAGTGAAGCTTCATAGGTCAGTGACTTCTTGTTCAGCATCACCGACTTGACCCAAAATTATTTTTTATTGTCTTTTCCCTCTCTTTTCAGCAGCAATACATTAATATTTCCAAGATTTTTTCCCCCATGAAATTAGACTTGCATACCAAAACACGGTGAAAGTAATAAAAAACCTACTCCAGGAAAAATGGAAATGTGGAAAGGCACCACATTTGTAAAATAAGGAACCAGCTGTCTTTTTCCACTGCAAATGCACTATCAATTTTCTGTTTCTGTGTAGGGCAATAGTTCTTTCAATATATAAGACGTTTTCTTAATTGCAGGACTTCCAGCTTTTCTTCCATTCAGTGATTGTTGACTGAACTGTGTTGATTAGCTTTCAGTACCAGGCTTGACAATGGCTCTGCAATCATTCTGCACAGCTCATACCAAGCAGTAGTTTTCTTTGTTATGAGAAACACCTGATGAAGTGTACTGTTGGAGTCACAGCTTTCAATCTGCTGGTCTTGTAGAAGGCACCATTTTGATGCCATGCATAAATTTTCCACAGATCCTTTGCATTTTTCTTCCACTATCATATTTCATTCAATATTTAGGGAACATTCTTTTTTAACTCAATTATTTACAGCAATAAAAAAAAAAAACAAAACAAAACCACAATTACCCCTGTTTAGTTAAAGCAATTCTGAAACAGTACATTTAGCAATTCTATCAAATCTCTAGTAGTGAAAGAGCTCTTTGCCAGCTCAGTTTGCATATTTTTGCTACTATATGTACTTAATATATAATATATTATACATACATATATTATATATAATAATCAATAGATAGGAAATCAGAATTTAGCTACCAAAGGAAAGTAGGCTTTAAAATATTGCAGAGAGCAAAAGAAAAAAACATAAAAAAATCATATTTTTGCATATGTAACTATATTAGGTCTGGCTGAGCTGGAGGTCATTTCCTCATATCAGCCCTCACAGTGCTGTGCTTTGCATTGGTAGCTAGAAGGGTGTTGATAACACACTGTTGTTTTGGCTACTGCTTAGCACAGCATCAGTAACATTCCCTCCTCAATCAGGGTCAAGATCTGGGAGGGGACACAAGTAGGCCAGCTGACCCGAACTGACCAAAGGGATATTCCAGACCATATGAGTCAGCTCAGATATAAAAGCTGAGGTAAGGACCAGGAAGGCAGGCATTCATTGTCTCCAATGGCTGCCTGCTGAGGAACTGTTACATGTGCTGGAGCCCTGCTTCTCGGGAGTGGCCGCCCATCACTGCTGATGGGAAGTAGAGAATAAGCCCTGCTATCTTTGATTTTGCTTTTGCGTGCACAAGCTTTCGCCTACCTTCTGCTTTAATAAACTGCCTTAGCCATCCCCACGAGTTGTTTTCCATCTTACTCTCTCCCCTGTTCAGCTGGGAAGGGGAGTGACAGAGCAGCTGGGTGGGCACCTGGCGTCCAGCCATGGTCAACCCACCACAGTAACTAAGACAAAATAGGTTCACTTTTCTCCAGGTGTATGGAAACTCTACTTCTTTTGAGGGGTACAATTCTAATGGTTAAATTGTGACTGCATGAACCGCATAGAATTTAAACATTATTTTTATTTATCTGGATTCATTAAAATGTAGAGAGGAAAAGAGGTAGACCCTGAAGTTTAATTCATCATCAGACTCTGAAAAGTATGATGTTAGATGCAATCATTTAAAAAAAAAATCTGAACTGTGTTTACTGGCATCTAAATTTTCCTAAATGCTTATTTTATTTGTGTTGTCAAATCAAAGGTTGCATGTTCTTACCTTACTGCAAGAAATATAAGGAAAAATTGACTGGAAGATACATACTCTGGTTATAGTATGCAGGAACTGAAAAGGTGTTTACTTTTGAGACATCAGGACATACCTATTTCTGTTTTCCTGTATCCAGAATTTTCAGTGGAAATAGTTTGAAGATGGTAATGGTAAAATGAAAAGGCCAGGTGCTTAGCCAGTGTATGTAACTGTGAGTGAATTGACTTGGAACATGTAAGTGTCAATTTTTACCAGAAGAAAATGTGGTGAAGATCTTCCCAGAGAGTTATATATTAAAAACGTCATTTATATCTATAGATTACCTGATTATAGATGAAAAATGAAAGATGCCTTTTAAGCCCTTTTAGAAGATTGTTTTAGTGGGACTAGCAATTGCAATTCCAAATGTACAACAATCTGGATGCCATTCAACAGTCCAAGCTATTCTCTTTTAAATATTTTACTTTTCTCTTTGAAAGTATATAATTCATATAAAATCTTTTACTAACCTCTGATGTCAGATTATTTTCAGTTTATTTTTAAACTCTCATACTGGTGTTATGTATTCAATAATGCTATATGTATGTACAGGACATTGCTCACAAGCACTATTAGCTTCATTATTTTCGATTTAGGATTAAGATTTGTCTTTCAAATCTACAGTTTCTGTCAACTGCAATCATTTTCTGCCTGCCTTTACACGTAAGATCAATGATCTTAGAGTTCAGGTTTCTTCAAATGTCATCCTGAAGTTGATGGTATTTCTGGTTCTTTATTGCCTTCTGACATATCAGTACACTTAAGTACAATTTTTCTCCAGTGCCTGAGGCTGAGTTGACTGAAGTGGCCCTTCAGTTGCATTCTGTCATCTGTGTGTTGACCATGACCTTCATGGTTTATTTATGACTAGGAGGTTATGTCTTTCCTTACTCTAGCAATGGTATTTTAGCAAAACTCTTTACAAAATTTTTTAGTTCTGCAAATACTTACAATTTTGCGGGCTCACTCTCTGCAATATTCTTCAATAAATAATAGTAAACTGGCCTGGACTTTTGGAGAAACATTTCTATATATATATCCAGTGCTGGCTTAGATTGTCACTCACATTGTCTGCTGTCCTGCAAAGTCAGATGAATAATGAATGATCTTTGCCATCTCTGGATCATGCCACTGTACTATGAGTTCTTAGATGACATCTTACTGCGAGGTCTTAATGATCTGGTAACGAATTTACTCGATTAAGTATCATCTGCCTGGGAGTAAGCGTGTTTGGTAGACACTGAAAAGAATTAAGGATGAACAGTTTATGGAAGAATGAGACCTTTACGAGCTTTGAATTGCAAGAGTTGACAAAATATGAACTAGACATGATTAATGTTTTGGACTATGTATAGTGTTAATTGTATTTGGAGTTTTAACTATGATTTTTGCTACTGTTTAAACTTAGTCTATAAATTCAGGAATGATACTTCCTTGTGAAAAACCCTTAGTGAAATTAACGGCATGATTCATGTCAGTAAAGATAATAAGATGAGTTTACTTTCTAGTTTCTTAGTCAGAACAGTTGTTCTACTAACATCAGAGAAAAAGTATGTAAGTCTTGCATCAATAAAAAACTTGGGCAAAAAATCTACCAGCTGAAAGTTATTTGTTTATGCAAATAAATTACTATGAGTACCTTCTAACACTTGTATTTTCACAGAGATGAGGATTAGGAAGAAAATTTAAAAAGTCTATATTTTTGTACTAGAAACACAGATTTACTTCCACATAATTTTTATAAATCTGGTGGCTCATATCTTTCTTAAAGTCACTTAAACTTTCTTAAAGGTCACTGCCCTTAGGGGTGTTCAGCTAAGACTAGTGCTAAGATCTTTATCTAGGAGTTTTTCATATGCAGGGTTTGTTGTCCCAGTATACTTTATGCCATGCTTCTTGTAAATGCTCTGGATTACCTTCAGAGATTTTGAAAACAGTCTTCTAGGTAAATGAAATGAGCTGATCATATGACTGCTATGCTTAATTCTGTGCACTGCTTCCAATTTCAACAGTTCAATGACATCTAAACCTTGCATTTCTACATATAAAATATTTTATGATATTATGTCCTCTAGAGGTGCTGCTCATAGACTTAAATATTTTGATAAACTCTTGATATTATGTGAGAACTAGCATAACTGGAAATCAGTTAAAACCATGATTTTTAAGTAGGTTTCAGAAGAGAAGGTTTCTTTAAGGCAGGAGCATACACTGAGTCCCTAGTCTGGCAGTTAACTTATCAAAGCATGTAAGCCCATGATTTGAGTTTTGATAAATATGGAAAGTCCTACTAAATTACAGTAAGCATTTGTTTAAATGAAAAAAAGGTATGGTCGCATTTTTTAGTTGAGCCGGGAAAATGAAAGCTGCAAATGAAAATGCCTTGTAGAAGAAACTTCCATTGTCAATTTTTGAAAGAATATTTGCATTCTTTGTTTTTTGTAAATTATGTTCACCTCCTTTTCCTACTTTGTCCTCTTCTACAGCTCACCAGTAAGCAGAAGGATCACTGCCAATCCTGTTACAAGACTGTGTGTGTATGAATACAGTTTTCTGAGTATGAAGGCCTTGAGTCTTTTTGCAGAATCAGCTTCCTTCACAATATAGATTGTCTTACAGGAGTTCCAGACACAGAAATGTGTACCCCAGGTCATAATTTTTATGCTTCATCTGAATAAACTCATCAGTGGTTGTGTCTGAAATCAGTATTAGGAAAGATCTGTTTATCTATATGGTGGATATGATTAGTTATGCTGACTTAATCTCTTCGATCATACACTCTGAAGAAATTAAAAAAAACCAAAACAAACAGCCCAACAAAAGTGCAGAATCAGTTTATCTATACACATTTATGACAGACAAATGGAAATGGCAGGACCCAAGTTCAGTAATGAGTGTCATAGTCTGAAGTATACGATCACAGATAATTTGAAAAACTGTTAACACACATAACATTTACTGTTCTATTTAAAAATCTGAAGTATTCAAAAAGTTTAAAGGGAAATAATACTTTTAAGTATAATACTTAAAGCCAATAATACTTGATTCATAGATACATGCTCTTGTAAAGACAAGTAAGGGTTTGGTCACAAATCCTTTGGTTTTATTGATTTACCAGAAATCATAACCCTGGCTCATTTTATACTTAACACTGATGTGCTCTGAACAAGGGGAAGAGAGGTTAAGCAATCAATCTGTGCTATTGGCATTGAACTGATTCTGCAGTTTCAAAACAGATCACTGACCAAATGCTGTATTATGATGTAATGTGGCTACAGCAAGTGCCATTCATCCTTCACAAAAAGCAAATAGAAGGCTTCTGTTTTAATATCTTGAAAATTTGATAAGATGTCAAATAATTTTTTGTAGGTTACTCAGGGAAGAGCCTTATATACACAGATGATACATATTGGCTATCTGAATAGTACCCTTTGATAGAAGGAAGTGTTACTTACAGAGGCTGCAGCTTTACTTCCTTTATAAATGCCTTTCTAAATAAACTGTTGAAATCTGCCTTGCAGTCAGTAGACTTTCCTTATGAAAGGGTTCCATATTTTAACTTTTTTAAGCCCTCTGCTCTGTACTGGGTACAAGAAAACCTCGTATTGTTGTGGCCTCACCTTGATTATTGTGTGCAGTTTTGGCTACCACAATATAAGAAAGATATTAAGCTATTGGAAGGTGTCCAAAGGAGGGCAACAAAGATAGCGAAGGGCCTTGAGGGGAAGCCACAAGAGAAGCAGCTGAGGTCACTTGGTCAGTTCAGTCTGGAGAAGAGGAGACTGAGGGGAGACCTCATTGCAGTTAAAACTTCCTCACGAGAAGAAGAGGAGGGGCAGACACTGATCTCTTCTCTGTGGGCAACAGTGACAGGACCCAAGGGAGTGGCCTGAAGTTGTGTCAGGGAAGGTTTAGGTTGGATATTAGAAAAAGGTTCTTCTCTCAAAGGATGTTTGGGCACTGGAACAGGGTCCCCAGGGAAGTGGCCACAGCACCAAGCCTGACAGAGTTCAAGAAGTGTTTGGATGATACTCTCAGGCACATGGTGTGACTCTTGGGGATGGTCCTACACAGGGATAAGAGTTGGACTCAATGATCCTCATGGGTCCCTTTCAATTCAGCATATTCTGTGATTTTGTGCTACCACTTAAACCAGAGAGATGTCAGAGCCATCATGGACAGTTCTCTAAAATCATTGGCTCAAAGTGAAACAGATGCCAAAAAGAAAAATCAACAATAAAATGCTGGGCATCATCAAGAATATAACTGAGAATGGGCATAAAATGTTATATTGTCACTATATAACTGCATGCAGTACTCTCCATATCTGCAGGATATAGTAGAGTCAGAAAAAGTAAGAGAAGAACAAATAAAATTATTAATGGCATCATGCAGCTATCTTGACAAACAGCCGAACTATTTAGAACAAGAGTTACCTGCTGAAACTCATAACATGGGTTAAAACAAGGAAGTTCTTCTTTATACAAAAGGTAATGATTGTGTAACTTCCTGCCAAAGATAAAGGTGGAGCAAATAGCATGTTCAAGAGGAGATTAAACAAAACAATGGACAACCATAGTCAAAAACAGACACCAAAGGGGATAGGTGGGGATACATCCTCTGTTGCCCCTTACCTGGTAATTGTTAGGGCAGCATACCACAGCTAGTGATCAGGCTAGAGGTCTTCTCCTATTGCCACTGCTGGACAGTGAGCAAGATGGACTTATAGATGAGTTCTGTTCAAAGAATGATTCTTTGAGCTATTTTACAGATAAGGCAGGGAACATGTTACTGCCACGAATAGACTCCCTAATTATGGAAAACATATATATATTTACATATATATTTGTGTATTCTTTTCAAAAAATCATATATACAGTTCAGGAAATTCAGTAAAGATGAATTTAAGCAATGCATAAGCAGACTTCAAAGATGTTTTGGGTTATTTTCTGCCATTAAAATTACAAGTAAATTAACAAATACAGAAACATATACAAAAATATATTGCAAAAAATTTCATGTAACCTCTTTTTCACCTTATTTTGTCCTTTAATATTGTTCTTCCATCTTTTATGTTCACAATATGTTAAATATGATTGTCAACCTAAAACATTTTAAACAAGCATTATGGAATGTTTCAGGAAGTTTATCTGAAATTCATAACTTCAAATTTTTGCTCTAGGAGCCTGCTTTTAAAGGTTACGTTCAGAGCACTAAAAATCAAGTAGTGTTGTCAAGTCAAAATAATCTGAATGTTTTAAGCTAATTTGAAATGTTTTTAAACAATCCACATTCTTGTTATTTATAGAAAATGTTTGGCTAAAAGCAGAGAACAATATTCAGGAGACAGACATTGTTAAAAACCAGTAAACATTATCATTGTATGTCCCAATTTATCTGTCACGTACTATGAAACTAGTTCTGAACTTCTATTGAAGGAGTTTTGAATAAAGGAAACTGACACTGTCCAAAATATTATTCATTAAAGGTAAGACCTACTTAATTTTATTTCACTGCCAAAAATATTTCACACGCAAAATAGGGTCTTTACTGACTCAAGAAGTGTTTAACCTCAAATTTCTCATACTACTCAGCCCCAACATTTTGAAACAATAACTTATACTAAGCAGCTTGCCAGAAAAAGGGAGTTACTGAAAAATTTAAAACAACAAGATGTAATGAAAAAGGCACTCACCTACTTCTTTGTAATTTCACTGTAAATCCATCTTGATTTGTGCTTATTTAATTCTTGCTGCATGATGCACCAATCCTTTGATGCCATCAAGTAATCCTAGTTTGTGAGCCTAGATAGAACCCTTACACAGAAATGGCCACAGAAAAACCCTTGACTTAGTGATCAGCCTCATGTTTCATGTGTTGGCATTTCATGAGATGTCACAGTGAGGAGTAATAGGTTCACACTAACTCACAGCTTCATTCATGTTCTGTAAGAAAAGACAAAACCACATGCTTGTAAGGTTCACCGATAACAATAAATTGTGATGACTGGATCATGGCCAATAATACAGAAATGATTTCAAGTTTGAATACCTTTAAGAGAAGTAATTAAAAGCTAAATCTTACAGAGACTGGCACACAAAGTACTTTCATCATAGCACTAATCAAGTTGCATATTGTGCTAGAGCTTCATCATGTGATCAAGTTTTCTTCTAAACACATGCTTTGCAGAAATGGCTTTACAGACAGCAGCTGATGTGTGACAAACTGATGAGCAACTGGGAAATGTGCCTGCAGCTGAAAGTATTAATGTTCATGCTTGATGGTACTTTAGGGTTTATTTTTTCCTATGCTGCAGGAGGAAGTCACCACCATTCTGAACTTTCCCATACATACATAAAACACATGCAAAAAAGCCGAGGTCTGAACTTTACCACTCTGTCACTCCCTCAGCAAGACAAGATCACTGAGACCACTTAGAATTGAGACCCTCTCAGTCTCCTGATAGAGATCTGCATGATAAAGTTTTCTGGCGCTGGCCACTAGTGGTTTTTCAAAGCTTACACAAAACATTAAATCACTTAGCTAAAAAAGAGCTTTTCCTCTAGGCCTCATATACATAATAGAGCTCTCCAACAGGTGCAGCTGAGAGAGTGTCACCTAAAATAGCCTTCGGTCAAGATACCTTGCTTCAAGAATCACAGACACAGGTTCATAAGTTAGATTTGGTCAGTGCAAGAACTTGTGATATTTATATACATGTTTTTCCCATTGGCAACTAATTAACAGCTGTCAGAAAGACAGAAACTTCTAACATCAGCAAAATTTTGCAGAATCACCATTTTTGAAAACTTCATCTAGCTTTTAAAAGCAGCTCTAAACATATCACCATAAAAAGGGATATAAAAAATGCAAAGAGCATATATCTGGTATCACAGCAAGAACAAAGCAGAGTTATTTGGCAAAATCAAGGAAAAGCGTTATGTCAAGAGAAAAAAATACATCAAGGTAAGCAGGTAACATGCACACGAGGCATTGGGGGAGTTACTTTTAATACAGGCGGTATGTGTGAGCTTGAAGCACTACCACTTGTTAAAATGTACTCCTTGGGTTAGTCTTATCTTATGACTTAATAGGGAATTAATCATCTGTACACCGGGGAGAGTGGTTTGATCAATACCAAAAGTATAACCTTCACTGAGGCAACACATCTAATAAGTACATCTTGAATAAAATTCCTTCATGCACTGACTCATTTTTCTTAAAACATGAAACCAATAAGCATTAGAATCTGTTTGGAGTGAGGGTGATCTCAGCAACACTTCTGACTGTTCTAACCAAAGTGTACCCATCTATACATCCACAGATATGCAATAAGCACATCTAATACATTATTAACACAGAGCAAAAATAATAATGGATCAAGAATTAAACTTTCATGAGCAATATGAAGGTCTGGTGTTGTGCCTATAAAAAAAAAAAAAACAAATCCAAACCCCATATTTATCTAAATTAACAAAGAGTTAGAGATTTCCTTTTCAAGCAAGTAACTAGGGAAAAAAATCATTATATAATTGGAAGCTATTTACTGTGAAAGTGCAGTACATAGTACTGAATAGTAATGATTTTTACAGGATTAAATTAATTGAAGCATTCCAAGAGAGCTATTAATTCTAAAAAGTATGATGTAAGTTCAAAGATTTTTTTTATTCATTCTCCTTTTTGTATTTTTCTATTATTTTCAACAGCTTAACAGGATCTAAAGTCGGAGGAAAAAAACCTGTTATGTTTTGTGTATACCAATGAACTTTACAAATGTATGGGTAAGTTATTCCCCAAGTTATCTATCCAGTAGTTTTTATAGTTAGTATCTATCTACCGATTTACTTGCCCTGGGGTCTACAACTTGTTCTAATAAACTAATAAACTCTAATAAAGCCTCTGATGCACCTCTAGCATTATGTAATGACCAGTAGTAAAAAGAAAGAAGTGTAAATGTTGAAAGTTATGGTTTTGCAAATCAAAAAGACAATAAAGCTGTGAGATTTTTAAGCAACTCCCTTACTTTCACATCTTTGCAGAACTATTTCAACTAGCACAGATTTCTTTGGTGGGACTGATTTAGTGTAGGCGGCTGACTTGCTCTGTATTTTTTCGTGGAATAAGTAGAGGAACAGAGATAGCTAAGTAACACTTCTCATAATTCAGAGGAAGCACTTGGTATCTACTTGGTTTGTCATACCAATAATGCAGTTTAGAAATACTGCTTTTTGTACATTTCATTAAAAAAACTCACCACTTTTGCCAGACCTCTGGCAATGACCACCAGCCAACTATTTCCAAATGCTTACCAAGAAATTCTGCTCTGGATTTCTATACAGATTAATTCCCTCATTAATTTCTGTATTTATTCACACTTGACACAGACTGAATGTTAATAAAAATATACAAACAATATATGTGTAGGTAGTACTTCAAAGACAGGAAAACAATAACAGAGATTTGCCCATGCCTTGAGATGTTTAAGAAAAAACATCAGGAAGCAGTCCTAGAGACTTGAATTAAGGTGTCTGATCCACCACTGTGGAATAATACTTTGGGAAAACTTGGGTTCTTGTGCCTGTTCTGTCACCCTGGCTTTTGTGCAAGGACATCTGAAAGGCTCTTGTAATGGCCAGCAAAACAAGAGAAACTGAGGCCTGTGTCTTAAATCAAACAATGAAAGTGTTAATTGAACTGAATTTTAAATGGTGGTGATTTACTGGCTTCTATATTAATGGCTAAGACAAGAGAGGAAACTCTGAAAATAGTGTAGAGTGGACAATCAAAGGAAGGAACTACTATGGATGTCTGAAAAAGAAAGTTATTCATAGTCATGAATCATTGCTTGTAGGTAGTGGAGACAAAGAGTTTGCCCTCGCAACACCTTGGGCAACTCAGATTTACTATACAAACTGAAAGAGGTTTATGCCAGGGAAAAGTCTAGAGTTTGTGTGAGAAAAAAAAAGAAGTACTATTGAGGAGTTTTAATAAAGATATACTTTGACAAAGTGTAATGGGTAAAAATTGACTTGAAAACCAAATTGTTGAGAGTCAGAGTTTACCATTCTAAAGAAATGAATGCGTCAGAACCACCTTACTTCAGTGTCGTATTGTATTTTATTGAAATTTTTGTTACCTAATATTTAAATGATCTCTGTGGTAGTGCTGTGTGGCAAAAGGGTATGCAGACATTTTTAAAAGGAACTCGTATTTTTAAAAGCTAAGATGACTACTACAAGCATCTAAGCACCATTCCTTGGGGGGGTGATTTGTTCTCACGAGACAAATGCCACTAGGCACGTGTGCTCCATTTCTTCAAACATTTATATTCATGGTTTAAACATTTATATTCATCACTGTGTACTAGTACTTAAATAATCAGTTGTCCCAAACAAGTTTCTTCAATGCACTCTTGAGAAGGCCTGTGGCTGAGTTGCACAGGTGGAAGACGCCCAGCCAGCAAGCCAAGTCAGCTGCAACTCACAAGCAATTCAGATCAGTTTTAATCATAGAATAGTTTCAGACTAGCAGAGACATCTTCAGCTACATCAGGTTGCTCAGAGCCCTGTTTCCAGGGGTGGGGCATCGACCACCTGTGAAACTCGTTCCAGTATTTTACCACCCCTATTGTAAATAACTTCTTTCTTATAACTAATCTAAATCCTGTGGCTCTGTTGCGGGATAGGCAAGAAGGTCATGTTGCAATAGGAGATGCTGGTTAAATTTAGTCAGCCAGGAAGAAGAGAGCACTTCCATTGATTCTTTCAGGTACACAGATACAGGCTCGGAGGCCTGGGGAAAACAGAACTTTCTACAATAAGGAAGACTGCCAGCACCTGCCATTAATAGGGTGGGATTTTTTATTTGCAATGATATGGAGAAGCACCCCTCTGTACTGTGGGAATAGGTAAGGGAGCACTGGGATAATTTAAGAGTGGCCAGTTATGGAGAGAAGATGCATAAACTTCAGCAGGCAGATGTAAAGCACAATGCTAGGATGTGATTACATTACATACCATTATTTGTGGAGGTAGCTGTAGTTTCATATGGTCCAAAAATCTTGAAAAAAACTAGCTGAACTGAGCCATGTTATTCTGTTATGTAGATAACAAAAATAGTAAGTAAAAATTAAATGGAGGGAAACAAATAATGGTGGGCAAAACTATTTTGTTTTTAAATATTTGAGCTGAACCTAGTAATAAAGAGAAAAACTAAATGTCAAAAGATTGTTATCCTGAAAGTGCCCCATCTAATAGCGTTTTTAAGCCTACGATCAGCTTGTGCTGTGAAGAATTTGGCTTGCCAAGCTGAGGTTAATAAGTGCAGTAAGTGATACAATGCCCTTACTGCTACTGTTTTCTTAGCAAACAGATGATAAATAGTAATTATCATTTGCTGATAACTGAGTGTCTCTCTTTTTAGATCTTGTATTCTCCATAAACTCATATTGTACTTAGAATAGAATTTTCAATAAATCAAACTGTCAAAAAATATAGGCTTGTTATTGTAATATTCTAGCTTCTAACTATCTTTCCTAGTTTATCCCTATTTTAGATTAAGACTGAATTATGTAAGTAATATCACTTTTATGCTTAACAATGAGCTATGTAAACAGGGACTTAACCTCTTGGAAAGTAAAAGACACTTAAAATTCAAAATCGCTGTATGAAAAGCTGCAGAAACTCCTATTTCTTTTAAAAATGGGACTAAAGTAATTGGTCAATTTTAATACAATGAAGGCAAAAAGAAAAAAAATAAAATCAGCTTTAATTCACTGTTTAAGTGTTTACTGAACAGGTACAATTTAGCATTTAAATATAAGAAGTTATGATGTCTGGGGTTTGACTTTCACTTTGACCTTATCAAGGGCAAATGTCACTCAGAAGTTGGAAGGCTGCAACAGGAGGAGAGGATGAAGAATTTCGATAACTGCCAGCAGCATGTGCACTACAGGGAGAACAGGGTTCTAACCAAGTGTACACTGTACATTCAAATCTCAGCAGTTTTGAGAATACTTAGACCATGTTTCTCTCTTCCCCTTGAGGAATGAACTAAATACCCTCTACTACTTAAAAGGGTAAGAGTGTTGAAAAAGATATTCATTTAGACTCAAAAAATATTCTTTTTCTTTCTTTTATTCATCCACAAGTTCAAAAACTTCTCTTTCTTTCAACTGTTTTTTTTTAAACGTTTGATCTTGGCAACGAGGTCAATGCACTTAAGGAAAACACTGAAACATTAAATCTGCTGTTTCAAAGAGGGCTATTTCAAGGCTGATTAGAGTTTCTTTAAATGCAAGTCACAAACTTGCAGAAAATGAGTCAACATTATTCACAGGCAAAAGGAGTTGTGGCCCCCTCATTGCCAGCATCACAACCTTCTTAATTTATTTCAACAACAATCTTTAATAAGACATCTCAAGACATCTGTTTGAAACTTACCCTCCTCATTTTGCAAAATCTGTTTCCCTGAATATATAGAAGCCATGCATTAAACATGGTCAAAACACCACTCAAAAAAGGTATGCTTGCACCAAGAAAATATTAGGGTGGAATGAAAGTATGTCCTCATCCCCAACAAATCTCCCTTTAATAAATGGCTAGCATTTAATTTCTGTTTAGACTTGCATCTGAACATACTCAAATAGTGCAGCTCCACACAACATAGATGAGTTACTTAGAAAGGTTTCCAGTTACAGACCTTGAAGTAAGACATCCTCCTTTGTTCACAGAGATTTAACATTTAGTGCACCAGTTATCCCGCTGTCTGATGTCCTACAAGTCAGCTTGTTCACCTTCTAGCTGCTCACCATCCTTCCTTCCTCCCAGTTCTGTCCTACCGTAAAGAATGAAGAGTGATACAAGACACTGATTTACAGGGAATGGATAACTTTTCTTTTTGCCTTTTATCCAATGACAAGTTGATGGGAAAGACTGAAATACAACTTTGGGAATGGACTCATTGCTTCTTTAAGCCAAATTCCCTGGCTACTAGGTTATACAGTCAGGTATAGTTTTAGTCCATTCCAATGGCCTAACACATGTTTGATTACCTTCTGCAGAGAAGAGAAATAAGCATATGACCTAATCACTAGGATTTTCTCTGAAAGAGAATGGCACCATCACTTTACCAGTGTGTGATTAACAAAGAAGGGTGTGATCTTTACTTCATTTTCAAGAGCAAAACACAGATAGTCCCTTACAAGAGAAGGTTTCTGAGATTTCTGGTCCTCACTGTTGCCTTAAAAAAGGCAGAATTTGACATGCAGCACTGTCAAACCGTCATACAATTTTAATCTTAATCCCCACTGCTCCATATTCCCCTCCCCTGCTTCCAAATTGTATGGAGCCCCAGGCAGCAAGTTCCTCATTCTTAGGGCCAGGTACCTATAAATTTGGCACCGCCATACCCTGGTGCAGCTCATGTCTCATTCACATAGTAGGATGACATAGCAATAACGGATGCCTAATACTACTCAGCTATAAACTGATACACTTTTATGCACAATACTTCTGAAAAGGTTTCAGTGGCTCACCTTTGTTCAGTTCCCCATCTTCAGTCATCTCTGTCCAGGCTTACAAGTAATGCTTTCCAGAACCATGTAAATCCTGAGATTAAGAAGCAGCAGTTTCTGTCTTTGTCCATTATTACTGCATTATTTTACAGCATGAAATCAGAGCCTGACTTTATTAGATTCTCTCCTTTGCATCCCATCTCTCCTTCAGAGTGGGAGTGAGAGAGAGTAAGACAGTAATTAAAAAAACCCCTCCAACCTAGAAATCAAAAGTATAACACTTCCCACTGTTAACTTTATGGATTTAGACTTTAGCAAGTGGAAAAATATTGAAACACAGCCAACATGTGTAATCTTAATTCTTGTCTTAACCTAATTTCAATTAAAGGTTCTAACTTCAGGCATTTCGTTTTTTTTTCCTCTCCAGTTTAAAAAGTTGTCTGCTGTATGCTTGTTGCATCAGACTAACTTTGCTGAGCTACTGAGTTCCATTACACACACAGAGACAGACACGAAACTACAGTATCACCTCATAAAACACTTTCAAGCTTCATCATCTGAGTAAAGATATGACAAGGCTGTTTATCAGTAGGTAATAAGACAGATAATTTAACTGTACAAGCTCTAATTGGTCTAATTCACTAACTGACCTCTCACCACTTGATTCACTAGTACAATTGAGCTCTGATAAAGCCTTTAATTGTAAATTGCACACAGCTGTGAGCTGCTTCTCACGCTGGCACAAAAACACTATCATCGACTGTTTCATCTCTGCGACCTGCTAATTTGGAGTATATGTAACTGTTTTTAATGCTGAAGGCTTGACATACCACAAACAGCAGATGTTGCAGCTGCCCCTGAGACGCTTTATTTAATTCAATTACGTCTTTTGGAGATATGTAAAAAAGCTAGGCGAGATGAGAGAGGGCAGGAGAATGTTAAAAATGGAGCCCCTGGTTGAGGCCCAGGTGGCTCGATAGGCAAATGATTGGGTGAATGTCTAAATGATCTTTTTAATTGAGTAGACTGACGGCTAATCAGGGTCATGAAGTGTTATCACACTGATGAGCTGAGTGGAGCCCTGGGCTGCTCTGCAATTAATGCTGCTTTTGTGAAAGGAGAAAAAAGGAAGATAATGTATACCATCTGGCAATTGTTTATGATAAAAGCAGCAGTTTGCTACAAATTCAAGTTAAATGCTATTCATAACATTATTTCTTCTGCTGCTGTGAAGGGCAAGGACATAGAGCCCAGGCCTTTGTCTGACTTTCTCATTCTCTTTCAACAAGCAAAACATTCATTTGCTTCCACGTGTGTTATTATTAATTATTTGCCTTCTTGCTAATGTATGGCCCAAATGATGCTCTCTTTGAAATGCCATGAATAAGTCCAGAAATCTACGTTTTGGATACTTCATGCCAAAGCATAGGATGAGGGAAAAATAAAGCTAAGGTCTCAACTTGTAGCTAGAAGCCAGAGAAAACAAGTCAGTTGTTTTGGTGGTGGAGGATATCAATCTGTCTACCCCCTCCCCACGCCCACCCCATTTCATTTTAAAGAGCTTGAATCTTTGAAAAGCGCTCTGAAAGGTTCAGAAAAGAGTATGTTTTTGAGAAGGAGGGATGAAATTAAAGCTTGTGAATGCCTACATAACAGTTTCACTAGGCCTAACAAGGCTGGGTTTTACAAAAGAAAAAAACAGTTAACCAGCAAGGCAGGGGTGTTCTTGGGACTTAAATCTCTAGCAAGGTAAGGAGAGGTAGACAAATACTGATGATAGCATAACATTGAGCTAAAAGCTACCATCCCTGTAAGTAGAACACTATTCTGCTATTAGGTGGAAGAACATGACAAGTGGAAAAAAAATAATCTTGCCAATTCTTCTTTATGTTTTAAACCAGTTGCAAGCTGGAAACAGTACGGCTAGGGGCCTCCTTAAAGAGAACAATCAGCAGTCAAGTTAGGGAAATTAACAATATATAGTGTAACTTCTGACAAGAAGATGAAGCCTTGGCTTAAAACTTAGACGTTAAGAGCTTATTTATTGCTTACAAATTAGTTGTGAAAATCAGGTCATTCAGATTCCTGTCACAAATATATTTTATGACCTTAAGAAAGTCACTTAACTTGTATGTGCTTTGTCTAACAGAGATCCAAACCAATAATTCTTTAAAACCGGCAGTCAAGTCAAAGTTGATCAAAATCAGCAAATTTCTATTTTGATTCCCCTTTAAAACTTAAAGGGCTAGAAACAGAGGCTGTCAGAAAAGTTGAAAAAACTGGACGTTGTAAAGTTTCTTTATTTCTTGGGGTGCTAAGAGCACATTTTGTGTATTAATATTTTCATTGTGTTTTATACCTTTTAGCCTTGGGGGTGAGTTTAAGCATCACGTATATCTTCAAAGGAAGATGTTGCTGAATGGTACTCTAGTCAAAGGAGAAATAGTCTCTAAAGTAAAGGACATCTCAGCATCAGCTTAGATCTTAAGACTTTTTGTTAGTTTTTTAGTTCTGTGGACTACAGATGAATGCACTACTTGTTATCTGTCATCACTAGTTATTTTCTGTCCTTACTCACCACTGGGTACTGCAGGTGTAATATCAGTAATGTTTACAGATTCCACGTGCTTACAGCACAGAGAAGATAAGGATATGCTGCTTTCAGGAATTCGCTCAGCAGGTCTCATGGTTAAACCATGCTTTGAGACAAACTTCTGGCTATGGTTAACAAACCCATGTTATAAATATACACTGCAGATTCCTTAGCAATTTCTTACCTTCTCCCTGCTCTTCCAGATACTGTAATATTCAGAAGTGGCTGGTAGACTATTTTCTCATCCAAGGGAAGTTTTACAAGATTCTTTAAGTTTTCTTGCTCTAAACCAGAACAACAACAAACACAAACAAAAAAACCAGTTAAAAAATCAAATAAAAGAGAAAATAAAAAAAAGGAGTGAGGAGTAGGAAAAGAAAATCAACAGGAAGGTGGAGTCCATAGCAGGATTTTTTCTGAAGAAGCTGAGAGGTGCTCAGCTGTAGCTGACCTGATGTGGTGCATGGTACATTGACGCTACCCCAAAGTAGTGTAGGCATGGAAGAAAGCAGCAGTGCTGGTAATCTATCATACTCCAGTCCTCAGCACAGGTGAACTGTGTTAAACCTTGTGTCAGCAACAGCCTGAGACAACCATACTGCTTTGAGATTTTGATTGGTCCATGCTACTTTGTAGGCTGGTAGTGCTATGGTAAACTCTACATGTAGACATGCAGAGGACCTCCTGTGTCATTCATTAAACTCTTAATTATAAATACAAGTTGAAATGGTTGTACAATGCTTTGTGAAATAAGGGCACATCAGATGTTGATCTGTCCCCAGGCTCATCTCATGGATTTAAATACCCTAAATGGGCCAGATGAAGTGTGTCAGTGCATCTATTTCTTTCTCGCTGATCAGAAATACTTGCCTTATTAAAACAGGTACATACCATCTTGAAAGAAAACAGTTTCAAGAAACAAGTGTATTCTGATAAAAACATTCTTAAGACAATTCCCAGCTGTATCTCTTCAATGACAGCTGTTCACAAGGCTACTGCATCACCATGGTAGTGATAGACAGAAGAGGTTTTTTCAGTACTGAACAGTTGAAGTAGAATGTTGCTCTACTTTATTCTTCAATAAGGGCAGAATAAGAAAATACTAGGAAAAAATGCTGTGATAATAACATGTTGTGAGTTTTGTTGGGAAGAAGTGCCTGCTGAGGGTGTTTTGACAGTACAGGTAGTTATCAGATATTGTAGCAGGCAGCAGCACTTGTTAAGACGATGGAGTTAGACAGAAACGTTACTACTAACACCATGCTTTAGAAGAAAGCTTAAAATAATACTCAAGATAGTCTTTGTGGCACTTTGAAATCATTGCATTAAGCTCTGAATTATGGATGAATGCTGCTTTATTTTAGTTTAATAAAGGTATCCCACTCTTTCTCTCAGACTAGTATTAGACACAATAAAAAAAATACATTCTTTCCAAGATTTAATATGCTATTTGAGTTCTCTTCTGTAATCACACTTTCCTATTCTCTTTCTGATTTTTTAGCTACAGACTAATGTAAAATCTTCACACATAAAAAAGAATTTGTGGTGACACTTCTACTTATTTCTGGGAGATTTTAGGAATCCTATATTTTATATACATATAATGAGACAGCATATGAATTCTATTGTTTTAATATCATTATGGTGTGATAGAACTTTTTCCAGGATAAATGGGACTGCATGAATAACTGAACTTCATTTTGATGACTGGACCTAAAAACAATATATTTTTTAGTGAACTAGATAATTTGTTTTAGTTCAAACTAAGTAAAAAAGGTGCAGTGACTTTATGTTGGCACTCTGAGCTGTCATCTACAAGTGTACATCTGAATTTCAGGTCCTTAATCCAGGAATATTTGAATACTTTGTAAAACTATTTAAATAGAAGAGATTAAGAGAGATCTATCTTGAAATATTCTACCCCAAGAACTTAGTTCACAGTCCTGTGTTTGTGTAAATAGAGAGAAGGAAGAAATCCTCCTTCCTTCATCTTAGCTGAATGGCCAATATTTGGACTAATCAAATATTGGACTAAAAACTTTTATCATAAAAACCCAACCTACTTCTTATTACTAGGAATAATATGACATGGTTACCTTAAAAGAGAGCTTAAGATGTTGTTCTGCCCTATAAACTCACCTTTACCATGCCACAAAGGTGAGCTGGAGAGGAATGTAAAAATCTCATCAAGGCAATTAATAAATCTTATCAGTAAAAATATTAATACAGATTTACAGGATTATAGCATTTCATTGAAACAGCAATAATGATTCAAGTAGCTCTTAACGTTGTTTCATGGAAAGCAAGTACCTTAAACCTTTATAAAAATCACAGCTTGGCACAATGACTTACAGACTCGTTGAAGAAAAATGGATCTGAATAATAACTCTAGTTTGCCCTTGGTTCAAAATTCAGTATTAAGTCCATTCAGCTCCTTCCACAGAATTCCGATGTGATCCTAAGGTGGTAATACGATTCAATAGCAAAACAGACTAAGTTTTGTGGCTTCCCTGAATAATTTCTGACATACTTTGCATATAGCTGGGGGAGAGAGCAGGATATAATTTACAACCCACAGAACTGTCCAGTGTGTTCACCACATGCAGTGTTGTGGCCCAAGGGCAGGAGGGAAAGCAATCCTCTGGGAAGGACTCGCCATCTTTCCAGTTCCAGTGCTATCAACAACCACATGGTCTTCCCAAGTAGTCATTTACCCAATATTCTGATCCTAAAACTACTCCTGCATTCAGCTATAGGCAGTGCCAGAGCATTATATGAGCAAGGCATTTCAGCTCCATAAAAATTTACCCATGGGACTGAATTCTAGAGGCACAGCAATATATGTGTGAAATCCTGCCAAATACAGTATCTTCCCTAGATAAAAGGACAGGCAGGGAAATGTAGACTTACACTGCTACCCTTCTAAACATAATAAAGAAGACAAGCTTTTTGCCCTGTTTTCTTCAAAATTTACCTAGATATGTGAGCAGTCAAAGCCAACAGTAATGCTAAATCTTTACCTAAACTGTGAGAAAATCTAAACTGTTTTCACCCATTTAACTTAATTTTTGTGAATAATATTCTAGAAATGCCTATGTCCCTCTGATTCAGGTAGACTCCTAATTTCAGCCTACTTTAGGCTTCTAATTAGGATGTTATTCAGAACGACTACATTAGATTATATGAATATTCCCCATGGGGTCAAAATCCAAAAGGTAACTTTAAGAAACTTTGGTTGCTAAGTTTATATATTCATCAAATGAATTTAAATAAGGTGGAAAAAGGCCAATTATGTTTTGCAATGCAGTGTACATTTCTAAAATAAATCTATGAATGAAAATATCCAAAGGTAAACACAGAGTGATATAACTCAGAACATCCTAATGGCTCTTGGAAACGTGAGTCTCATACAGTACATATAAACTGTGTCATCATGACAAAAAGCATCCCTGTATCCTGGAGTTTTCTACTGAGTTTATTTTAAGTTTATGCTAAAATAAAAAGGAACTATTTCCAGAGGCACAACAGATAGTTAGTTGTCTAACTCTAGGCAAAGTCAACACCTGAGACAGTCTATTATACTAAAACCTCGGGAAGATTTCCAAAGCCTCTAAAAAGAGATAGGCAGAATTCAACCACTGATAGCTAAATGCAGTTTCGTAACCCATGTAAGAAAATTCAAGATTGTTCTTCTGCCAAAAAGGCTATTCCTGACTTCCCCCTACCTCATGACTATATATTTTATCATATTTTTCTTGTGCTGGAAAGAGGAAAAGCAAAAAGTTTTTTTTGGTGGAATTATTTTTCAGTTTGTCTAAGTCACAGAGAGGAAGGAGCATGTGGTGGAAGACAGGAGTGCTGTGACCTTAAATTACTTATAAGGTTGAAGAGAACAAAGCAGAAGGTATAAATTGTACTGACTGCTCACACTTAGAGATCAAAATTTCTATGCCTCCTCACTCTAGCTAGTTCACTACGGGGGTTATTAAGTATATGTTAGAGATACTAATTAGACACTAAGCATATATAGTATCTATTAGATATACTTGGAGCTTTCTAGCTGTTTCAAGACAAGGTGGACATAGCTACATAAATATTTCAAATTTAATCCTTAGAAATTGAGGTTCTCAACACAGACATATGGCATTTGCTGAAATTCAAAGGAAATATGTTTTCTAAAACACTTAGAAAAAGGAGAGAGCAGACAGAAGGATCTGAAATACTCATAGGTGCCTACTGAGAAATTTCATGCTGTTTCTGTGTCTATCCTCAATTCTCAGGTTCACTGATAATTTCTCCAAAGTGCTTACATACATTTTTGTATGTCATACCTTTTAAAACTGACCTGTATACCCCAACCAAACAAAGAAAAACAAAAAAAAACCCTGAAGTGTTAAAAATTTTCCTTTTGATTTTTACCCTGTTCTACAAGGCATGACAATACTCAGATTACTACCTTACAAGACATCTCTCTACTCATAATACAAATGAAGTTGAAAAGTTTCTCCTCACTATTTTCAAAGTAAGCATATTAATTTTCAGTTCAAACAAACCTAAATTTTACTTTCCTTCCGTAATAATTTTAAAGGTATTTTTAAAAAGGAAAACATAAACAAAGAAATATCAAAATATAATATTTTATTTAACTCTAAACCACATTTTTGCTCCCCCTCACTTCTAATTCAGAACTACAGCCTCACCAAGGCAGAAGAACGACCTGTTTTCCACAAAAATTCAGCCTAAGATCATTTGAACAGAATACAGTATTTCAATCTCTTTACAATGAAACACAGTTCAGACAGTTCAGTGGCAGGCTGAGAAAGTTGGGGCTGCTCAGCCTGGAGAAGAGAAGGTTGTGTGGAGACCTCATAGCAACCTTCCAGTATCTGAAGGGAGCCTACAAGGAAGCCAGAGAGGGACGCTTCATCAGGAACTGTAGTGACAGGACAAGGAGTAATGGGTACAAACTGAAAGAGGAGAAGTTTAGGCTAGATATTAGGAAGAAATTCTCTTCTGTGAGGGTAGTGAGATACTGAAACAGGTTGCCCAGGGAGGTTGTGGATGTCCCAACCCTGGTAGTGTTCAAGGCCATGTTGTACAAGGCCTTGAGCAACTGGGTCTAGCGAGAGATGTACCTGCTTATGGCAGGGGGGTTGGGACAAGGTGATATTTAAGGTCCCTTCTAACCCTTAATATTCTATGGTTCTACGATTCTTAAATTTTATGAAGAATTTTATTCTAAATTTTATGAAGTTGCTAATAAAATAAAAGGTCACATCTTCCTTCCCTGAAGAAAGTCTGTATGCTTGAAGTGACTGCTCATTCAGCACCTCTGTTCTGCCTACTTTTAAATCTAAAATTCTATTCTGTATGCCTTAAATGAAGCCCAAATACAGGTTACTTTCTTAAAATTTACCAGAAATTCTGGGAAATTTTTATTAATACTGACTAGAAATTAAATGTTAATGTAAAAACCATTACAGCATATAAATGGAGTGTATACACTGCTAACAAGATTGCAAAGTAGTTCCTATAGGCAACTTACATTTTCAGACAGAAGTGGGAAGAAGGAAACCCAGGGCTTGATTCTGGTTTATCATAGCATACAAGATCCCTTCTGATTTCCATACTCTTTCCAGGAGAGTGGACGTTGGAATACAACAACAGAAAGCAGTATCAATTCGGTCTGATGCTCCTTGGAAAAGGAGTATAATCAGGATCTCTAAGAATTCAGTTTTCATGATTCGCTTCCAGAAGGGACTATTGGTGGAGATTACACAAGGTGAGGTTCCTCGGGATCCATTGTACATATACCAACATTTGCAGAGGGGAATCAAGCCCAGATTCCTTCTCTTGTATTTTGGTATTTCTTGTCCAGAAGAAACCAGGAAGTACCCACGCTCACATATGGATTTGTTTCCAGACCACAGAAGTTTAAATAACATTTAAAAAAATACTTTGAAGGAAAACAAGTGAACTTATAATGACAAATAACTTCTGTGAGACTCTCTATATTTATACTACTCAGTTCCATGCAGAGTTGACAACAAAGGGCATGAACAGTCTGCATCATGCCACGGTCTGTCACCCTGCAAAGATCACAGTGGGAGCCCAGCTCTGCTCCCTGCCTCCACCAACCACTTGGCAAGAGCTTGGCTGGCCTCCTGCCCTCTCCCCTTAGTCATTCTGCAGTCTAGGGATGCATGACCCACACTGGTGTGAGAGCGAGCTCATGCTAATGAACCCTCCTTATCATGCAGCTCTTATGCCTAATTCATCAGGCACTTTAGAGGGCGATCAACTCATCAATAGCCACACAGTGAATTTTTTAGCACAAGACTGCTGTATGCTCTCTTTTCTATGCACCACTGTGGTTAAAGAGACTGAGTTGGTAAGTTTATTTAGATAGATGAAATGTTACAAACACCTCTACTTACTGATCCACTGCCTACTGGACTCTTTTTCCAATATTAACAGTATTAAAGTAAAAAAGTGAAAACAAACAAACAGAAACAAAAAGGAGGAGATTTGAAATAATTCCACGGCCTGACAAGCACTTTTTAGAAAAAACTATTATCCCCTGATATATATATTTCAATGCATTTAAGACAATAAGAGATTTCCTGAATCCTTTCTTACTTTTCTGAAAAGTTTTGAGTATACCACCATTGAGATTGCATATGCATATGTCCAATCCCTTCTGTCTGTCCTATTCTTCTTGCTACCCAATACCTACCAGTTTGCTCTCTGCTATGCTCTGACTCTCTGGGATTCTTCAAAAAGAGACTCACCATCAGCAACAGATGGAGGGTGCTGCCAAATGCACAGATACACATGCACGCATACACACAGAAAGAGAATAAATTTTCCCTCAGTTCTCCTTCACTCTAGACCTCACATATTACTAGAGTAACCCTTGAATCTTCATATTGAATTTTGGAGGTTTAAACACTTCATTTGGTGATTTGGTCTCTCCTATCAGGAATAGCAACCTTTAGCAACTGTTCATTAGAAAAAAAAAATGCATTAAAGAACAAATAGGCAATCTATATTGTCAATCTATATTAGGAAACTTATCTGATTGGGAGGAAAATAGAAATAAAAATCACACCAGTTGTATGAATCTTTGAAGTGCAGTAAGAAACTTTGGACTTACATTTGGCTTTTGCAGTTCAACGAAACTCTTATTAAAAAAAAAAAGTGAACAAAACTGGGCCAAATCTTATAAAATAGTATTCCTGTCCTGAAAAAAAAGCAACAAAATCCCCCAGCCCTCACAATTCAAAATTAATTTTACCTTTATGAATTGCATTTGATTCTTAACTTTTTCTTGAAATGCTCATATTCCTTAGTAGATTAATATATCCTTTGTTGCCATTGTGGCTTTCTAGCACAGCATGGCCACAGCTTTTCTGGGGGAGAAAGTTTAAGATGCACGATTCCCTCAGGGTGCAGAACAACCTCTGATGTTCATACTTTATCTGTTTAGCACTGATGGACAAGGGAAGGTTTGAGGTCAAAAGCACTCCCAGCTTGCTATCCCTACTCTTTGCGGTAGGAAAGGGTATTTGTGAAATACTTATCCCTAGATGGACAGGAGAGTTTTGAACCTGCCAGGCCTGTTTGGGTTTGTAAGTTATATACATATATATGTCTACATATATATACATATATATATATGTATGTATGTGTGATTTATGACTTTCTATGTGAAAATATTTTAACATTCTTCTGGCAGTGTGTCAGTAAAGCACCCAAAGACCAACCAGACAGAGAATCGGATCTCACTGATGAGGTCATGATCTCACTTGGGTTTCTGAAGTTGGATGACACGGTCAGAGATGTTCACTGCCCTTAAAGAACTTACACTCAGGCTACTTTGAAGTCTGAGTATCCAACCTCACCAGCCTATTTTTTCCACTTGTTGAGCAGTGCCTGACTTTCCACTGTGTCTGAAATCTGTTGTGGAGGCCTGAAGATTCAATTGGTAGCTTTGCCAAAATTTCCCTGAAGTTAAAAGAATGAGACCCTCTGGTCACCTCTAGATGTCTGAAATAAAATACAAAACAGCATGCCTATAGTCCTTTGAAAACTGAAGATTCATAGTCCACTTTTCATTTTGAAAGAATTTGGATTTGGGGTACTAAAAACCCGAGTGGTTTTCAATTTATCTATGCAAAATGAAATAATTAGTTTCTGTCAGATTTTAATTAGGACCTTTCTTTATTGTTCAGCATGACCTAGTAAACTACTGATCTATATGAGTTTTGTTTGTTGGTTTTGTTTTTTTCACTGCAAAGTTTACATTATGCTGTGTTGTCTGTAATTTAAAAACCTTGATCACATTTATAAATATAGGAATCTTCAGGAAGACATTTCTGAAGCAAATAGGTACAAGAATATAAGGGCCTAAAAAGAAAATCTATTACTAGTTTTATGTCTCACAGGCCTCTCTCAATATGTTCTTTGAAACAGGAAATAACTTTATATAATTTTTTCTGCAGAAGATCCAAGGAGAAGCACAACTGTTTGCAAAAGTTGAGGGAAAGCATTTACTTGGCATCATTTCAGTTCTTTACAAATCTATTACATGAAAAAAATCTCAGCTTCAGGGAGCTAAGCTATTGTCCCTGAACTGGAAGGTCTGACCCAGATAAGAATTGTACCTATTATGTAGAGACCATCAACTGACAAACATTTGAAAGTGTTCAGACTACTGACACAAATAATATATATAAAAAAAAAAAATCCATTCTCACAAAAACATATCATATCTCAAATACAGCAAAGAAGCTAGTGCTTGTTCATTGTGAACAGATATTTTCAAGTGTTTTGCAGTTTTCATTTTGTTTTTTAACATGTTTAGTGAAATTCAAAAAACCATCTGGTTCTCAGATAAGCGTTTCTTTTAAGGAACATCTAAAAAGTCACACAATGATTCTTTTTAAGTTGTAAATAATGCAGGTTGAGTGTGTTTAAGACAACAGTGGCTATTTGCTACAGATGAGTTTTCACAAGTGTAACAGTGGTAATGTAAATGAAAACCAGATCTATATGAAAGTTAGGCAGAGTATCAGGGGGAACTTGGAGATGTGGGCTAAGGAGAAAGTACCAGTGTCGTCTTCTTTGACAATCAGATTTGGAAAATGGACCTCAGTCTGCAAGTTAAATTGGTTCCATAGGTTGTACATGTGTAAATCATAGTCTTACATGATTGAGAGTTTCAGTTTCTGAAACACCACAGTTTTTGTGTTGTGGTGTATAAAACAACTTAAGGTACAAAACACCTATTTTTGATGATATTAACACCATTCTTACAAATAATAGAAAAAAATTAAATTTCTGAACAAAATACCGCCTCTGAATTTTCCCCTGTGAAACTTCCTTGGCTGCAGTCTAAAGCAGAACAAGAGCTGTGTGCTTCCTACACCAGTACTATCAAGTACTACAAATGTTCAGCTTAGAACTGTCAAGCCCCACATAAAATATTGATACCTCACATTGGCAGGGTTAATACAGTGTTATTTTAATTGCAAACACACTGTGGGTGATTAGTCAAACTATGTGCGTCTTGAATTCTAAGATAAAGATGCCGTCTGGCTGGACCTCCTGTGCAATTAGCACTCTGACCCTCAGGTGGTCTTCTCTGTTATTAATGTGATTGGTCTAATATGAGTGTTAGATATCATTCATTAACCTGTTGTGAACCATCTTAGAAACCATCTTTGAATAATAGACTACATTCCTTTTTCTAAATCCATTTACCAGTAGGGAAAGTGAAAAGGATGAAGACAAGCTTTCCCCATTAGACTGACTGGTATAGTGTAAAGCAATATATACTGGATGAAATTATGAAAGAGCAAATTAAATAACAGGGCATATCTGGCTTATTAGTAATGGATGATCAGGTGCTCATTATGTTGAATTTCCACCCTGTTCAGAAGATGAATGCACATGCCA
>NW_020897726.1:6327354-6828423 GCF_003984885.1 Neopelma chrysocephalum | reverse complement strand
CCCTTCCCTTCCCTTCCCTTCCCTTCCTTTCCCTTCCCTTCCCTTCCTTTCCCTTCCCTTCCCAAACCTTCCCTTCCCAAACCTTCCCAAACCTTCCCTTCCCTTCCCAAACCTTCCCAAACCTTCCCTTCCCAAACCTTCCCTTCCCAAACCTTCCCAAACCTTCCCAAACCTTCCCTTCTCAAACCTTCCCAAACCTTCCCAAACCTTCCCTTTTCCCTTCCCAAACCTTCCCTTCCCAAACCTTCCCTTCCCAAACCTTCCCTTCCCTTTTCCCTTTTCCCTTTTTTCTTTTTTCTTTCTTCTTTCTTTTTTCTTTTTTCTTTTTTCTTTTTTCTTTTTCTTTTTTCTTTTTTCTTTTTTCTTTTTTTTTCTTCTTTCTTTTTTCTTTTCTCTTCTTTCTTTTTTCTTTTTTCTTCTTTTTTTTTTCTTTTTTCTTTTTTCTTTTTTCTTTTTTCTTTTTTCTTTTTTCTTTTTTCTTTTCTTCTTTTTTCTTTTCTCTTTTTTCTTTTTTCTTTTCTTCTTTTCTTTTCTCCTTTTTTCCTTTCCAAAGCAGTTGAAATTGGATACTTTACTTTTTATTAAAAGTGCATTTGCCTACACACTAGCTATTTAAAAAAAATTTGCAGATTATTATTAGCATTTAGTGACTAAAAGAAAAAAAAGAAAGGAAAGTATTTGGTAAGGGAAACATGCTCTTCTGTGGGGCCTGAACTTTAGGCAGAAATCCACTGGCTGCAATAGAGTTACATTGTTTACATCAGCTGAAGAAAAAAGACCAGTAAAGGACATTATTGGCAATAAACAAAACTGGATTGCTAACAGAAACTGATCGTAGATTAGCAGACTTTCCTGGATCACCATTTTGCTTAATAGTACTCTGAATTGAGTATTACTGTTTTGTCCCTATATGAAGGCTTGATCAATTAATTTTTTTACTCATCTCACACACATGGACCTGTCAGTGTTCCTGGCTTCTGATGTGTGAGTCACCCCTTCTCCGGCCTGAAGACAAGGTCACACATGTGGCAAGATGACTGCCCAAGAAGGGTCTTGAGATTTACCTTATCTGATGGTAAGGCAAGTCCCATCGCAGAGGAAGGGTCATGGGTTTAAAGCACTGCTAGAGAGAGACGTAGAGGATGTTCCCTGGTCTATGCATCCCATTAGGAAGAAACACTCCCAGTTTTGTGAAATCCCACATGGTCCCTTCTACTTGATGGACATGGGGTGAGCTCTGCTCTCTGTTCTGGTGTGGGCACTACTGGGGACTGGGGCCTGGGATGCTGCCCTGCAAACATGTGAGGTGTAGACATGATAGTTGCAGAGGGATTCTCTCTGATAGGTCTAGCTCACAATGCCTGAGACTCAGCAGGACAGTGTAAAAGCAAAATAGTCTTCCTGCAAAGAAGAAATCAATGTCCATGTTTCATTGTCTTTCTTTGTTTGAAGTAGAATTCTAAGTGTGAGTCCCCACCACCATAGGACTGAATTTTAGATGTTTATAAAAGGGTTAGGTCTTCCTTGGTGAGTATGTAATTATTCTAGATGTTCTGTTGGAAAGGACAAGAGGCAGAAGATATGCTGATTTTTCTCTCTGATATCCAGCATACTATTTCATTAAGGTATCATATTTTGAATCAAACTTCTGAATTACTTAAAGAAGAGTAGTTCAGTGATTGCCTTTGACAAGTAGACATGAAATACTTGTTAAAGAACTGAACAGTATGTTGTCATCAAATAAGTAGTGTGATGTTTTCACAGAGATTTCCAGGGCCTCTTAGAAAGTCATACCTAATGCTTAAATTAAACATTGAATCATATGACTTCTGCAGAGGTCAGCTACTAATAACATAATTCTTACTGATCTGCTAACAACCTGGAGATCAGTTCAATTGTTAGGAATTCTAGCAATACCAAAATTACTACTGTGTTGAATTATTAATGGTTTGTATCAAAGAATGAGCTTAAATTGCTTTGGTCTTGTGTAAAAATTCCTCTGATCTTTGGCAATCATTATTTATTTACAGCTTCCATACGTTCTCCCTCTTTTACAAAGAAATAGGGTTTCTTAAGTATGGCCAGGAGGCACTGAATTTTCAGATGTAGTACTGTCTCTCAGTTAGAAAGACAGGGAAGAACTGCTGGCTTGAAGGTTCAGCAGCCAGCTTTTCCGTGTGAAAGGCAGGTTATCTAAACATTTTCTTCCCCTGAGAGAGATATTCATAATATTTATTCTAAAATACAAATATTAGGGCTCTTTGCTACATGTGAATTATCCTTAGGTATAGCAAATACAGCTCAGGTTAAAATAAAATCAGGGCATAGCAACAGCTAGTGTTTACATTTATAAAAAGTACATGTGGAGATTATTGGAGGAAAATGTTCCAGAATTTATTAAAAAGCCCCCTTTTACTTGGATAAAGAACATTTTAACATTTGGACTTGAACCCAAGTTGGCTGTAACTGTATACTGTGCCTTCCATAGAGTGTCTCTCTGTTTAATGTGGACATCTTCCCAAAAGTTGGTATTGGTTCATTTTGCAGAAGGCAGATAATTACCAAATGTCCTGGTTTATAAATTATAGAGGACTGGATATTTAATTTTTTTTTCTTTAAATTCAGCTTTGTTCTATCAACTAACATCTTGATAATCCTTTAGAGTCAAAGAGAGATAGGATCATCCATTTATCGATATTACTTGTCTGTGTCAGACATATAATTACTTGAAGCATCTGGTCAGATATAGTGAAAATGGAACAGAGAAACAAAGAGCATATTTGATATACCATTGTAGTTTGTACTTAAAACTGCAACACAATTTCAAATGGTGCATGACACTACTTTAAAAAGAAGAGTATATAAAAATAAAGCCCTAATTTTTGGGGTTTGAAAATAATTGATGTCATTTTTTGCTTTGAACTGAAGTTTTCCTGTTGATAATCTTTTAATGTTCACAACAGATTCATACAAACCTGATTTTCTTCAGAAACAGAATATAATAAATGTTCCAAGGAAAATGTCTGCCAAATTTTCATGTGGCAAATTAAAGGAACATGGTTTTTAATTTCAAACTAGCTGGGAAAGGACAAGAAATCCTCAAAGTGTGCCTATTTGTTTTGTAAGGTTTAACTGAAGATGCACTCAGATTGTTGGCAGGGTTTGATGGTTCCAGCAACGTAAAAAGGAGAAGCTTTAGGAGGCTCACCAACTAGTCAATTAGTGTCTGTCATCATTAAACCAGAGCAAGATAAAACAGCACCAGACTTGTCCTTTTCCTAAAATACTTATGTTTTGGTTACTATAGTTAAATTCTTCTTAAGTTACTTCTCTGTATGGTAAATTTTCCCACAGAGTTCTACACACATACAGGAGGGTTGGTCTTAATTACCAACTCTATTGCAATGTCCCTGGCCTGCTTATTTTTACTCTGTGCAACTCATTGGGAATAAATATCAAATATAAACACACTGTTTGCTCTCTCACTCTCAAGCAAGATTACTTATGATAAGTCAGCCCTGAAAGGGTTCACCTAGTTCTTGGATAAGAAATCCACTTCTCCAAATGTATGTTCCACTGAATCACCAAATCCTGGCATGGTCATACAGGAAAGGTACATTATTAACAGCAAAAGGCATTGCCGCCTTATACCCCCTGACACCCATAGCATGCATCTGTATAATCTACTCTCACAGTGAAGTTCTTTCTGAAATGGTCACTGCTAACCCAGTGTTATCCCAACTGAAACAGCAGAAATTACATTTCCATTGCAAAGAAAATATGAACAAAGCTGAACGCTTGTAAAAACCCACACCGTTCAGATGGGGAAAGCAGCTTTGAATAGCTGAGAACTCCGATAAATCAACATCAGTTCTCATCAGACCACTCCAAGGTACTTCTCTTTGCAATAACACAGTGCATTTCAATTTCTGTCACTATCAGTTTTCCATGCTTAGAAAAACAATGCTACATGATTATTTTATATCTCTAAGGACAGTTATTTTCCCCTCTAACTGGCCCAAATAAAATCTAGCAAATTTAAACATATATAATAGCAAAATTAAAACAAAGTACTAAACAGAAATTAAACATCATGGATGTAGGAAGATTGCATCTAAAAACATCCCCTCTAAGTTAAAGATTTCAGAACGTTGAGTGAAAACTGAAGGTTAGAATGAAAGCACTTTTGAAATGTTATCTATAATGGTTATTGCACTGTCCTACTGTTCTCCCTTACAAAGCCACTTCTTACATGATTCTCTACCTTAAAGCTGACAGATATATTTAAATCCTTTTGTTCATGTAGGCAAGAGTTAAAAAGATACTTTTATTTTTTTTAATTCTTACAGGAGTATGACCTTCATGAAGGTAGCTCCCTCCGATGCTGAAAGAAAATAGGAACACCCCTCTCTCTTTAGTAAAATATGCAGATAAGTTCAGAGTTTTTTCTTCTGTTCTCAAGAAATAAAATTTTTAATATGTACTGTTATATGATTCCATACAAAGAAGCGTATTTTATTTTACAATATGCAAATATGCTGCATTTATCAAAAGCAACTCTCATCAAGTTTTCGTTCATTTGAGAAAATTAAAACATATATTTTACAGTTAACTGTGCAATATTATTTCATCTCATATGATTTTAGCCAAAGGAAACCAATGAATAAAAGTTTAGGCAAAGTTTTTGAAAAATGGGTCCTCTCATATTTACTACACCACTTTGTTTAACAATGAAGGAAAGTACTCTGTTTAACTTAGAATTAAATCAAATCTCCTCTACCTCTTCAATTAGGATAACCCTGCTCACAATTTTCATCTTAACAGCCCATAACTTTGAGGTGTTGGACAGCTTCATACATGACAAAATATTAGATATCTGGAAATCAGTACAACACAAGCAAACAAACAAACAAACAATAAATGGTGTAACAGGAAAGGTAATCTTGATGCAATTCTCCACTCACACAAAAAATGCTAAAAGCTTTTATAGTTTCTCAGAGATCACCTGTACAGCCAATCTCCCATGGGATGTTTTCCACTTGGATGGTGGTGAGTTGTAGTGGACAGTAATTTCTGTCTAAAGTAAAAATCGTTGTGCTTTCTGAAACTCAGTGATAAGATTTTTGTTGTTTTATATGTATATTTCAGTATTTGACTACCAAATAACTTATTCACATTGGTATACAAGAGATTATGTGGAGTTAGTCAATTATCCATGTTAGCAAAGGGACTGGAATGCAGATTAGTGTGAGGAAATACATTTAGGCTTAAATCCCAGGTTCTTCTGTGAGCCAGCCATCTTCATTTCTGCCAGTCTGAGAAAAAATATTCCAAAACTGTTTCATAATATGTGCTTTACTCTGGACTCAACTATGATTAATTTTTACCAGGCTAATTATAGGAAAACTTTGGACTACAGCATTTTAACTTTATCCTTTGAGATCAAATCTTTGCATGATGTATATGCCATCACCATATTACCTAAGGTCATCCCATTTCGTTGAAATCAGATCAATTCTAAGAAGCAGTCTTGCACTCCTAGACTTTTTCTCTGGAGTGTAGGAACAGAGAGTAGTCTTATTCTTTTTCCTTAAAGTTCCAAGTAGAGTACAGTCAGCATTAAAGGCTTACCACTGAGGAAAATTATATTTTATGAACATATTAACAACACAGCAAGCAGGAAAAGTTGGCCGTGCGCAGGACCGAATTCTGGAAGCTCACCAAACTAAAAGAAGTCCTATTTTTTCCCCAGATGCCTTTTCTCCAGTGAATTTTCTGTGCATTACTTCATAAGCGCACAGGAGTTTGACACCATCAAACAGAGGCTCAGTAGTCAAGAACTACCTATAAGTAATATTTTCAATACCAGATAAGAGCGTTAAATGACTTCTGCATTAGAAGACCCACAGCTGTAAGAATTTATCAAAGATCCATTACAGGAATGAATGTTTTCAAAGTCTGCTGCTTATGGTCTTACAAACTTTTCCTACTATTGTAATTTCTGCGGAAAAGTTTTATTCATCCATTAAACTAAATGAGCAGGAAGGTAGTCCAAAAAGCAGTCTGTAACAGTATTTGTAAAATTAATAAGAAATTCCAGGAACCAAAACAAAATGATAAAAACAACCTAAGCAAAAAGAAAAAAAAAATCCAAGCTTTTGATCATTCTTCAGACATCCCTCTTGGGACTGGGCTTTACCAACACATCTCTCCAGTAGTTATACTGCAAGGCAATAAAGCATTACATTTATGATGACAAAGTAAATTATTCAATAAAGAAATTCAGGTTTCACTAATGTCTTTTTTCCTCTTAAATTTATGCAACAGCATATATTTGCCCATTGCTATTTATCTGTCTAGTGAGTCTTTTTAGTATACGAGTGCCTCCTAATGAGTAAATAGCCAAAATCACACTAGGTTGATGGTATATCTTTCCTTCTACTTTCAGTTGATTTAACCTTCTCTTCTTTTCCTTCTTTCTGTATCTACCCAACAATTCTTTTTCTCCACTCTCTTTCTAAATAAACTCACTTGTACATGCTTTTTACCCCGTTATTCTTAATTTTAGTTACTTTCTAGGGAACTGCAAAAAATAAACCAGAAATAACCTTTTTCTTCCTTTTTAAAAACAGTCATATTAATGATGGTTTAAATTTATGATACCAATAGACTTAGACTAGTTGTTGCTCTTTGCACAAACTAGACTTCTGCATTTTACTACTGAAATAGACGAAAATTCAACAGTCCAAATGGGAGTCAGAATCTAAAAATCACATTACCCAAAAATGGGAAGGAATCACTCTAAAACTAGTGACTTGTCTCTTTTATGGAAAGGTTTAAAATAATAATGCAAAAATCTGTAAATTTGATTGAAAAAATAGCAATCAAGTAAGTATTTTCTTTATTTTGTTATTATTTTGTTTCAGAAAAAAATAAATCTTTCTCCTATGCCTGCTTAAATTCCAAGCTACTGGTCCTTCTTTCTTATTTAATCTCCTGGGAGAAAGGGAATGATGAAATCTCTGGTTTTTACCTTTTCCTCATTAGTAAATGGAGATACCTAAAATAGAAATGCAAAGAAAATAAAATTTCTTTTCATCTGAAACTTTTTACTTAAAATATGGCATAAAATTTTACTTGGAAATCAAAGAATCACCGATCTTATTTATTGTGATATATTTTTAATGAAAGTTCAGCTTGTGTTCCCAGTTTCTTCATTGAATAAAGAAATATTACATTGCAGGAAATGGTCTTCTGGGTTCAGGAATGGCTTATTGCTATTGAAAGCTTTAGGGCAAGGCAATATACTTTTTTTTTCCCCAGCTCTTACTGGGCTGTAAAGCAGACAGCTACATTCCTATTGAGACAAGTGATGACTAAAAAATTCCAGTTCTAGATTTCTTGATTCTGTAAATAAGCTGAAGTCACAAAAATGTTATTTTAGCAATGGCACCTTGTTTTTCAATGGGGTTGTCCTTGGAGATAGAATCATGGTAATCCAGGTTGGTGTTCATCCTCCAAAAGATTTGTTAGTTGAAACAATCAGTCCAAAAGTTATATAATTTCTTTTGCTTTAACTGTCATGCAGAATTGTAACTTGCCCTTGTTTTCTGCACAGGACACGAAGGACTGGTTTGCCTTTTTGAGTGTCAAGGGATATGTATAACCTGGGTATTCCATTTTTGATTCTTTTTTTCTAACCACCTCACTTCCCAACATCAGAGGTTCCTCTTATGATTTTAAGATCTTGAGGAAATATTCATAACAACGTAACTTCTTTCTTTTTTGTCTTTCTCCATTTCAATATTTTAGGGGAAAAAAAATCAAAACATGTTGTTACTGCCTATTGAGTAATTTCTTAACCTGCAATGAGACAAGAAATTCACTGCCTTAAAATAATCGGAATCTCTGCATATACCTCCGTGTTAATCTATCTTCTCTCCCTGTGTACTTTGGAAACAGAAGAGGAAAAGGGAAGTGGTGGCAGTGCAAGAAGTTTATGAGAGGAAAACATCATATTGGGTTGTCAGCAGATGTGTGTTTACATGCTCCTCCTGCTGTCAATATATGTATGCTGGACATGGATTATGAGGCACTGGAACGGGCTGCCCAGAGAAGCTGTTGACACCCATGCCTGGAAGTGAAAAAGATCAGGGTGGATGGGACTTTGAAGAAGCTGGTCTAGTGAAAGATGTTCCTGCCCATGGCAGGGGAGGGTTGGAACCAGGTCCAGATCTTTGAGGTCCCTTCCAACCCAAAACATTCTATGATTCTATGGTTCTCTATAATTTTCATATTCTGTCTAGCTGTATTTCTTTCTGATTGGAGATTTTGTAGTTTTATTCAAACAGCCACAAATTCAAAACCTCCCATTTTTGCGTGAAGGTAAACCTAAGGCTTTTTGAAATTTAAATAATAAAAAAAATAATTAAGATTACTGAAAAAATTGAGAGTTGGTAGCAGCAGATTCTGACTCTAGATATTTCCCTGTCTTGGAGTTCTGACTTGGATCCCCAAGCTTTGCTGCCTGAGTTACAGCCCTGGAAAGAGAAGTCTGCAATTTACTATTGTCTCAGGGAAACCGTTTAATCTTCAATAGTTAAAAAACCCCAAACCATCATACTCTGAAACAACTACTAAGTCTAACACCAGTAAACTTCTCAGATATTCAACATTATCTCAAAACTACTGTTTCTTGAAAAAATACTCAGACATATCTTTAGACAACATGCAGTAATAATCACTGAAGGTGGTAGTTTCCTTCTAGTCATAACATCACATGATTAAGCACAGCTAAAACTTTTACTTTTGATCCAGCTTCAGGCTTTGTCTAACTCAGAAACTCTCAGTCATACTATTCTTCAGGTGGCTGCATTCAACATCTGCTCCAAAATGAAAATAAGCTCTGCTTTGTAAATTTTATCCTGAATTATTTACCAATATCCTAAGTGCAGTAATTTTATTTGCTTTCTTTGAGACAAGCAACATGCTACACACATGAAAAGACTTTATTAATGTCAGTGAAAGACAATAAAGCTAACTGATAACTATGGTTGCTGTCATTCACCCACAGTAGGAGACCCAGACCAAGTCCTCTTCTTTGAAATACTACATTATTTCTACAAAGCAAATAAAATATTCTACGTGGTCCATGCAAAGTGTTTATGGTCATCTTGGCAATATGAGAAAAGCAGAGACTTGAACAAAGATTTCTGAGATCTGACATCAGCTGCCAAACTACTATATGATTGTGACATCGGTTTTTATTCTTCTCCCACTATTCATTGAAAGTGTTATCCCTGCACTGAAAGCCTACTCCAAGTCTCTTAGTGGTATTACTGCATGCAATTAAAAGTATTGATTTGGACAAATAAATAGTAGTTGAAGAAAGATTGTACACTGGAAGTGTCCCAGCCAGGTTCAACTTTGAGTTGTTGTTAATGGGTTTGCACGGTTTGAAATGTTCAAATCTATGTAGCTTAGCATAAACAGTTTA
Source organism: Neopelma chrysocephalum (assembly GCF_003984885.1). Classification (NCBI taxonomy): domain Eukaryota; kingdom Metazoa; phylum Chordata; class Aves; order Passeriformes; family Pipridae; genus Neopelma; species Neopelma chrysocephalum. Next base: position 6,818,927 of record NW_020897726.1, on the reverse strand, counting down.
CTATGTATAATTTCAAGAGTGTGTCAAAAGCAATGATACTTATTTGAATATCAGATTCCAGAGTAGATAAAATGTTGTAAGATGTTATAGTAAGTAGTACATACTCAAGAAGCAGAACTTGTAAGAAAATCCCTTGTTTATTAATTCCTAGTTCTGTATTAAAAATTATGTAATAAAAATTTAATTCCATCTATTGTATTATTCTAAATTATAAAGAAGTCAAATGATTTACAGCCCAAGACACATGCTTGTAATTCTGAAATGTCTATTGTTTTCTTTTTCCATTTTGTATGAAATCTTATCCCAAAATGCTTTGGTTTAAAAAGGAAGCCTCACAATTTTAGATGGCAAAATTAGGGGGAAAAACAAATGTGATTGTGTGGGGAGATGGGAGATATTTTATTTAGATTTGTAGTGCCATGTGTGAATGTTTAGTTCTGTGTTGCTTCTCCTACAACTCTAAAAGAGGAAAATTACATTTACAGTGTGAAAAGCATTAATGACAATACCACTAAACTAATCATCTGTGTGCTCAAGGATCACTTTCTGTGATAGCACCATGGTACACTCTTACCAGAGAATGGGCTAGATGGCTGCTACTTTTTTCAGTTTCTTGAGATTTATTGTTCTAGCCTGAATTATATTCTGATGGGACCTTGTGAGCACCACTCAGTTTAAACTTTGAATAAATGCTGTTGAGTAAACTCCCACAACAAAGAAATAAGACATAAACGCACAGGATTAGTCTCAATATAGAATAGTCTTTCACCTTATCCAAAAGGCTTCCTCACTGACACGTACTCTGAGCTGTGGGGAAGCAGGTACCTGACGTAGTTTGGGCTTTTTAAACATTTTATTATGATGTTACTCTTAATTTAGACACTCTCCTTATTGATTGGCAGCATTGCTTGTGATGGAGAGTGTAATTCCTGCCTCGTTAGATCCTGGGAAACTTCCATTTACCTCAGCAGAGCAGTACAGAACATTGATGCAACATGGTACCTGGCAGAGTTCATCTAGCAGGTCTAGAGGAAAATCACGACTTGGAAATACATTTTCTTATCTACCAATTAGTAGCAAAAGACCAGCATTTCAAACAAATGCTCATGGCATAATTTACTTTCAGCAGGTAAAAAGATAAAGACATTTTAGGTACAGAAAAGACTATTCACTTACAATCATTAGCTTTGCTAGTGAGATTTTAATAATTTTAGTTTTAGTATAAATATTTGGCTAATAGATATGAAAGGTATTTATTTTCTCTTGAGTTGGCTTTCTTTCCTAGGATTAGTATAGCATGACAGATGGTTGATGTCATCTTTACTTGGAAGAACTCAGCTGGCAATAATAGCACGGTACATTTCTGGGGATTTGTGGTACGGTATGTCATGAAGTGGTTTTCAACCAAAAAGAGGCCAAAAGGGAATTCCCAGAAGTAAATATCTGCCTATGATGTCCTACTGTGTCTTGTTGATGCATCACAAACAGAAGGAAGCATAGAGTCTTTATAAAACTCCATAAATATTTACAATATTGTTGAAAATACATTGGAAATGCTACAGATTGCAAATGGTATGGGCCCCCTTGGCACTGTAACTTTGATTTTGCTGTTGAGTGAGAATAACAAAAACCGATGCTTTATATATATCAGAATCTGTTATGTATATATTTTAAGTTCAGTGATTTTTGTCACATTTGACATTTGTGTGTAATAGAGTGAAAGCATTAATATTATTAGAATGTAGATGTGCTGGTTGATTGTTTTTCATTTTGCTAATGATTGCTGTGATGACTAGAATAATGTCAGGGTTGGAGGGTTGAAGTTAATGAGAGCTTTCCGTTGCACCACTGATTAATGGTGGATACCGTAGTGAGAGATTTTCATATTCTTCCCATATAAAAAGAGTAAAGGTAAAAATGAAACTGCCAATTTAAACATTTTTACTTTGACTATCTATCAAAATGTTTCTAAACCTGTCCATCTAGACCTGACAAAAACTATGAGAAATTATATAAAAACATATAAATTGTATCAGATGCTTGTAATGATATAAATCAAAGCATGTTTCATAAATCCACGCTTTCTCCATCTGCACTAGGCTAAACTGCAACAGACTTTTTATTCCTCTCCCTAAACGCATGTTGAAGAGTACTTTTTCTAAAGGTAGAATAATAGGTCAGATTGCACCATAACATATGTTTAAATATTAGAAAAATATTAGAAAAAGGATTTTTGCAATAGCTGATTTAATAACTAGAGTTATGATCCAAGAACAGGCTTTACTGACTGGATTCCAAAGGCTGAGGGCATTCACTAACATCCATAAAGCTCCAACTTTTCTTGAAGAAAATAGACACAAATGCAAGAAAGCAGACCAACATCCATAAGAAACTCAGCAAATATTTTTGACAATTATTTCCTACTTCAATGCTTTTTTCCTGCTCTATGTCACAGTGAGAAGGAAAAGAGAGACTACGAGATAATGAAAAGATGCATCTTAAAAAAACAACCCACTGCAACCCCAAAAACTAACCTTACTTTCAAAAGTGTCATCTTGTCAAACAAAATATGTAAGTTCTTTTAAACTTTCTACTAAGAGCTTTCCAAAATATATATATATATATATTTAGCAAAGAATATCATATAAGAGGTTGAGTATAAGAAAACTTGATCACTTAAGACAAATGTCTTTGCTTGTCATATTAACCTATCTTTATATACCTCAGAAATGCACAAATAAAATATGACCCTGACATTTATATGAGTATTTTTATTCCCTTTCCATTTTTTTATTAGGAAATAAAATTAAATGGCTGTATGTACCATGGTTAAGAGAAGTTAAATCTTGATCCATCACCTGAATATTATGGCCAATGAATTATAATTGATCCATGATGCCTATTAGTACCAGTGTAGGCTTTGCACATTATATGAACAAATTTGAAACGGGCCGGCCTTATAATAGGCAGCATAAAGCTGTCATGTTCCACAGTCATTATCTTGATGGTGCACTGAAGAGACCATCATACACTGCAACATGGAAAATAGTAGGCTGGTAGGATTTTTAATGTTTTTCTTTTGTGGTACAGTGTACTTCTTTCCCTTCTTTCCTAAGTATGATTAAATAATCATAAGAACTCCTCTAAGGGCTAATCTGCGTTATTTCCCAGATTTTCACCTTGGGGACATATTGTCCCTTGTCACTGAAACCTCAGGGACAGAAGGGTACGCTACAGGGTGGCACAGCAGGAAGCTGAGATACTGATGAAACAGTGTTCAGTTAATGAAGGCATGGCCCATGGCTTCTGCTGGTATGCCATATGTTTGAAGAAATGCTAATGACTACAATTCAAATACCTTTTTCATCTTAACTATATGTAAATGTGTTTATAAATGCTCTCTTATAAATATACTATCACATTTTTAAAAGCTAAGTGCTAATGTTGCTTTCAACATCTATAATACACAATAATTAAAACTTTAGCAATTCTGTTTAATTATACCTTATGGGAAACTGTACAGTAATTTATAGAAATTAAACAGAAAAACAAAGATCAACAGAAATAAAGCAGCAGTGGAAGAACTGAATAATAAATCACTTAGATCATTATTTTACAAAAACAAGATCATTGTGAAAAGACAACTTAGGGCCCAATTCTCAAACAGCTGAGATTTAAAAGGGGAAGATCAGTTAAAAAACTCATGGCATTCTACTAAAAAACTCTTTCAGCAGGTTGAACTAATTGTGACTTTTTTGAACTGTCAGATAATTTAGCAAAACTCAAAAAATAAAACTACCTATTTAAGATCAAAAATTGGGGGTATCTTAATTGGGCCATGGCTCTTTTCTTTTTGTTTTATCTTTGTGAAAACCCTGTAACTCTGCAGGTGATCATTAGCCACAAATGGCATTTTGCAGTGAATCATCTTCTCCACAAGTGGCCAAAACAACATCTCCATTGCAACAGCAGAAGTGATATTCAGAAGAGCAGTTGGTGACCAGGTTAGCCTACATGGGACACCACTATTTTTGCTGCAAGACAGGACACCCTGTTGCAGTCATAACTGTTCCAAAGAAACTCCCTCAAGATCCAGGTTAAAGCATGGTGATATTTCTAATCTTGGAGTCTACTAATTGCTTTTTTTTCCTCTTAACATAACTTAGAGAACTGACTCACTTGTGTCCAAATACTGCCTAACACCTACTACAGAATTTAAATAAACTTACGAAAAAGAACGGCCAATTATTTTAAAATTTCAGAGAAAGTCTGCGTGCTTGGCATCTCACACAGGCAAACCCATGATCTTAATCACCAGTTAACTTCATTTTCATTCAAAAATCTAGTCTAAACAAAAAGGAAACTAAACTATAAAATGTGCCAGCTGCCTGAGTAATTTTTAGGACACTCTGAGTATTAAGGTAAAACACCTGTATCACGCTACTTTTACAGATTCCTTTCCTTTGCTTTCACCTTAAGAATAAGGACAGAAGAAATTATATGACTGAGTTTTACTTTTCCAGTTTCAGACAGAACTTTCCTACGCAAGTGGTATACTTTAAGCAGAAGACTTTTTCTGCTTCCCTCTCATCAAAAAGGGTCACAAATTTGACCTTAACGAATGAAGAGGAGAACTGAAAAAACATATTATTTTGTGATAATTTTACTCACAAATTAAGCAACTGTTTGAAAAAATTAATTGTTTACTAACCATATATCAGGGAGAACTTCATGGGAACACAAACCGGGATTGTGTGTGATGAGACATGGAACCTGTTTTGCAGTCAAGGCAATGAATACTTTTAACTTCTATTAGACAAAATTTGAAAGTATGCTGCAAAGAGGACAACACCTTGGAGGTAAAAAAAAAGAAAATTACAGTTACTCGATATCTTGGTAGAAGATCCCTTAGATTGAGTAAACAACCTCTTTATCAACTCTGCCATCTCTCCAAGGTGAATTTATCTTCGTCTGCTCAGCCAAAGGCAGCTTTCTGCCATGTGTGCCTTCTTCAGCCAGGCAAGACTGACAGTGAGGGTCAAGAATGTGGCCCTACATATTTGACACATGGGCTCTGAATGTCTCATTTTTTAACCATTAACACTGACTGGTCCATTGAGGTGCCACTCTCTTCTGGAAGTCTGGTGAGGCATGGGCCTTTTGTTAGCCCTTCATACTGAAGAAAATTTCACACTCTGACTGTACATTATTTTTTATTGACAAAAATGTAAAATATGGAGGACAGGGTAATGGGCTAGAGAGTGTGTCCTTCAGCTTAGCAAGTCAGCTCCAGCTTGGAAAGTAAAGAATTATTTTTGCACTCAGCACTTGCTTACTGACGTCTGTGAAGTATATGAGTAAAATGATTTTAGGTACCTTCAATTACCACAGTTAACAAACTCCAGTTCTCAAAAAACAAAAAGGATTTCCTTTATTCCTATTTTACAAATGCGGATATAGCACAAAAAGGCAATTCTAAAAAATAGAGGTGGTCAGTCTAAATGCAATGATTTTGACAAGAATCAGAAAACTTTAGATATTTGACCCTTGGGGTCAGGCCCAGTAGATATTTAAACATCAAAAATGGGATTTATGTAGGGTTTGGATTTTTTTTTTTAACAATCAGATGAATGTATAATTTATGAAGGCTACAGGAATACAGGAAGGGAATGGCAGGGACAGAGAAAGACTTCTGGATTTCAATTCTCATTAACAGGATTATCTCACTCCTACAAAACACAGAAACAGTCTTGAGGGAAAAGGCTTGACACCAGATCTCCCACTTTACAAGCTGGTGCTCAGCTATGGAGTTAAGACCCCACTTTTTCCCTGTCTTTCATGCTCAGCAAATCTTCAATTGTCTTCTGCAAAGCATTTGAGCTTTATGAATAGTATTGGAAAGTTATGCAGTTCACAGAATCAGAATATTCTGGGTTGGAAGGGCTCTGAAGAAGACTGTTAAGAGTACCAACCTAGGACCTGGGTAAGGTAAACTTGGAAGTCCTCTGGCAGGTCTTCTGTTCACAATTTTATTACCTATTCTCTTGAGAATTAAATACACACAGGGCAATGCTTCTCTTCACCCTCTTGATGCATTTTAACAAGCATAAATGAGCACATATCAGGAACCTCAAAACAGGCCTTACCTTATCTATAGGAGGGAATTTTGAGCCTCAGAAAAAGGCAGCACATATGCTCTCATGAAGCTCTGTAAACATAGGATATTGTCCTGTTCATTCATTAATTCTGCAGCTGCAGATAACCTCACACATTTTACACTTCATTTCACTTTCTGAGGTGTCTAACTTCCCCTGTACCCTGTGGAAGAAACCTGGCAGCCTAGAATCAGGCAAATTTGGGAGGCAAATTTAACTTCAGACCATAGTAGTTGTTTCCAAGGTTGAAAAGGAGAAATGGTGGCCCAAATACTCAGTCTTCTCAAGTTATTTCAATAATCTGCTTTGTAGTTATTTGTAGAGAGGGGGAAACTTTGAAAAGCCATATTCCTTGGGAAAAACAACTACTACAATAGAGTGATCCTTGGAATGCCTATAGGATCCTCAGTCAAAAATCTGGATTTTAAATAAACAATCCCTTTCTGTTTGCTTGTTTCAGAAAAGTAGGCTATTCACTGGAGTAATGTTTATTACTTTGCCTCTCTAGGTGAGAAATTAATTGATTATGTGCCATTTCTCCCTTCCCTTCATCACTTACAGGCAGTGTCTTCAGGCCCTCTTTGATGGTGTATCTTGAGTTTTCAGTGCTTTTTGGACCTATATGTCTTCATTTTTCATAGCTAGACTCTTCAGAAACTGAATCAAGCCTTCGTCCTTTGGAGGGATTGTGACTAATAAAGCTAAAGTCTGAATACCAAATCAAATGGGTAATAGAACAAGTGGAAAAGATAACTGGATAAAAATCCACCAAACTGGAGGGAACTATTCAATTTGATAAATATAGTTAAAGACATGTTCAGGCTTATATCTTTGCACAATCATTGCAACTAGACAAAGTTTTTATGTTTCAGAAAAAGTACTAAGAGTATTTATTAAATTTAGAATTTCATAGAAAATTTAGCCTTTCAGAAAAAAATTTTGATCACAAAGAATCAAAATAAAATTTGATGTTTCTTACAAAACTCTTTTTTTGGGAAAAAAGCATTTAAAGATCAATAGAAATAAGTTGAAAATGTTTCAAAGAGACTTCTGCTTTTGGGTATGGATTATATCATAGTTACCAGTGAACCTCAAAATGAAATATAATTTTGAAACAAATTGTTATTGTTTACCTTGGCTGAATACCAGGTATCCACCAGGCCTGTGCCCAGCCTCCCTCGGAGGGGAGGGGAGGAGGAAAGAGGGAAAAGGAAAAAAAACCTGCAAAACCAAACCTGCTCAGAAAGGCGGTTTAATATTTACACAGAGAGGGAAGAAACTATAAACACTATACACACAGAGAAGAACTAACAATAAAGACTACGTACACACGAAAACATTCTCCTCCTCCGAAGAAATGGCCCGACTACTCCGCGCAGCTACCTGGAAGAGAAGAGAGCCTTGCTTCCTTCTCATCTCTTCTATATCTGAGCTGATGGAACATGGTATGGAATACCTTATTGGCACAATATGAATCAGGTGATCTATCTAGTTCCTTTTCCCTCTCAGAGGGGGTAACAAACCCATTACACAAATAGCAACACTATACTTCAACAAATGTAGAGAAAGCTATGAATCTATTGAAATGCTTTGTTTCAAATTAAAAAACACCTTTCAAGTAATTTTAATCAAAATTTATACTTTCCTTTAAAAAGTTCAATTTTGTCAAAATGCTGTTTCCTGACAGCTGCAGTTATAACTTATATTTAGAAGCTTCCAAAACATTTTAATTTTGAAGTTATTATACAGATACTTCCAGTGCTAAAAGAGAATATTGTAACCACTGAAGGCTTAGAATAGCCTTTTCTAATCAGGATCAAAAGCTTTAAAATATTGGAATATGGCTGGGAAATTATTTCAAGAGACAAAAAACATTTGGAAAATGTTTGGAAAACATTGCTTTCCATAAATCTATACAAAGAACTGAAACCTCAAGCATTTGCTAAGGAAAAATACCATCTCACACCCTCCTGATTATTTGGTTGTGATGTATTTTGTCTGTTTACTCACACCTAGCATATGAGACATGGACTCTGGTGCAGAGGTAAGCAGATTTCAGTAAGGGAGACTGGTGCCTGCTGGACATCCTTTATTTACAACAGAAGAGCTGCAAAAGAGGAAAGAGTATAAAAGACAAGGAGCAAAGGCAACCCTGATAACAAGAAATAAATAAATAAGGACTTCTTTATCTCCCCCTTTAATTTTATTTTTATTAATGTAGAGAACAGTTAAGCTATTTTAAAAGGTATTTTCATACCACCATTCCTCGGAGTTGTAGAACACACAGTACCTACTATTTCTAAGACATAGTTCATTTCACTAGAGGTATCCAGAAAGCTAATTATCTCCTCAGAACTTGCTATAATTTTAAGGGTTATGCAAAAGATGTTAACTAATCACACAGCTCCCAGATATTTGTAACATGGAGTGTGACTCTGAGGTTGCATTTAAATGAGAGACAGGCATGACTACTGATGTGTTGTTTGTTAGTGCTGCACAGCAAGCAAAATGCTACATTACACAGTGCCAAATTCACAATACTTCATCGGTTATGCTTCAGAGATAACAGAAAGCATACAACACTTAATCAGTGTTCAGTGTTCCACAGGCTATATTAAATAATAATAATAATAATAAACTGAGAAGTACTTCAGGAAAAAGTAGACTACAAAATTAATTACAAATTGCAAATATGATGCAATGCAAATAAACGCAAACAAGAAAAACAAAATGTTTATTTTTCTATCAAACACTGATCCGATTTGGAAAACTCAGGCTCACTGGTAAATCAAAACTCACAGGTCAGGCCTTATTTTATCTGTATTGGCTCAAAGTGATACAAATTTGAGAGTGTCCAAATATAAAACATAAAACTCAGAACATATTCTCAATTTAGAATTGCTACTTTTTAATATATACTGAAACCCAAAGTGGTGCAGACAAGTATCAAACTTTCTGTCTATTTTCAGAAATGGAAACTAGAGCTTAACGAATCTGAAAACAATAGCATTGACTTCTTTGGAAACTACCAGTAATGTTATTGAGTGGTTATTGAGTGGTTCTTTTCCCCCATCAGTAGTTGTAAAGACAAGCAGCTAGTCATTTTATGACAAATCCTCACTTTTAAAAGTTGTAATTTAATGCAATCAGTCAACAGTCAAACATGAACAAATGTATTTTAAAGTAGAGATAAAATACAAATACAGACATAAATTTATATTTATTATATATATATAAAGACAACAACAGCAACAAAATTTAGAGAATAATAGTATATCATTCCTGCAAGAGTTAACATTCACGCCTTGTTCATAACTTGAACAAAATTACAATAGATAAGAATGATAGATAACTCTAAACTTCTGACATGTGAATTATTTAATTAATTGTTCCCATTTTATGCCACAACACTAAGCATATTGAAGTAGGTCCATACATATTTCAATAGGTGCATCTTTTCAATTTAGGACTATGTCATCGTCAGCCTAAATTAGAGACTAGATAATTAATATTTAACTTCTATTAAAGCATCTTAAAAGATATAGTCTTAACCACCACCCTTCATTAAAGACAGCCACATGAAAATCTATTTGTAAATTTCCACTTAATTTTAAAGCAAATAAAACACCAATACAACTTCAGAGGGCAAATAAATGGCAAAAATCAAAAGAATCTAGGGTTTTAGCAACCCAGAGAAAGTCTATCTATGCGTGTTGCAGAATTTATATCCTTCTGATCAGAGAGTTGAGGGGAAAAAGAGGGAACCTGAGATGAACTAGAAGAAAATCTATAGAGGTTTATTTTCAGGGCATATCTGACAACTGATGTGGATTTTCAGTTTAAGCTTAGTGGAAAGAAAGGAAAAAAAAGGCAAAAACATTCCAGGAAGCTGTGGTATTTGCCATAGAAATCAAATCTTGCCTTGAAGGAAGAAGCAGCTGTTACTGAGAAATATGGAAATAATTTACCATAAGAGGCAAAAGAATGAAGAAAATAGATTCTGATCTGGTTCATAATATTATTGCATTATTATTTAAAAATTCAGAAAAACAGAAGAAATGGGCAGAATGGCAAGCTGTCAGAGATAAATGCTAACACAACAGGGAAAAAATATTAGATCAGTTAGTTAACTAGAAGGTCAGAATGCAGAGTCTCAGGTGTTTAATGAAACCTGCCTTCCAGCTCAGAGAGAGTCTGGTTTAAAGTAGAAAAAAGAAAGTCGCAGACATGAAGGATGAAAAAGCTGTTTGCACTCAAATATAAAGCTACAGATCAGAAATGCTGAAAAGCCTAAAAAGTCTGGGATCAAAAACAAAATCCCATAATTAGCAATTCCTATTTAAGAATTGTGCCTACTTAACCCAGATTTCTAATCTGTCTTTGAAAAGTGAACTGGAGAAGTTCAGGTAGACAAAATAAAAAGGATGAACTAATCAGTGGCTTGTATTCCATTTTGGCCGAGAATGGTATCCCATCTCAGGAAGAGGACTTCAACTTTCAGTGTCTTAGACACTAGACAAAAAAAAAACAACTAAGATACAGAAATAAACTCTTATTCAATGTCAATATTTTTTTGCCAGCTCTAGTACTCTGTTTGAAAAAGTCATTTTGGGGAATAATTAACTTTAAACCCGCCTCTCCCCAAAACAGAGATTTTCAGTATGTTATTTAAAGTCCACAGGCCAAATTGTCTATCAATTAACTCTGACTTCAGAGAATCAGCAAAAATGCAGCTGCAAGGAGTAAAACTTTCCTAGGATGAAAATGTCTTTCTGACTATGTAGTTTTGAAAGAGCCTAGCCTTTTAAGGTCTCATTTTTGAGAAAAGACAATAAACTCTGCGTTTCTGCTACTAACCAGTCTATACTACTTTGATCTTTAAGTACTTGCTAAAACTCACATCATTGAGATTTAAGCACAGTTAAATAATTTCATTAGGAAGGACCTATATATGTATACAATTTTTTATTATTTAGTTGTGATGACGTCACAATCCATTTTCAAACTTTTCCACAAAGAGCCATTAAGTTCAAGAAGAAAACCAGAATAAACCAAAACAGTATTACTTACTTAAAATTTCTGTAATTTTTGCTTCCACACAACTTCGTCCTGACCTTATTCAGAAATCTAATCTAAATCATCACATCATGTCTGAGTTTTCTTGTATCCTACATAATTTGCCTGAAAACCTCTGTTTTATGATGTCTTTGGTTCTGGATTATATCCTTTTATTTGTGCATTCCGTTTGATAATTTCATCTCAGTTCTATGTATATATTAAAATAACAGCTGATATAGACATGAATTTGAATGCCATACTAAAATGAGTATAGAAGATGGAGTAAAACAGAGATTAAAAATGCATGTGCAAGAGATGAGATTGGAAAGGTTTAATGGGACAGTTTAATGTGTAAAAGATGCTCAGAATTTTGGATATTACCTAAATTTTATTCTGAAAACATTTAAATCTCATTTTCAGAAAGAATTCAAGCTCAGCAAGACCCCTAATGGGATTGTCACTTCCTAATTCCCTTAAAAAAATTTAGAGCTGAGTTGAAATTAAACTGTGGGTGACAGTTCAGATGTGTGATTTTCATTTGGGATGTCTACAGTAATTTAATTAAATGATCACACCAGTGATAACTCAAAGGCTTAACTGGTATCTTACAAAGTAAAGTTGATGTCCGCTGAGAAACTGCTTTAACACAGCAACAGGAGAGAAAGCTTAAAATGGCAAACAACCAGAGCAACTGACTGACAAAAGGGTATCCATATTTGTTAGATTCCTGAAAAGAGTGGTAGAGACTAATAAGGAACATCACGAAAAACATATGACAAGTTTGAGTGACATTCCACATTTGGGTGGCTAAGGAGCAAAGCTGTAAGGAAAACAAAGTGATTGCCTGGAGTGCAAAGATCCTGTCAACATAAAAACAATTTAAACTATTTTACTCTTTTAAATCATACTGAAGACTCTGTCACTGTGATGTAACTGAACTCTTTAAAATCAGATCAATCAATCTTTGTTGAAGAGCAAGAAGCAGAAAATAGAAACTTGACAGCCCAATGTACCTTTGCCCTGATGTTAACTTGTCAACACTTATAACCCCAGAAGGATAAGTCAGATAATATACAAATTATTCTTAACAGCAGTGACAGCTGCTGTCCTTTTTCTCTCAATGCATGCAAAACTCACTGGCTTAGTTTCATTATTATTTTTTTGTTTATTTTTATTTTCATTATTATTATTATTAATTCATTTAAAAAATGTCTCCCTAACTTAATCTTCAGGAGATATATAAAACTGTTGTAAATCCAAAAGAAAAAAACTATTATTTTGAATCTTTCAGACTGGTTTCATTCCACCACCAGCAGAAAAACAAAAATCTTATTAGCAGAGATGGCTGTGAATAGAAGAACAATCCTGCTCTGGGGTCCAGAGTTCCCCAGAACTGTGATTATAGCTGAACAGAAATTATATCCAGTGCACTGAAATGACACTCCAAGCCTTCTGGACTATGGAAACTTCAGAAGAACCTGAAAAACAACCATAAACCATTCCATTATTCAATGTAGGCGTGATGGTGCTGACAGCTCTGCTTTGGAAGTGATGTCCTTCCTGAGCACTACTCACTGGAAGAGACATGAAACAAATCAAACTGTTCTTTGTTTCCTTTTCAGAACTCAGCAAACATTGCACAATAAACGTAAAAAGTTCCCTTATTTTGATAAAACAAAATCCTTCAGTAACTTTTGATGAATTCTGATGTGTTGAAAAGTCAAGAGTTAACTGGAAAAACCCACAAACACAGCTTGGCCCACTGCAGTATGAATGAAGGATGGAGCTGAGGGTCTTATTGTCTCACAAATCTTTCAGCATTGTCTGCTGAGTGGGCTGCAGACTGAAAAGCAAGGAAGTCAATCAATTCCCAAAGACTAGGGCCTTTCAGATCTTCCAGGACCTTTCAGGTCCTCTGGGAGTTCAGTAAAACCTTCAGGAGTATAACCTGGAGCATTTGCTTCACTTCTCTTCCTGCAGACTGCAGTCTGACGGCTTTGGTCATTTCAGACTGCTTTGTGGATCTGTTTTCATTTTGGTGAGTTGCTGCTGTGAGCAAAAGGTTTACATTTTGGTCAGTGGTATATGTAAGGGGGATTTTTTTTAAACCTCAGAAAAAACATTATGAAATACATTATTATGTCTTTGGAGGTGAAAAGAGATAAAGCAATTGAAGGAGAGAGAGTCTAGGCATGTTAAAGTGCAATATAATTTGGAAACATGACCAGAATTTTACAATGTCTAAACAATTTGTTGAGGAGGCTGGTAAGAAATGTGAAAAGAGACAAATTTGGAAGGATAATTATAGAGGATCAAGATGAAATACTAGCTGTCAGGCAGCATTAGCAGATGCCATGAATATTACTCCGAACAGACAAAAGGAAAATGTGTGTGGAGAGAACCCCAACTCATCAGACTAAGAAAGGGATAGAGTGATAAGGAATATAAAATACACTGACTATTGGGGCAGGTTTTTTTCTTTCTTTGCAGAAGACAGAAATGAAAGTTGTATGTGTCATCTGTAGGTAAAAGGTTATGTAATTATCCAAACATGCCTGAATTGCTAGTCTAGAAAATGCACTGAATGCCTAATCTAGGATTTTTCAGCAGATTTTCCAGCTGATTTTCCATAGGAGGACAATGTATTTCCTAAAGATAGTTTCTTAGTGACTGTTTCCCCCTCTATTCCCTGTACCTTCCAATTAAATCCCAGGCTGTACCAAGATAATGGTAAAAAAACAAGAATCATTCAGTAGGGAGAAATAATATGCTTGCCTTTATCTGCAAACATTGAATGGGGAAAAACATATGATAAATGCTCTTGCACCCACATGAGAGTCATACTGTCCTCACAGAATGGGACAAAGAAGGCAGCAGGACATGCACAGCTGAGATGGGACAAAGCAGGTGAATCTGAGATCATATGCAGCAGACAGCTTTGCTTTCTGGAACTGCCAGTATTTGAGTCTCCTACTCCCACTCACCATTGTCTCACACATTACTCACGGGTAATGTTGTTGTCTCTTTCACTTTTTCAGAGGTTACCTAAAAGTACATTTGGGGGCAAATAACAAATATGAATATCAGCATTTCTAATGGCCACAATATGCCATAGAGTAACATTGGCAAATTCCTTTATTGCTTACTTTCAAACAATAGAAAGCAATCCAGTAATAAATATTTGACAGAAAAACAAAGAAAACAAATACACACAATTTCTTGATATGGGATTAGACAAATGAATAATTGCAAACATATGTCATTCATTTTTCAGGTTGAAACGCTTAAGTATGATGTCTGGTATAGTTAAGATTGTGAAGATGAACTTTTATACACTTTACACATTTTCAGCTAATCAGAACTGTGTCTTTCTTGGCTGTTTTATGTGAGTGCTGAATAGCAGTCCCTTTCTGTAGCCTTTTTTTTCTACAGCAATTACTGAAGTCTTCATTTACACTGCACAAATTATCCTTAGCAGCAGGTATGCAGCAATCAGTAAGGTGTAGCTGGCAATAGGTCTACTTTCATTACAAGATGGAGAGAGCCAAGGGACATGACATTTGCCCAACATAGTCAGGGAGGACTCTATTAGGAAAATCAACTCTGGAGAACTGTAGTCTTCCTGAGGATACATTGAAAAGGGGAATGTGGGAAAGGGTGTGGTAGGTTTGTTTGTTTTTTTCTTACTTTTTCTCATAAGGGTAATAAAAAGACAAAAGTAAGAAATTTAAATCCTTTAAAAACTTCCTACGGCACCATAAACAGCATATAATTCTCCTGTTCTTGAGTACTCTGAGCATTTCGGAGTACACGTCTGTGAAATGATTTCACAGCGACTCGTTAGGGGAGCTGTTACCAGCAAACTTGGAAGAGGAAAGCATGAGGATTTTGGAGATAAAAGAGAATCACAGCTAATGGAGTTATATCATGCTGGATACATTTTTCAAGCAATAGTAGAATAAGACAGGGATGGGGGGAAATGAGCAAAGTCATAATGACCTAGCTTTAGATACCAAATTGAGATACAGAAATTCAGAAACCAAATGTTTCAGAGCGTCCCTTGAAGGTGATTTCAGTCCTCCAAAGTTCTTAATTATCCTTTGAAGGTGACTCTTTCCTCTTGAACTACAATGGCAGGATTTTTTCCCATTATATCTTAATATTTCTTGCTTCAGTTCTCCTTTGGGTAATCACTCTGTTGCCTTCCTTCAGAAAACATGACTGCTGTATGCGTTAAAGTATTTACTGAATGTTTTACAAGGAAATATTTTTTCTAGAACTATAAATACAAAGAACTCCTTTAAGCAAATGAATGCCCATCAGGCTGGTATTTTCTTTCCTTTTTAAATAATACATTTGCTTGCTACTGGCCTTGGAACTAAACTTCCTAATTTATTATAACATAGGAATAAATGTATCTTGTTAAGTTCCAGAGTAATAACTCATTTTTTTTCACAGATAGTCAAGCAAAGTTACTAATATAGTAAACACTGTAAACTCAGTCTCGAATACAGGCTACAGTCTTCAACTAAAAGTATTAAATATAGAGGCATCTTGATAAAGTCTTGTATATGTATATCTTAAATATAATCCTGTTAAGGACATTAATATTTATGTACATTTATCTGAACAAAATTCCTGGAATATAGTAAACAGATGCCTTTGTCAGAGATGAGGAAAATAAATATCAGATTGCTTGCTCAAGAAGACTGTAGCACAGCAGGACTTGGAACCCTTCTCTTCTGAGTCCTGGGTTAGCATTTGAACCCCAGGAGAAGCCCACATCTATCTTCAGGGGATGAAGATGTAAATGAAAATGGAAAGGAAAGCATGTTAGGCCTCATCTCTTCACACATCATCCACCTCTCAGAACCTAAGCAAGAAGACCCTGTCACGATTTCTCTAGAAATAGATTTTAGAAGTAGTTGTGTAATAAATGTAGATTTTAATGTAGCTGTATTATATCCCTTACCCTTTATCAATTCCTCTAAATCCCATTAGCATGTTTAGTCTTCTTTTCAAGGCAGAATTCTAGAAAAACACCTTAAGGCCTGGACCAGAAGACAGCACACAAACACAGTGACCTTCAAGCCCAGAACTTTGGAGGAACTCCAAGGACTGCACATGCTTTGAAGAAGATGAAGATGAGGAAGAAGAGGTCCCAAACTCCCCCAGACCCAATTCCTGAAGGGGCATGTTAGGAGGCAGAACAGGGCAGAAGCAGGGGTGGACAAATCTGGGATTGGATGGACCTTATTATAAAATCATAGAACCACTGTCTGCGTGGGCACGCATGATATGTATTCCTCTAGGCCTACATTAAAGGACCTGCTCTCTTTATCTTGTCTTATGCACCAAATTGGCCTGGAGTCTTTTTTCTCCATGGTCTTTTTAGGCAACAATTTTAGAAACTGTTTTTGGAAACATTTTGGATATTCTCTCTGTTGACTTTTTTGTGGGATATGGAATCCCAGGTCTTTTCTTTGTACCTAACAGTTAACTGAGACATAGGAAGCAAATTAACACTAGCTGGACAAGTCAAGTTGTAGGAAACCATTTTTCTAAGGATTTCAATTTCAAGTCTAAACGCTAGAAAATGTAATGATTAGATCTTAGACAAATGCATAAAATATTAACATCACTTCAGAAAAAGTCAAATGGAGTGCATCTCCCAATAGAAAGCATAGCATGACTACACATTCAATGGAGTAAGAGACATGGAGAAGAGCTGTAAAACTAGGGTGGGGAAAGAGGAAGAAAAAAATATGGAAGAAATGAACCAACACCTTTCTTATCTTCATGGAAAATCTCCAAGTTGCCTTGAAGTGTTGGCCTTTGTTTTGAATGATGCAACTTCTAAAGTGTACTTGATTTCCCTTTTAAGCTCTCTCAAATGCCCTCTAATGCCAACTGCATGTTGCAGAAATTCTAGCTGTGCAATACTAAACAACTAAAACTCAAAAAAGGAAATGGGCCTCAGTCTCACTGTCTCCATGTTAATTCTGAACAATGAAGAGAAGTCCAGTTCTAGTTTCACCTTTTTTCAATTGATCTGTTTATCCGTATATTTTCCTTTAATTTTCCTCCATCACAATTAATCTTACTGCCTAAGACTTTGCATGGTTTTCTTAGGAACAAGCAGGTATCACTCACCTCACTTTGCAAAGAAGATCAAACAAGGATAGGGCATAATTACTATCCCTTGATCCTCAGTCCGCTCATATCTCCAGACTACATTATCTCTTTATGGCTCTGTGGAGATACTTCTGCAGCATGAGATTATTACACAATAATGCTTCTAGCTATAACTATACACCAAAACATTCCTTCCTATGTTCCTATAAAAACAGCTGATACTTCACAGGCTAAATTTGCCAAATCTAGAGATCTCAGTCAAAATCCTTGAAAATAAAGAAATTAAACATGATTATTTTGAAATTAATTGGGTTTTCAAAATTGCTGCAGCCATAGACAAAGATTATGTGTAGGAAACTTCAGCAGCTTCATTCACTGAAGAAAGTTCACTCCGATTTAGAATCTCCAGTGCAACCTCCAATAGTCATTAATACGGGATATGGGCTCTCTTCTATGCTCCCTTTGACATAGGAAACAAAGAACATCTAAGAACAGTGGTATAAAGAAAAAAGTTTTTGAGCTGAATGCTGAACTTTCTAGTTAATTATTTTCTTGGAGCACTGTATTAACATAATGCTATGAAATTAACAAATGGCAGAAAACATAGCTACAGCTAAACCTGTTAAATTTCTATTTAATTCTCAGTAGAAAAGAAGTTTATTCTCACTTCTTGTCAACTGACTTGGGTTAAAAGCTTCTTCATATTCTTGAGTTGGTGCAGCAAATTTACTTCTTTGCTTTCGTATTTGTTGTAATGTACATCTCTACTGCATTACAATATACCTTTTTTTGTATGAATTTAAATATCATTGATACATGAAAGGCAGTGAAATTCTATCATCAAGTCTTTTCTGAATGCAAGCAATGTTGGAACTAAATGAAAGCAGCAAATAAACCCATCCTGCTCCTCTCCAGCTTTCTAAAACTTTCTCAAGTTCTGGGAG
Organism: Neopelma chrysocephalum; assembly: GCF_003984885.1. Lineage (NCBI taxonomy): Eukaryota > Metazoa > Chordata > Aves > Passeriformes > Pipridae > Neopelma > Neopelma chrysocephalum. Next base: position 6,800,635 of record NW_020897726.1, on the reverse strand, counting down.
ATGGGAGAGAAATACAATTAAAACAATTCATTAAGTGGTTTATTTGCCACCTGCCATTTGTTGAATACCTGCCGATAAAAGATTTGTCCTGATAAACTGGAATCATGAAAGTTCATGAGTGCTTCAGGAGCCACATGAGAATAGATACAAATTCAATCAAATCAAATCAAGTTTGGCAATAAAGAGGTAAGAATTAATTACTTTTAACTTGTCCTGTATTGTTTAACAGAACCAAGATAGTTTATGAAGGCAGTTTTGTCAAAAACTGTAGAAAACCTTATACTGTTCAAATCTTCTGTTACTTCATTAGCTGTACAAGTCACAAGCTGTTACAATTTTCAGAACTTATTTTATCCAAAACTTATGTTCAAAGATGTTTATAGAATGTTATTTTCATAAACCTTTCACCTGTCACTTTTTATGATATTATATACTTGTGACGTAAGTGTACATGACTTTTTCCTATCCTTATACCAACATACTCACTGGCCAATTTCAGTGAAGGTGTGCATCTACATTAGTGTTTTACATTAGATCATCCTAGCATATTTGAAGTGAATGTCCCAGCTGTTCCTCTTTACCTTGCTGTGAATTGTGTAATGGACTTGGCCCCTTCTGAACAAAACTGACTTAAAGATGAAGGTCCAGGAGAGCTCTCACTTCCTGGGACTCGACAAGAGTTGAGGTAACTGATCTCCCTACATCCACTTCATTATTTGTACTGTGGTCATCAGGTACTTAAGACAGGTCATTTTCCTCACATATTTACTCCTGTTGAGTTTCATTTATCTTGTAGGTTGCTACATGTACAGAGAATCTTGTATTACACAGCATTGAAAATGCTAAAAAACAAATCCCTTACTAGACCTCAAAAAAGAGAGTGAGGAGGGGGAAAAAGAAATCTTGTCCATCACCGTTATTACTTAGGAATCTCCTTGTGAAGAATCAGTTGGTAAAATAGTAATGTGATACATATGTGCAAAAGCAAGATAGCTGGTATTGAAAGATCTGAACATTGAGTCTGATTGTAATTGATAACATAAGTAACTAAATATTACATTAAAATTTTCTTTCTATTTAAATATATCTTTTTTCCTTCTTGCTGTTTGCCTCTTACTGTAAATATATATAGAAATTTTATGTCCTCACAATGTATTTTTCTTTTAATTAGAGAGCTTTTACAACTAATTCTCACACTGCTTACTAAAATGCACCTCATCCTACTGATTAAAGATGTTGGAAGAGCTGTTATCTGCAGCGTATCTGTATGTCATAAATGCATATGATCAGACAGGGTAAACCACAAATGCTCTGTAAAAACTGAAATACGTGTATAATTGACAGTGACTGTTCCTCTGACCTTATATGTTAGATCATGGAATTGATTCAAATTTCAGAAGTCAAATACATAATGTAAGTTTGAGAACTTAATGTAGTCACAGCCTCAAAGCTTAGTTATACCAAAAAAAGGCAATTCATCTGCAGTAGGAAATTTTCATTGCTTTTAGAACTGGCTTCTTTGGAACTGGCAGATCTGTGAGAGAAGAAATAAAATTACAGACATTATTTGTACCACAGTTACGGTGCTTGTAGCAGAAGATGTGCGTACATATATAAAAACACAGGAACTATTCTTGGTACACAAAGAACTCCATAGCTTTTTGAGGATATCAAACACAGGCATCATGTGTTGACAGTCATACTGATTCAGATTTTATTTTAAAGGTCACCTGAATACTTTCCAGTTTTAAGACCTCAAAGACCTAAGGCCAAAAATGCTGACAACAGGTAACTTGGCACCATTGACAAACTGGGATAGTTTGAAAAAAAAATCAGAATTAGCCAAGAAAAGTTTATAAATTAAATTATTTTATCTTAATGTTCTTATGAACCAACTTACTCAGTTTATAATGTCAGCATTCACAATACCAATAAAAAGAGGTCTTTGTACTAGAACAATGAGTAGTTTCATTTTAGTAAATAAGGGAGGTGCAGCATTTTCATTTCAGCAAGCATTCATTCTAAAAACAAGGTCATTGTAAAGTAATTCTTTCAACAGACTGATGGAAGGAAAATCCAAAATGATCCTTTAAGGATTTTAACTGGCATATGGTAATAACATAGTTAGGGTCTAAAATAAAATATTTTTGAATTAAACTGAAAAATGCTAATTTATTTAGTTAAATACTTCAGGTCCATGATTGGCTCAGTTTCTAAATCTTCCATAATGGATGCTAAACAAAAACTGGAATAAAGATGCAAAACTATTTTTAAACCATCAATATGACGTAAATTGCTTTTACATGGACCGTGCCAATAACACAATTTTTAAAAAAAGCAAAATAAATAATGTTAAAAGTTTCTTTTAAACTAAAAAAACCCCCACCAAACCTATGTAAAATTTTTTTTCCCTCTAATGAAATGAGCTCTTTACATATAAATTATATTGTAATAACAGAGCTCCCTGGTGGAAAAGAGTTCCTTCTCCTGCTGGCAAAAATTAAGATAATCACAGATGGCTAATGATCAAAAATACTGACTGACAGCTCTGAAGTACAAGGCATAGATAATATTCTCAGAGCTACAGTTTATTTATACTCACAACTGGCTTTAGGCACCCACAAAATCTGCTTTTATAATGCCCTATTATAAAAGGGATCTTTTAGCCACCATTGCCATTTCTGTTGCCAAGGTTTTTCCTCAAGACTAAATTCCATAATTATTTCACCAAAATACTTGTGTTTCAGTGTACCAGTTATTTGAAACTGTAACTAGCTGAATTTGCTCAAAGATGTAGACTATTAGTTTTAGTTGCATTATAATTAAAATGTATATTTTGAGTTCTTAGAAATAGTGTATTATACTTCAGGGTTTATACACTGCAGAAGTCAGTCAGGGCAAAAAAAGGGTCCTAAAACTCATTATTTTCTCATATTTGAATGATAGCGTACAAAGTGTGTGGTTTCTTTGGTAGAGTTCAGAAACCTCCAAGGAGTTTGGTCTTGTTCCCACTTATGTGAGTTGAAACATTTAACTGATTCCACCAAGAGGTAGATGGGCAGATTTTCTCAAACCTATTTATCAAATCAATGTTTCTCAAATCTTTTTTATCACTTTATGGCTCCTTTAAAAATTGTGATAAACATTTTGTAGAATAGAAATCTATCTTTAATTTCAAAGCACTGACTGTGTTTTAGGTTTGTGATTGTTATAACTTTTCAGTACATTTCCAACATGCAGCATCAAATATTTTCTAATAGAATGTCTGCCTTTTTGTAATGCAATTTTTAGCTCCTGTAATGTAGATGAAAAGCTGAGAATATATTCCAGACCTATTTAAAAGGTTTGGTAATAAGTCTGACAGCTTTAAATACTGCAAAAGTATTACCAGTTGGGTGTTAGCAACATTTCCTATGAAAAATTATGAGGGAATGGCTATGTGGAAAAGTTTCTACTTCTTCATCCATTTTCAGATACATATTGAAAAGATGGGAGAAAAAGGGCAAAGTTTCTTTGAACTTCACTTTTTTTTTTTTTAAATTCAGCAACAAGAAAACTTAAAAATTAGAGAGAGAGAGAGAGAAATGCTACTTTTGGAAAAACTACATAAAATTACACATCTCACTGGACACCGGTAAATCCAGGAGGAAGACATTTCAAATCCAAAACTGCAGGAAAACCTACAGTCAGAATTTATACTTGCTTAGACTACGCAGTTCATCTCCACAGCACCACAAACCAGGCTTCAGTAATCACAGAACTCCTGGGAATACTTGCTTAATAAACCTTTTGATTTTAAACTAAGCATGAGTTTTGGACATAGGCTAATGATTTCTGTGCTGACAGCAGTAACTTTGCTGATACGTTGTGTAGCCTCAGACTTTAATAAAGGTTCACATTCTTTTCTTCAAATGTCTGATTGGACTCTTGCTATATGAGCTGGAAGTTCTGCATATAAGGAGCACTATATATCAGTGCAGCTGCTGTTATGCCAGAACAGTGTAAACTGTACAATGGCAGGCATGGAACTGAAGTAATAATTAATACAAACTTTTCCCCATGCAGACAGTATTATTGTTGATCTTCATCCTAAACAAAATTATTTCGGCAAATATTATATCATTTCATCTAAACATAACTGCAATTTATAAGTAATAGTCTGTGACTTACTAGCATTATAGCAGTAACAAAAGTGTAAATAATGAATTCTTAGGGTGAAAACAGGTATACAGTGTTATATTATACAACTCAGAAGTCAAACATTATACAACTCAGATGTCAATCATACAAAATAAAAAGAAAAAGAGAGAGAAAAGTAATTGTTTTCTCAATAAAAGAGGCGTTAAGAACTACAGGGACTTAAAAAAACAGCACCTTTAAAGAGCATGTATTTATTCTACCCCTTCTGAAACTCAGTTACAGCTAAGTGAACTATCATAAGTAAACTATTTCACTGAACTAAACAACAATAAACCAAAACGAGTAGAAGCACTAAAAGCATGCCTGAGGCAACAGAAACTTTGGTGTTAATTTCCATCTCTTTCAAGTGCATTTGATGAATGATGTGACAAAAGAATCCTAATTAAAGTCGAAATCCTGAATACTAAATAAATTAGAAGTGCCACTACATTCATCTTCTACAATGATAATACTGCCACTTCTACTCCTTCTCTGTGCCCCTTTGCTTACATCTGTGGCAGTAACTCAGCAAAGGGCACTTCCAGCACAGATGGGGAAATGGATACTCTTCCCCCAAATAGAAAGATAATGGGACAGGCTGCTTTGTTTCCCTTCGCTGCCTTCAATTTACACAAAGAAAGCCTACCAGGAGCACTCAAAGTATTTTTAAGTATATGTTTTTCCTCTCAAATGACGTAAAACTTGACAAACAACGCTACACTATTTCGTCTTCAGTAGCCCCAGAAAAGTTGCTGTGTTTATGGCCATTAAAGTTTTATTTTTTTTATTACTGGAGAATCATTAAGTATATATATACTTGGAGTAATATATAATCCCAATGGGTTGGAAAGCAACACTGAAGGGATGAAATTCTATGGCTTGTGTCACACAAGCCTGGCAAGACAATCATAAATGACCTTAAAATCTATGAATCTTTCAAGGAGCTGCCCCATTCAATAAGCTAACTGGAACATGAATTATGATTCCTGAGAGATATCCTTTCCCTGCTCCCCTTTTGTTCCAGGGAGCAGCTCTGAAATACTTCAGGAGAAGTTTATATCCCCAGTGTGCCCAAGCAGTAGGTTTGTCTTTTTCTGTTCTCTTTCCACTCCTTACAGAAAGAGGGCTGTCAAGGGAGGAGGCCCTTCAATTCCCACCACAAGGACACTCGAAATCTGCCCATGCAATCAAAAGTGGTGCTTCAGTACTTCCAAGTCCCATTTGTACTGTCTACGGCCTGTGACAAGGGAAGTCCTGAAAGGCTGTAGTCAATCAGGAACTCAAAGGGAGACAAGTAGTCCAATCTCTCAACTTTACCAGCAACTAATAGTGGCTGCCTGTTTGAAAAAGTGCAAAAACACAATGAACATGTAATGATACTGCTCCAAATTATTCTCCCAGCCCATAGCAGTTTATAGAAAATACTGATTTAGAGTTCAAACCTTTATATTTAATGTCTCATGATGCACATACAAAGAACAGACATGACTGTTCATGAACACTTCCACACTGCAGCTTGGGGTCCTAGTTGATGGCAAGTTGAATATGAATCAGCAGTGCCCTGGCAGCCAGGAGGGCCAACCGTGTCCAGGGAGGCATCAGGCAAAGTATCGCCAGCTGGTTGAGGGAGGTGATTGTCCTGCTCTGCTCTACACTGGGGAGGCCTCACATTGAATATCGCATACAATTTTGGTCACTGCAATATAAGAAAGATATTAAGCTGATAGAGAGTGTCCGAAGGAGGACAACGAAGATGGTGAAGGGCCTTGAGGGGAAGCCATATGAGGAGCAGCTGAGGTCACTTGGTTCGTTCAGTCTGGAGAAGAGGAGACTGAGGGGAGACCTCATTGCAGTTACAACTTCCACGTGAGGGGAAGAGGAGAGGCAGGCACTGATCTCTTCTCTGTGGTGACCAGTGCCAGGACCCAAGGGAGTGGTCTGAAGTTGTGTCAGGGGAGGTTTAGGTTGGATATCAAGAAAAGGTTCTTCACCCACAGGGTGTTTGGGCACTGGAACAGGGGCCCCAGGGAAGTGGTCACATCACCAAGCCTGACAGAGTTCAAGAAGCGTTTAGACCATGCTCTGAGGCACATAGTGTGACTTTTGGGGATGGTCCTACACAAGGCTAAGAGTTGGACCCGATGATCCTTGTGGGTCCCTTTCAACTCAGCATATTCTGTGATTCTGTGGAAAGGTCACACAACACTGAGTGTCTTTAATCTTCTCGCAGTGATATCACATTTCTTGGTTCTTTTTAAACAATATAATTTTCTTTGTATTTTCTAAATTACAAAAGAGTTGCTTTCATTTGAGTTTTTAAACAAGTTTTTGGATTTGTTATATGAAATCCTACTTTTCCTAGAAGAAATGAAAGGGAGAATTATCTTATTGAAAAAGATAGATTGCTAAAATATATCTGTCTAATATATTTTAAGGCCTGATTTTACTCCTAATCTAGATAGTGACATTCTAATGGACTACATTGTTTTTAAGGACTGTGAGTGAAAATGCAGCTTGTGTACACCTGGTATATAATTTCCAGAATTCTTGTCAGCATGTGGATTTTGCAGCCATGATTTTCTCCTATGAATTTTGGACTGAGATTTTGGAAAGGATATTTATTTATCTTAACTGTAATAGTGATCATTTCAATGATCACAGTAGGTTGTCAGGCTAATTATTCTATATAGGTAGGTATATATATATTTAATAAATTGCCTAAGTAGGAGAGACATGCCGAGACACATATTGTGGCATATTATTTATTGAAGTGCCTATCTTACACATGCACAATTGAGTATTTGCAGCATCAGCTCTCGAATTTTAATTTTGAATTCAGGTACTAACAGTAAAATATTTTATTTCCAATTTCACTCAGCATAAAGACAAAGTTCACTCCACCTTAAAAATCCACAAGATAACTAATTATCTTACTAATTCTCTCTCACATGAACATCCTGTGATACAGGGATGCAACCCAGGGATTTTCCTGTATGCCTAAAAAACAGTTTGTTTAGTCGTATATCAGACTTCTATTTTTTCCTATTTTTTGAATTACTTCATATTTATGTCTTGTGGAGGTGGTTATGGAAAAAATAAGGTAAGGAAGAGATATTTGAAAAATAAATGGTTGGAACTTGAGAGCTTAGTAATTCACATGCATGCTTTGTAACAAAAACATGAACTGAACAAGATGGACTTCTCTAAACAAACGCAAGGAATGAACTTCAAAATTTAACTTACATTTTTTCATTTGGTATCACATGGTACAATAGAGTTCAATGAAGCCACTACAAGCTTTCCTTTCTTAGGGGTAGACTAGACTGTATTTGGTCTTCACCATCACTTTGACTTCACTATCCCTGACCTTGATCCTTTCTGCCACTGTCTGCTGTGATCCCTGCGGATTAAATGCTCAAAGGTTATTGATTTACATGCATGTATATGCATTGTCATCTCTGGATTCTTAATAATTGATTGTCAAAGCACTTTTGCACCATGCACCTTGCTTTCTCCGGCAGAACAAGTGCCCTTTCTTAGCTCAATGTTCAGCTACTCTTCTTTGGGGTATGTGAGTGCCAACCAGTGTGATAAAGTGTAAAAATACAAGCTTGTCAGTAATGACCCAGGTCGTAGCCCTCAGAACACTCAGTTAAGAAGTTAGAGAAAGCTTTTCAAGTTCTTGTATAGGTGTTTTCCCAGGGTTAATGAAAAATATAGCATGAAGCATTGTCATTAAGAGAAATCTAGATTTTACTGAGTATTTCAAAGGAAAGTGTTCTCTTCAAGAGCTAGAGAAGAAAAAAGTGGAGAGAAGAAACAGTTGTTCTAGTGTTTTCAAAAATGAAAATGATCTAAAATTATTTGTAAAACCACTACTGGGCAAAAAAGATATCATTTAAAAAGAAAAATCTATGTTTGATCTGGGATTTATGTATCCTATGAATATATAGGTTGCTGGTGTTCTTTTAAGCTTATTCTTTTGAGAACTTTTGTGAATTTTGAAGGTTAGGAAGTGTTTTTTCAGGTTGCCAGTTTTGACAAAGACTCACCTAAAATTATGGTTAGGTTTGTTGGCTGTGTTTGGGGTTGGGTTTTTTTGAAAGTTTTTAAACTGTTTTATCTTTAGTGGTTTTACTGAAAGTTGGTTGACTTGAGCTACTGAGTTCATGCTAGTAAAGTCCAGATTACATAAAACTAGTGGCCTTGCATGTCAATTAAGCTTAGAGAACATGGTTAACTGAACACCATAATTTGTTAAATTTGTTGCACGCACCAGAAAGGTAACAATAGGTTTCTTGACACAAGTGTTTTTTCAAGTGGCTTAGTCTCAGAGACACAGAGGAGCATCCTTTTGTTACCAGACAAAGCTTTCTGGAGCCACAGTGTGCTACTGTCACCATAAGATAAATCTGAAATATATTGGACAGAGTAAATTGTTCCTGTTGTGTAATGTTTCCCTATCTCTCTAAAGGCTTACAACATCTTTTATCACAACAGGGGGAAATTTGGATCTTTTATCAACTAGTTCAAAAAAGCAATCCATCTGAATAATGTGTCTGGAACAGTAGTCTATGGAGATAATCAGTAGCTTATTAACCTTAATCATAACAACACATTATCACTATTTGGTTTCATGTTGACTAATTTGCAGAACAATGGGGAAGAGCACACTCAGCACATAAGACTGTTCCTAGTTCTTGGCACTGCATAAATACAGTGACCCTCACTTGAAATGTCAGACTTAAGAAAAAGCTGTATCATATGATGAAGGAAGAGAGTCAGGGAAAAGAGGATCATGTAATCAGAGAGTTAGTTAAAAAGTAAACACTTGTTAAACCTCTGGACAAAGTGAGACCATCATCAAACAGATATCTAGAGCACAGAATAAAGGTCAGTTACCTTTTATCATGTTTGTGTAGCTTCAGTTAAACTAACAAGCAGCAGCATGTGCTTAAGGTCATAGTTAAACACTTTTGCCTTGATAAATGAGCTGTGCATTTGGTGCTTCCCTTTCAAGAGCATGGCCATATTGGAACTCTGATCTACAAGAAAAAGACATCAGAAAAGGAAGCAATTTACCTGGAGGCAGAAATCAGTCATTTTAGGTGGTAGAAGGAAATGATAACATGTCTAATAATAATAATAATAATAATAAACTAAAATGAAGTAGGGAAACCTCAAAAATAAAACAGTTCACTTCAATTTGGGGGAGTGAAAGTGCAAAATTATTATTTTTTTCAGATTTCTCAAAATCACCAAAAACATTTTGTTTTGAACTATTTCAATGTTAAAGGTACATTTCCTACTACTCAGGAAAAATATGGCCATAAGCCTTATGAGATATTTAGATGTCATAAGACTCCATCCTTAAAGGAGGGAAGGTAGATGAATAAACAGTATTTTCTAAGACCATGCTATACAATATGTTATATATACCATGCTAAATAACAGTTCCATTGAGTTAATTCAAAAAAAAGGAAATACTAGGGGTATTAATATAATTTCTAAGATAATGTAAGGCTATAATATTTTCAGTGGGAAAAAACGTGAATACTAGAAGAACTTCAGTATACATCTGAATAGCATTCCAACATAAGTTCAGGAATTCTTAGGTTCTGTATTATGAAAATAGTTTTCCTAAAATTGTTTACAAAGTAAAATTTAGGTGACAACACTCAAAAATTTATTAGAACCAGTTCTACTACAATAAACTAAAAAAATACGAAAACCTTTTGCCTTTTCACTGAATTATCCTGTGCGCTATACATCTTTAAGTGTATACTGCAGCTTAATGTTTATTGTGCCACGGATAGCAACAGTTTCCTTGCATTATTTGCACTTCAGAGAAAAATGTGACTGTGCAAACTTAAATTGGCCAGAGCATTCACACAGAATAAGGTTTTGCTACAGGCTAAACTTTTTAATGCTTATAGAATCATAGAATAGTAGAATGGTTTGGGTAGGAAGGGACCTTAAAGATCATTAGTTCCAACCTCCTTGCCACGTGCAGGGACACCTTCCACTAAGACCAGGTTGCTCAAATCCCCATCCAGCCGGGCCATGAACACTTCAGGGATGGGACAGCCACTGTTTCTCACTGTGCCAGTGCTTCATCACTCTCATAGTGAAGGATTTCTTCCTAATATCTAATCTAGACCTGCCCTCTCTCAGATAGAAACCATTACCCTCTGTCCTATCACTACACACTCTTGTAACAAGTCCCTCTCCACCTTTCTTTTAGGCCCCCTTTAGGTGCTGGAAGGTGCTATGAGGTCTCCCCAGACCCTTCTCTTCTCCAGGCTGAACAACCCCAACTCCCTCAGCCTGTCTTCATAGGAGAGGTGCTTCAACCCTCTCATCATCTTTGTGGTCCTCCTCTGAACTCACTTCAACAGATCCTCATCCTTCTTATGTGGGAGTCCCTGGACAATGCTTGGTTGTAGCTGTTTCCATGATAGAGAGAATGGCAGCAATATGTTTATGCTTTGATAAGAGTTCAAAAACTGCTTGCTATAAATCATAGTAGAGTATCACTATCACAGTGGCAATGGTGTTGCAGCCACAAATGTTAGAAGGTCATAAAACACTTTTTTTAGTATATCAGTTTGCAAAGTTAAAAAAAAAAATTCTAGGCAACTCTTCTTCAGGTGTCATATAGAAGCAGCAAGGCATGATATATTCAAAAATTTCTATAAAAAAGAGAAAAGGCACTTGTTCTTTCTTCAGAACTAAGTTGTTTTATTTTCCTCCTCTGTTCTTCTTAATGTTCAATCAGAATAGCAAAACATATGAAAATTTCTCAAAATATCAAATGAGCTTGAAACACTGCAGGCTATGTTCTGATACAAGAGTTGAAAATATTATAGACAGTATTTCATGAAGAATTATTTGGCACAGAGCATAATGATTTTCTAATGGATTTTTTTAACAGAAAAGGAAGTAAAATAGGATGAGAGAGGTAAGCATACAGCCAAACTAGGAACGGAAACCGAGGCTGATGAAAAAGGTCAAATCTGAGAATGCTGGGTAACTAACTGTAATGTTGAAATGAGGCCTCAGCCAATTATTTTTGACCAAAATCATAATAGCAAGGCTTGGAAGAGAGTGAAAATTATTTTAGCAAGACTTTATTTCAGTGATACAGAGTCACAATGTTGTAAATTAAATTATTGCCATTTTGTCTCATAAATGATGAAGTTAATAAAGGCTCTACAAAACAAAACTTCCAACATTTTCCTGCTAATATCAAAGCTCTCTGGTGGAGGGAGTAACTGTTCTTTTTTCCTACATGTCACTACCCTATCAGTCCTAGACCACAATTGTAAGATTGGGGTAAAGTATCTTATAAAGATCTGCAGTAATTTGACTTCTAAATCTGCTAGCAACTAGATAGTAAAAAAACCTAGTAATTCACACAGGATGTGGGATAGGATTGAGACAGAAATATCTGACACATACTATACATGAAAAGACAATGATTCCACAACAAATTTTACCTTATCTCACATAAATAATCTTACAGATTCAGGGCTCTGGAAGCAAATATCCATGTTTATATATGCATTTTTATCTTCAAAATACTTATATACTTAATTTATACTGCTTCTAAATAATCACAGATTTACATTATCTAAAACCGTATCTTCTTCATTTCACAGTAGTGAAGAAATTTGCAACTCATTTTGTAAGACTGTAGAATTTGAATTTTACTGGAGTGTGTTGTGAGCAGATTCCACTGTTAATATACTGTATGCTGGTCTGATCTGAAACAATGCAGAAAATGTATCTGATTTTTACATTACTCTAGGCAAATATTTCCCATAAACTTCAATGACTATTGAGACTTTAGTGGCAAAGAATAAGCATAAAAACTGGAATTAACTTTCTGTGCATTATTTGGTATCTTATCATAAACTACAGAAACATTTAAGTGTGAAAACAAAAGCTGATCTCTTGTCTTATCCAGCTGCCTGATTCTTAGTCCTTTATCATGCATTTTGCTCATGTAGTTTAACAACATCAGTTCACAATAAAAGATGCAATATTGTCTTCACTTAATAAAGAGATTATATTTTTATTCAGCATTTATGTTGATATTTCAAGTATCATGCACACTGCTAAGTAGTCACAAGACCAAATGTACTTTGGCTTAGTTTCAATATAAAAATTAGAAGATGTTGATTTTATTACCACTCTGGAAATATATTTGAGAGCATGTTAATGAGTATTAATGTCATATGCTTAGCCAAAAGAATTCCTAAAGTCAGAGTGCTATTTTATCTGCATAAAGCATTAAGGAGATGAATATATATTTTGATAATTATTTTATATCCTGTTAGCCAATAGTTGGATACAATTGAAAAATTTCCTACTGTATACACAGAAATTATGCTGTATTTTGTAAAACAGTAAAGTTGATGACAAAAGTGACTGAATTCCAATAGAATCTATCAAGAATATCCAGACAAACACAGAAGTAATTATATTATTCAGCTGAAGAATTCTACAGTTGTCAAGATAAACATTCTTGAATTTTTATTTGGTTTATTTTAAGAAATTCCAACCAGTCTGAATAATTAATTACACGGAAATCACTATGAAACTATTTAGGTTTCCTTTAACAGAATGTTTTACATTTTTTTTCTAACAATTTTTTCAATCCCATAAGAGACTGAATTCATCAAGGAATTAAATGAGAAATCGAAGCTTCTGTTTCAGAAAACAGAATGGCAGCTAGACAACAGAAAACAGATGCCAATTATTTGACAGTGTCTGCAGTAGAACAAAACATTTTATGACATTTACTTTTCCTTAACAAAGCTGCTGTTGTCAATCAGCAGGTTCTGAAAGGAGACTTTATATGATCTAGGATTGAAAAAAATTCTTACAGTTTGGTAAGATAAGAAGATGAAAAATACATGGTACTTTTTTGGAGTAGTGACTAAGTAAGCTATATTAGCACAATCTGAAATAATACTCTCTTACACTATAAAACCAGAGCTGCTTAATAAATTAAGTGAAAACTGAATTTGCACTTTTTGGACTTAGCAGCCACAAACTAGGATTTGGTTTGTTGCACATTGAGCGGGGAAGAATTCAAGCTGTGCAATAGAAAATAAAACCAATTTTTTTCAGTATATTAGCTATTTTTATTTGCCCAAGTATGTATGTGTAAGGTGGGCTAGTCTTCATCATCTGCCATCCAAGGAATACAGCAGCTAGTATCATGCTACTTATCTTTAACAGACCAACTCAACACAGGATATATTAATGATAAAAAGTCAGGTCAGCAGTTAATAATTGCCTTAAGCTAGGAGCTAGGACAACACTCAAAACCTTTAGTTTGATTATGTAACAACTTCTTTGAATTAGCAAACATTTTAACTAGATGGGTAACTGACAAAACATGGCATACTGTTTGTGGTTTACCTATTTTATCAGCATGAACTATACAGATAAAATGCTTTCTGGAGGTGGAAATTGTACTCATATTAGGAATAATGTCTGGAAGAATTATTCTTCCAACCAGACCTTTCTAGTACTGACTAAGTCTTAGATTAAGGGCAAAGAATGTTCACCCAAAGGAGAGCGCCTTGAAGAACAATGCTAGCAGTGGAAGATAATGCAGCTGAATGGTTACTTTTTGCACACGTTTAGGTATACAAGACAAAAATGCATGAGGATCCATTAGGAAAAAAAATTGCTGTATTTTTTTACATCCACTTTTTACAATAATTACAGAACATAATACCATCATTTCATATGGGAACATCTGCTACCTGTGGCAAATCTGCAATATCTCTTGTGTTTCCCTAACTGAAGAGCTCATTGTAACAGTGCAACCAGTGGAGCTCCAACCATGTTCCATGGTGGGCAAGCAGCTACATGTGACCTACCAAACACTGTACTTCACATCAGTCCTCCTAGGCCTGACTCATGAAAGAGATGTTTGTACCAGCCTTTCTAACCACATTGTCTGTGTCTTCAGTTCTGCATGTACTTTTGGAGCCTTTCGTTACAGTGGGCCTCCCACCACTCTGTCAGTGATACCACATACAGCTTCAGTACCTTTGCCTCTTTACATTCCTCTGTCTAAAATACTAATGACTTCAAAGGGTAATGACATCCCAAGTATACCATGCCTCAACCACATCTCTAACAGAGTACCCAATGATAAGAATAAATCACCAAATCTCATTCAAAAAACTGTTAGCACAAATCTCTGACACTCACATAAATAGTTACTGTTTTGGTGGCTGCATTTTGGAGAGGTCGAGTGGAGATAAGTGCCTGTGAGATTTTAGCACAGTTTTCTCAGGGCCAATACACATTATAAAATGAGTCACAACATGGAGAAAGAAACAGGATGACATCACTGCAGCACAGTGCCCAAACTCTGTTAGTAGTTATTTCACACAGTCAATTTTTTCTAAAGTTTTAATTCACTGTTTGTTTTTTTCATGGTTACTGAAATCTGCAAAATATACTTCATTTCTGTAGGTTTTTTTCTCCAAAAATTATTTGCTTTCACATGAAAATAATAATCTTCACAGATATTTTCATTAATATTTTCTGGAAACAGAATTATAAACTCAATAATATTGGTATTTCTGGCAAAAGTTCACCTAAGCATGTTAAGCATGTTGAGCTATGACTTTACTTAGAACAGAACTTTTTGTTAGAGAAAAAAAAGTGGCTTTTCTATTAGTCAAGAATTCAGATTATAAAGAAACAATCTTCAGTTAGTACATTTCTTGCAGACTAAGCAAGGGCTAAACAAGACTAACTCATCCGCACTGGATGATGAGCCAGCGTGCTGGAGAAAGAGGGGCTGAGAGGTGGAGGATGACTTAATGATGTCACAGGGAATATATTGCTATGGCCCAATAGTACATCTTTTACTCTTGTGAATAGTTCCACTGATTTCAGGTGAATAGTCCTTCAGGATTAAGGCACTGATTAATAAATGTTTCAAAACAAGGCCAAAGTCCCGGTCATATTTTAAGTCTCAAAGACACAGTAGTTTCTATCTAACCTAATAGATCATTAGCTGAGGACCTCTGCCCTCCTTATTAGGTCCAATTCTTTCAGAGGAACTGTCGGATGGAATCTGCTGCAATTGTACACAAGACAAATTCCATGTCATTAATGGAACAGGTGTTTAATGATTTTGGATGCATCAAGTTTACCCAGCTTCTTAAAAGGTCTCTTCTCATATGTAATAGTGGCTGCAAGACCAGGGATCATTTGTAGAAAAGGTTGGCACTTCCCAGTCCATCAAACCTTCAGCTATATGTGCTCTCCTGGTGAATTTATTCAGGGAGATTTTAGGATCCTAAACTTAAGGGACTGAACAGTGTTTAGCATTACTATTACTAATACTTAGTAGCCAGTAATTCATCCTCCCTGAGGTCAGCAGATTTCTAACTAAGGCCACAAAGAACTTAGGATTCATTAATTGTAATATGCAAGAAAGATTATATTTATTTTAGAAGTTTTATTTCAAGGAAAAGTTCATACGTCAAAAATGTTTTCAACTGTGGATATCTACAAGTAATATTTTTTGCATATAAAAGTATGAAAAGATGCAAAATCAAGCTTCACCACAGTGAAGACTCTGCATTTGACTGAAGTCACTTAAGATATACTTGACACTGGACTTCCTTTAGCACATTTTATTCCCTGATTTTATGCCAGCTACCATATTTTCTTTAGTGAAAGAGTTTAGCAGAATGAAGCCATAAAGTTACATGACATGCTCCCATAAAGTAAAAGGAAGAGGAAAGAAAGATTCCTCTGGATGAGAAAGATTTATTTTGAAAAACTTCTGCATGAAAATGTGGATAAAAAGAGTAAGAGATTTTCCAAACAAAATTAGGTCAACTGCATTTTAAACACCAAACCTCACTCAAAGAGGAGTGAAGAGTTGTCATGTTTCTTTTACAGTCACTAATCTCTGATCTTATTCAGGCTTTTGTGTTAGTATGAAGGATCTTTGCTGTCAATGGGGTGTGGATCCATATTAAGAAGCCTAGCAAATTTAGCCTGAAAGAACAACTTTCCCTCTTTAATGGAGGCTTTCTGTTCTCTAATTTTGAAATTACAGTTCATTCAGGATAATATTAAACAGGTGCTCTCTATGCAAGGGAAATTTTACTATGAAATGAAGAAAAAGTCCTAATCAGACACCATCCAGGTACAGACAGAAGTCATAAAGACAACTAAGGTTGCATACCAGTGAAGACCAATGCACACTCATCCCCTAGCAGCTTCTTGCAAAGCCTTGCTGCTTAGCTCAACCTGCTAAGGATCTATTAGCCAAGTCACTTTGGCCTTGAGTAATTGAGGTGTCCCACCTATCTTCTGGTCTACCAAACTGGCCATGGAGGCAGCCAGAGATGGCAAGTATTTCAGCTATCACAGCTAAAGTAATTGATATTCACTTGCCAACAACTAACCAGTTGGTCCAAGAGAGCACTCTACTGGATTTCTAATAGGGGAAACTTGACAGAGGCTAAATAACATTTTAGACAGTCTAGGACTTTTGATACTTACCCACAATAATGGCAGATGCAACACAAGGTCTAATAGGAAAGAGAGAGATAAAATGGCACTGTAAACCTACTTCTAAGTATCTTAAATCTGTATCCCTTCACCAGGTCAGATGACAGAGTAGGTGGGAATCTAGTGTTCTTGATGGTAGATAAATTCTCGTGCACTATACCAATGACACATTGTCTCAGACCTCACAATGAAAGAATAATTTTGGTACTAAGACAGTTATCACTTTTGCTTATAATGCATTTGTTAGTTTAATCAACTTAGCATGAGTATATGGCCCCACCATGTAGGAGTGGACAGCTTTTGTTCTTTTTCTCCCCTCAAAAATGTCTAGTCTGGATATTTGACTTCTGTCTTTGATTTTCTAGTGGATTGTCTGTATAAAGAACTCTTTCAGACAGAGTTTGTAGGTGAAATAGTTGATATGGGACAGTATGCTGTTCTTTTACTTTGAGCTTCCCAATATTGCCACTGGTGAAGGAATTTAGAATATCTGAGTAAACTCATTAGGAGTCAGTATTATGAAGTGGTTTAGGAGCATTTGCCACCCACAGACAGTTCTGCATAGCTGCCACCTCTTGTTGCTATTCCAGCTCATCAGGAGTGGGAATCCCTCCGAGCAAAAGAAATGGGAGCTACACTATATGGACACTTGTGTGAGAGGCAGCACCAAAGCTGAGCTGGCAATGAAGCAGGAGCTGTCAGTTCCCATCTGGGTTTTGGGTGTTGTTTCTCCTCTCAAAGGTAACACCCTGCCTCTCAAGAAGCTCGCACCAAGTTCTGAATGCAGATACTGGCCTTTCTGCAAAGCCTAGACCCTTGTAAAAACTCACATATTGAATTCGCCAATAGCAGGAGTTGTTTCTTCCTTGCAAATCAAGAACTAGCCTCTGAAAGGCAGCAGTTTCCAGCCTTCCTCAGCCTACCATGAAGGCAGCACTGAAGTCACAGGGACCATTTTCCATATGAACTCAGTGGGAGCAGTGATCTTGTCTGCTTAAAAACAATATTCAACTTGTCTCCTTCACAGAGCAAACAGCTGCTTTGAAACCATGCTTTAACTGTCATTACTGCTGGCTTTTTTCCCTTGCTTATAAACAAACAGGAGACAGGTTTCTTGCGCTGATACTAATTACATCAGTGTGAAGAAGATTCCTACTCACAGTAGTGTACTTTTGAATATGGAAAAAATAAAATGTCTTCTTGTTGAATACAGATGGTCAGCCCATGTTGTCCCTTTTCACCTTGATCATTTACATCCTCTACCCAAAGAAGAATATCCTTAGCCCATTTTTCACAATAATCCTATCCATCCTCATTGAAATTTGCCTTTAGAGAACTGAGGATTCTCTTTGTCCCTTTCTTATTTTTCCAGATCTCTAAAATAAACCTTATTTCACCAAATTTACTGGGCTACAGTTTGGCAGCTGCAATATTTTTGATTTCAAGACACTCATTAAATTAAAGAAAAAAGTTTGTATTTCATACTCACATTTCTAAATCAAATTCTCTCCTTCCTTTTTTAAACAAGAAAAGAAGTTATGTACAGGATGCATTTGCCCTCAAGTGTCCTTCACCAGACCAAATATAAGTAATTATAATCATAGGCCAAACACCAGTTTTCACTCACTGTCTTGTAAACTAAGATAGAAGAGCAATCCCTCCTACTTTTTTTCATGGTCCTTGATCTCTGGCTGAAATATGCAACCTTTTCCAAACTACCTCTGAATAAGAGGTCAGAATCATCACTCTGTCATCTTTCATAAGCAATAAGTTTTATGTGAAGCAGGAGAAAAAGGAAGCCTTAGTTGACAGAAATCACTAAGAACATCCCATTTGTAACTTTCCTGGTGTGACTATTTGTGTTTGCCAGTCTAGGGAGGTATGCAACTATTGCTTCCACATCCCTTCCAGTATGGCACTGAATAGACTTTTCTTTTAACTATGGCACTGATATTAAAAAAAAATTTTTGAGAGATAACTTTTGGCGTATCCCCTCTACGCCAGTGTTTTATTTATAGTTTTCTTCTACGCCAGTGTTTTATTTATGGTATTAAATATATAAAGAGATTATAATGCAGCAAAAAAGGCTGTTATGGGAAAACAGACGCTGTTTTGTCCAAGAGCCATCCTTATGAATAAGGCCACCTGCCCTAACACACACTGATTTTCAAACATATACAGAACAGAGACCTTTTCTTTTTTTTGTTATTCAATCAGCTATTTTATCCGTGTCCCACAATGGTGCATAAAATACAGGACATTTCTTTCTAAGGAACTAACATGAATCAGATCTTATCTTTTAGTAGAGAACAGTGTTCTGAGGTTTTTTTTGAAATCAGGCCCTCAAATATCTTTGCTGCCTGGAAGTACATTAGTATTAAACCCAGCATTTATCCCACAAGTTATTATGTAACCATTGTAAATAATATATAAATACTCCAACTTTGTCTTAGCTTAGCACTACTTTTAGAACTGAAATTTTATTAACACTTTTTATTGGAATTGGTAGTAAATCAATCCTCTACCTTTTCTTCAAGGCAGTCAGCCCCTCCTAGTGGCTGCTCCCAATCTGCAGCAAAACATTCTCCAGGTTTTCCTGCGTTTGTCCTTGGTCTTCGCTAAGCAGAGCAGTGAAGATGGAGCTGTGAATTCTTTTCCTCCTTAAAATAAAGAAAAAATGGGGAAACCTTTGTGATTCAAAGTTATTGATGGAAAAAAATAAACTGACATTAATGTTTGTGTTATTCCTTGCATTAAAGCTTGTCCTACTTTTCATAGCCTGAATCTTATGAGTCATAGAAATGTGAGATCTAAGAGCCTATATTGCTCAATTACTCATATTCCTTCCTCTGTTACATCAATACTTTTTGAAGTGTTTTGTAAAGCTGAGCAGTAAAAGCCAAACTATTCCACAGACTGCAGGTTGAAAGCCTGAAAAATAATACTTGTAGTAATATCCTTCCTTTTTACATCTTCCCTTAATTTCAGCAACACTGCTCACACAAGCATGCATGTTTGCATGCTTGTTGCAGTGGGTCTCTGTCACTCAGCCAGGAACATATTTCTGACAATCTTCCTGATTTTCCTTCCTCAGTTTTACTGCCTAGCTGACTATTTCTGAAATGATGCTTCACCTGTTGAAACTGCCCAAGGAAATTTTTGACCAGCATCCCACATCACCACTACAGTTGTGATTTCCCCTTTCTTACATATGAACTCTATCAAAAAAACACAGAAAAAAAAAAGAAAGTCTCATTCTCTCTGTGTCCCTACTTGTATCTTCATAGCAGACTTGGGGAATGTCAAAAAAAACCAAACAAAAAACAACTACCAAAAAACACTGCTGACTGCAAATTATCAGTGCAATAGGGAAACAGCTCACACAATGATACCCATATATTGAATTTATTACGTAAGACTCCATGCAAAACTTAGTTTTGCAAGGGATATTTACATATCCCTTGATATGTAAATCCGTATGAAAAAAGGTTTAAAATCATTTGAAGAAAAGAACATAGGAAGTTTCAATAAAACCCACCGGTAACAAGCTATCAGCTGCAGGTCAGCTATCCACCCACTTTTCAGCAAAGGGCAGAACATCTACTGCCTTTGCTCAAGTTACTGCATGCCACTTGCAATTTAGATTTTAGGTCCCTATATTAAGGCAGTACTCCCAGTCAACCAGTGAAGATGTGCTTCTGGTGGCCATCTGAAAGTACCAACAAAAGTCCAAATTTTCAGAACTAGGTATTTATTGCTTTGTGAGAATAAGGCAACATGCCAGGCTCCTACAGAGAGAGCCAACCCAAATCAATAGCTAGCATCTTAGCAGGAGGTTAAGAACCCATGCACAGCACAGCAAGCAGACAAGACAAGCTTCATTTCTGATATAAATACACAATACACTGAAGAAAGCCTACAGGCATTGAATCTTTTAGTATCAGTATAATTAGCTTATTCAACTAAACTATATTGAAAGATATAGCCTTGTGTGCCAAAACACATAGGCAACAACTAGCAGGAAAACTTCTGTTTCTAGCCACTGGGAGGGAGAAAACTGTAGGTACTGCCTTTAATATCAATAAAAGAACATAGTAAAGGCTTTTTCAACCCCCTACTTATGATTCTGGGGAAAAAAATGGGGGGATATCTTGTGGCCTGAGGTAGATTGCTGTAGTTCTTAAGTCCACATAGATTCTTGCTCTCCTTTACAACAATCTAGATGTTGGCATGGACCACGATTTTATTGTTACACAAATTTCCAGGATTGGGATTTTAATTTGTGTTTTCCATTGAAAGTCATCTGACCAATAAATCTATCCATAGCTGACTGCTGAAGATGGCTTCAAGCCAATGCTAAAGAATGTTCACCTGAAAGTAACCCCTCCTTATTTCTGTAACAGCTTATTTTTGGTTGAAAAATTATTATTAGTTATTATACTGGTGCTTTAATCTAAACTGAGATCAGGGACTTACTGCATTAGATGCTGCCCATAAAAACACCAAGTACCAGTCACTGAAAAAAAATTAGTTTGTAAATCATATAGTCAAGACAGGTTCAAATAAAATACATTCCACTGTCTATTAGAAACTGAGGTTCACGAAACTGAAATTAAATGGAAACCTCTATTCTTTTCTTTATAAAAAAAAATTCCATCTATTAAGGATTACTGATTATATTCCTAGAGTTACTTGAAACAAAGACAATTTACATTATTCAGTGTTTTAAGATTATAAAATATGTAGGAAAATTATTCAGTGTTTTAATAAGTACATACCATCTTTCCATGAAAATCTGAAATTTGTGGTTTACCACAAAATTGACAACCAGCCTGAATTTTGATTCAGAATCATCAAATAAAGCTTTTCATTAGTGTCTCTAAGGAAAAATAATTGAATCAACAGATTTACTCTTTTAGAAAATAGAGAACATATTAAGACCATGCATATAGATAATTCCAGAAAGTGGATGCATAGACTATTAGCTTCTTAAGCTATTGAACATTATTTTCAATTGCAGTGTGGGCTCTGAATCCAGCTTTTGATCCCATCCTGCCTGAATGTAATTTGCTGGCACAAAAAAAAAAAAAAAATTAAAAAAACCTAGACCAAACTAACAAAAAATTAATTCTGTAGCTGTCAGGAAAGCCTATAATGTATTCTGCTCTATCCTGGAATGAGAACAATTCCTAAAACAGCAAAACTGCAACTGACTCAGAACCCCATCTGAAGTTCCCCAAATTCAATAGAAATTCTTTCAGTGAGTCTAATGGGCTTTGGGTCATGGCCTCATGCATTAAAATAATTTATACAGAAAAAAATCTATTTCCTTTTACTTTCAATTAATCAGTGAACTGGTTGCGACCTATTGGTAGAATGGTAAATAATACGGAGAACAGGTCAGTTGTAGAGTGACTTGGATCACTTGCAGAGGTCAGATCGGATCTAAACATAGGTTTTAATGCAGCCAAGTGTAAGGACTTCTATCTAGAAACAAGGATTATTTGTAAGATGAGAAAAGCTATTGTTAAGAGCAATGATTCCGTCTCAAGATTGATAACAAATGACTATAATAGTAGATGACCAGTTGAACCTGATTTCCTTCAGTGAGCTAACATGATCCTTAATTGATTTGCAAGCAAGGAGACACGATAAAAATGGTAAGGCAGAATTAGTGGCACTAGTATTGAAATTCTTTGTTCAGAATTAATTTCTATAATACTAAAGGGATATCAAGGAACTGGAAATCATTCTGGAAAGATGCAATGATGCTGTCTTTAAAATATGCCTCACTGTGTGAAAGACTGAAAAAGCACAGCCTGTTTGCTTGATCTGAAAAATGTCCTGGAGATAACCTGCACACTGATTACAGGGAAAATAATATTTCTGATGATCAGCAGGAGTTTAATCTGAGAAGAAATGGTATAGGAAAATCATAAGTGAATCTAAACAAAATTTGACTAGAAGCAAAGGGAGGATTTGAAACATTTAGGAGACCTAACTTTTGGAACAAAAGGATATTACAACTACACAGAATTGTATAATTCCTGCAAAACTATTTTTGTCATCCTCTTTTACCCCAAAAGAATTTTTTGTTTATTAAATAAATTAATGGATCACATTCTTTGACTTGTATTATGTTTGCCCTGACATGAGCCAAAGGTATGAAGGAGCAAGTTGTGCTATGAGTTTAGGGGAAATGCATGGTCTTGAAGCTAGTGCATAGTGGGTCTTTTTTCAGGTGGGTTGCTGATTTCACCTGAGAAGCACAACTGATAGATAAGTGGGTACACTGGCTGTAGATACATCTAGAAATGAGAGGCTGATTTCACCTGAGGGAAGGTCATTCCCCACTACAAGACTCATCACAGTGCAATGCATTCAGGGTATGTATTTGAGTACTACTGTGTTTAGCGGGGATTTTCATGTATTTTATTTCAATGGAATGGTTCTAGTACAGGTATTGTGCTTATTCTGTTGGTTATTAAACTATTAATCCTCTGCAAGTAGGCTATGGTTAAGAAGAGTATGTCCACCTACACATTAATGGGTATAGTACATACATCGAATGTATTACCTGAGGTAATGTAGCAGGGATAGATAGGTTAAGGTTGAAGGTGGTTATAGGCGGTTATTATGTCTTTTCACTTAAAAAGCTATGACTTTACAACAGGAGTAAAATAAATACATGATAGTTTGCTGAACCACATACAGCATCTTTTCCAGGTTGAGTTTTGTAGATGGCCTATTTTCCTGAGATCATATTGTTAATTAGGTTTGGAATACAACACAGATGTTATAATCTCTTATGTGTGGAGCTTTGTAATTCAATGTCACTAATGAATGCCAGATCTTATTCTCCAGTTGCAGATGCATCCCACCACCCTGAGTCACTCCAGCTTGAGCAGCCAGGTAGTAAGACACAGATAGAGATGCAGCAGATGCAGTGGACTGAGCAAGCTCAAGCATTGGTATGAAGAAGTTTGCTCTGCTTTAGTAGAAGACTAAAGGTTTATAAGGTGTGAACTAGAACCAGTGAATTAACAATTCATTTGGGCACCAAATAAATTAGGATCCCAGCAGGAGTTTATGCCTAGGGGAACCTCACAGGATTTGTGCCTGGGGACAGCAACCAACACAGTACAGAAACAAGCCCACCCAAGGTGACCACTGTATATGCAGGTGTCCACCAGTCCCTACCAACTGTGAATTAAAAAGTCCCAATAAATCCTGCCTTGAGCACTCCATGCAGCAGGCACACTGTGTCATGTCTGGCAGATAGTGGGGGGTTCATTCCCCACTATAAGACTCGTCACAGTGCAGTGACGGTTGTTGGGATGCGCCACTGATACTCTGGAATTTTTGCCATTGAGATGATGGAGGGGAATCAGCAGCATTTTCAAATGCCTAATGCACAACCACTGCTTTGCTGCCAAGTGCACAGACCAAACACCTCAACAGGGGAAGGACAATTACAAGTAGTCAACAGCACTACTAGAACAGTTGTACATTTATTTTACATGGTAGAGATATCAAGCCCAGGTAGGAACTGAGAGTTGTAGTTATTACCCCCATATTCAGGCATTTTTGTTCTACTTTACAGATCCTTCTCACAGTAATCATGATGAATCAGACAGTGATGAGCAAATAAAAGCTAAAACCACTAAACACATAAGGAAATCTAAAGGGCACTTAATAAAACTCCTTGATTTGCTATTTCAACTTTTAATACACTCTATCATAATTAATTTTGATGATCTTAAGCTAAATTAAAAGCAACGGGTAGCACTGCATGGAAGGAAAAGTATAAGGGCACCTTAATGGAGCCACCCAATATAGTGCCCTGTAGGCAACCATAACTTAATTTAAAAGCACACTTGATATGCAGAAATACACCCAAGTAAAATGGCAGGTGATCCTCAAAACAGAATAAGAAATAGCTGTTGTATCCATCCTCAGCCACAGTAAATTTGTATGAACATGGTGCTTTTCATTAAGCAATCAATAATATATTTTATTAGTTCCAGAACACTGCACACAACCCACTAGAAGCAATCTCACTCCACAGTTTTGAGTGTGAATACCACAATTAAACCAAGAAAAAATAAATTAGTTTTTCTGAAATCTGGAGGTTTTTGAGTTGTAAAAGTCCAATTACAAATTAGCAAGCTGTGAATAATCAGACTTAAATAAAAAAAAAAAACCAACAACAAAAAAAAAAAAAACAAACCCAAAAAACAAACAAGAAAACCCAACAGTTTTAAAGCTGTATGAGTTTTACTCGTAAAATCCTTCAAGTTTTATGAAGTTAAATAATAATTGTTGGCAAATGAGACTATTGACGATAGCTAACGGAATAAGTTTTTCACCTCTAGTTTTGGAAGCAATACTTGGCCTTTTAGGAGCACCACAATCTTTCTGCAACACAGCTGTAATGGTCACAGCATCAAGCCTGACAGAGTTCAAGAAGCATTTGGATGATACTCTGAGGCACATGGTGAGATTCTTGGAGATGGTCCTGTGCAGGGCTAAGGGTTGGACTTGATGATCCTTGTGGGTCCCTTCCAAATCAGCATATTCTGTCATTCTGTTATTCTATGTTTGCAATATATAGAAATAAAGAGACAGGTTTGTTCTATTCCAGGGTACTAACAGATACATCTGCACTTGAAAACATCTGATTTCCCATTCTCCTTCCAATATAGTAGTGAACTAGATTTCCAAATGTGTTCATCCACCTGCTCCCATTAAGGGGGGGAGATATCAATGCTTAAAAATGTTTGAAAATCTGGTACTTCATTATAGCACCAGACTAGAGATAACCATGTCTTGAAACTCATCCAGATCTAGATGCTGAGGATTTCTGGAAATCTTCTTGGTTTCTTATTGGCATACTGATATCAACTAGCATGTATATGTTTCATATGGATAAGATGCATCTCTTCATCATGTCTGTAATTCAATCTTGACGTGGTAATTTTTAAGTTCTAAGAAGGTAATTTTGTACTTCACTCTCCTTTTAGCATGTGAGAATGCAAAAATCAAATCCAGTGAATTTTTCATTCAGTTGCAAACTCTCACTAAAGTGAATGACCCTTTTAAAAATGTTAGGAAGCCAGGACACTCGGAATATGAGAAGCACATTTCAATCTGGTTGCATCGGAAATACTCAAGATCAAGAGTGAATAGTGAGGAATGTATTTTCAGGCTTGGAGAGCACCTGTACCAGAGACTCACTGAAATTGTTACAAAATCAATGCCATAAAGTGAAAGCATAAAATTAAGAAAAAAACTCTGTCCCAAGGACTTCACAGTCTATTAATTGAATCCTACTAAACACTGTTCAGGCAGAACCTTACAGGTGCATTGACTACAAGTTGATTATTCAGAGAGTTGATTAATTTCAGAAGTAAATTACCGCAGCTTTAGGACTGTAAAAAGAGAAAAACCTCCTGTGTGGAGCCATCACAAACAAAAGAAAGGATGGTCCACAGCTAGGTCATCTTCCAAAGACTTAGAAAGCTTCGGTTTATAATTTTATTCATTCACAAACTCAACAAATTACTTAAGGCACAGAACATGCTGATTAATAGTTTAATAATATAACTACACTCTTTTCTCTTCCATAGCTATTGTACGAACTATTTACTAGGTACAGTCTTCTGCCACGGCCTGAAGGGGGAGGGGAATGGGGTCGTGACACAGCACAGACGGGTGAGAAGTCAAGGTAGAGGTGCAAATGGAATGCTTTATCGAGGTGTGCAGGGGTTATATGAGTTCAGGCGAGGAAAGGGCTAGAACGTGGGGTGGAGCATGAGACAGACAATCAGGGGAACAAATCGGCGTAGGGACACAGGCGAAGGGGGAGGAATGTGGGAGGAACTGGGGAAGGAAAGGGCGAATGGTAACTGTCTCCTCTCGGTAGCTTCTTCAGCCTATCAGAGGGAGGAGCAGGGAAGCAGGGAGCAGGCAAAACTCGTGGCAAGCCCGGGCGTGCCCAGGCTGTGCACTGTGTAGTGTGGATACAATGCAATACACATATTTGAAACCACATAATAACAGTAAAGTCCATATAATAAAGTCCTGTCAATTGCTGTATGTCTTTCTCCACACCTGAAACCGCTCCCATCCTGAATCTTGCTCCTTCACAGTCTTCAGTCCAACTATCTTCCAAACAATTCTTGACAATTGTCCACTCTTCCAATCAGAAATTCTACCTTTAAGTCATTGAGCAAAGTTACATGACATTGTCTATATTGATAGGCAGATGTGAACCTGATATTGATACACATGCATTGTACTCCAAAGGACAGAAGTTTGCAACTATATATCACAGAGTCATTCCCAGATTGGTAGATTTTGTGTTCTCTTGAGAAAAGTGCTGTTCAAACACACAATTTCACACTAGATCAGCCAATGCCTTTATAAGCTTGTCTTCAAACTAGCATCCATTTCAAGAATCACAAAGCAAATCTCATTCACTAGGACTGAGAGGAAATAAATCTCTCTTGAACTGGACCAGAGACAGATTTTTTTAATAGAATTTTAGGACCATCTTCTTGAATGCGATTCTTATGTCATCATTTTTAGCAGAAATAAAGTCAGCAAGCAGTCCCAAATGGCATTTCTAAAAAAATATGATGGTCATTTGATGTAGAGATTTAACAAATATAATTCCACCATAGATTATTAAGACTTACACTGGTATATATTTTGGTAAATTGTCATACCTCTAATCCATAGAATAAAGATATAGTTGTTTGAACATTACTGTTTTTACCACTAGTTTTCTCTGCAAACTTAGCTGATATTGCAGACAGAATCCATGCAGTGCAAATTATTCTCTATTTCAAAGATACTAGCTTCAAAATGAAGTTCATTTTCTTGCATAAATAGGATGCAATATAAACAAAGGTTCTTAGACAACTCAACAGCGAGACTGAAAAATACTTTCAATCTGTGCTAGTTAGCAGCAAACAACATTATGTTTCCCTGAATGGCTATACTAAACATTTAACAAAAAAAAGTCTACATTTAGAAGCCATAATTTGACTGGTTTCAGTTGCAAAGCCTTCTGATTACTACTATTAAAAAACTTACCATGATTCATGCCCATTTCTGAAGAAAAAAGATGTCTGGGAACAAAAACCCACAATAACTTGTACATTTTCATTAGATTATGTTTTTCTTATGATTTTGGAGGATTTTAAAAGCTTTTTAAATAGACAGCATCTTTAATTTCAATTTCACTCCCACTGTGCAGCCTATTTTTTTTATTTAACCAGTAAAATGGAGAGAAAAAGAAGAAAAAAAATCAGGGTTAAAGCATGAAGAAAAAAGACCAGACATTAATGGATCTCTATTAAATAAATATTTTATTATGATGAAAAGTCAGGTGAAACAAGCAGTTATACTGTAAAATTTTGGTAGAAATCTACTTTCTTGTGAGTTTCAGAGGGGGGAAAAAAAAAGGAAATAAGAAAAATTTAAACAAACAAAACCTCTGAAATAAATACCTCCTCCTTTCCCACCCGTCTTCCCAAAGTGAAACAAGAAAAAAAAAACAACACTGTAAAGAAATGCATACATTTTCCAGTATAGCACAGTAATTTCTTGTGATGCTCTGTAGGTATCCAGCTATAGCTGTAGGATCACAGAGGCTGTTGCAAGGGGTAGCACTCAGGAGGTCTCTTACTCAACCTCCTGCTCAAAGCAGGCTCAGCTATGAGCTCAGAAAGGGTCGTTTGAGGTTTTCAATCGAGCAAGTCTTGAAAACCTCCATGGACAGACCCCATCATGGACACTACAAGAAAGATCCTCCTAAGGCAGAGGAGATACTCTAGTGTGACAAATCAGTTTCTGTGTTCAGTAGTGACATGCAAATTCACACACACATACACACACACAGATGGGCTGTCACAGTGAGACAATTATTTCTCTTTTCATATTATAGACAGATCAAGCACAGCTCATAGTTTAATCTTTCCAATGATTCTTAGATCAGCCTTAGTCAAACACTACACATAAACACCCATGAGTTACTTGCAGGCTCCTCTTTCTAAAGGCTTGGCATCTTGTTTGGGATGTGACAGGCTGTGGTGAGGGGGAAGTAACTCTGGCTGTAGTATGATTGCATAGGAGGACATTATTTAACCTGTTCTTGGGTTAGTATAATGTAGCTATCAGTTATGTAAGCATCATGCCTTGTCATGCTGGTCTGTCATGGACACTTTCAGCTCTTATACATCTTAACTTTTTGGGTGCATTTCCTCTAGATACTGTTTTGCTGGAAATGATAAGAACACAGCATCTCCAGATGTCAAAAGTTACTACCTCAGTATTCAAGGACAGCCTCTTTTTCTTGCATGAAAGAGAAAAAGCAATTTTATCTGGAACACATCCAGCTTTGAGCTGGGGGGTTATCATGTTTAATACTTCAGCACAAAAAATTCCTAGACAACATCTTGGAAAAGAACCATCTCAATCTTCTTGCTTACACAGTGCATTTACCTGTCTGAAGCTCATAAATTGTATGGTCTCATTTGACATTTTCAGATTAGATTTAGTATTTATAATAGCATATTTTAAAATATGTTATTCAAGAGCTGGTTTTTGCTCTGTGGAACTTTTAGATGGACAATGTTGCAATTTTCAGGTTTTGGCTAGTCCATTTTACATCCATAAATGGAGGTATGAAGAAAAACAATTAATTACACACAGCAGTTTTATGACAGCATTACAGTTAATCTGTCTTCTCCTATTGTTACATTTCTTGGATTATGATTCTGTATGTGTAAATGTATGTATGTATATATGCATACATTTATGTAATGTTCACCCCAGTTCATCATCTGCTTAAGAAAAGATTAATGATGAGAAGTACCGTAGGTGTCATTTCTCAGGTGGTTAACAAGGGTATTAATATTAAATTTCATTTACTTATTGCCAAATTAGCAGCCTTTATAAAAACAGCAAAGTTAGGTTAAGAGAACTAAGTATGGATTGTATTCCTTGGCAATATGAAGAGTTCAGGAAATGAAAAGTGTTTTGATCATATATAAAATATAGAGTATTGCTAGTGCAGAAGCCCTGTATCAACTTCAGTGACCCATTTACTGGTTATTCTTTCATTGTTTTAAAGGCATTATGAATTAGAGCTCTGCAGTTTAAATAGCATCAAATGTGAAATAGAACCCCTGTGCCTCAGTTAACCTTAAACAAGTTTCTGAAAGCAAGAGAGACAGATTTAATGGATGTGATGTCATTATACTATATCATACATGCCAGAAAGAAAGAACAGAATATAATAGAATACCAGGGCAACATAAGAAAGACATTTTTTAGCTATTTAAAGCTTCAGAAAAATGAGCCAAACCTGCACGGAAGAGGCTGAAATGCATGTAGTAATGCATTCTAAAATACCAAGACACTTAAGTTTTTCCATCCTCTTTAGCACTCTGTATTAAAAATCTGATGCTGTGCCAACAATACCCAGAAAAAGTATTTTAATTGCTGCTGCAACCTGATACTTTTTCCACTGAAGTTCACAATGAAATCTTCATTTATTTCATTACATTGTTCTGCTTCCACTTCTAATTGTCTTTAATAGAAATAGGCCTTCAGTTGCTACAAATATTTGCATCTTTTTTTCCAGTATCAACAGTCCCTTCCTGCTCTTTTGGAAATTACTATGGCCCTAGCTTTAACTCTAACTGAAAATATGGAAGTGACTCTGTGATTCACCTGGACTCTGTACAAGTTCCATGAAGCCAGAGGAAGACTTCCATTGATGTCAGTGGGAGCATACTAGATGATGCTGGGAGTGCACAAACTTTTGACTGGACACTTTTAAATCCAGTGGTTATTTTCCCCTTTTCTTACTTTCACTCTTAAGCAAGCAGCTTCAAAATCATTAAGTGTTGGAGTTTAGCATATGGCATCAGGGATATGTTCTTTGGTAGAGAAGTCTACATTGTTACAAGGTTTTAATTTATTTACCTTCATGAAAATCAGACAGGTTGATAAAGTACTCTGAACAGATAAGATAATCACGTCTGACATCTAAAAACATCAGTGTTTAAGCAGAGCACCCAGGAAAAGACTAGCTGTCTTTTGAGAACAGGAGCAGAAACTTTGAAGACTAAGGAAAGAGTTCTGAGATCTCTCCTAATGTCACTGAAAAGAATGCTTTAGTTTGGCCAGATGAATCCACCTTGGCTTTTATTGTCATTTCCATTATTGAATGATCTCCTTTATGAAAAGGGATAACTAGTTATTGATTCAAACGTCAGCAGCTTAACTGCTATTAGCCAGGAACAGCACCAAAAAGAAAGGCCACTGCATCAACAATATTGTACACTCCCGCTCTGCAGGACTGCATCTCCTTCTATTCTGTCTAGGCAGGCTTATGGCTCAGCATAACTGTGGGTCTCAATATCATCCATATATTTATCCTCACAAAATCCCTGCTGTTCCTCTTACCCTTATTTTAGAAGCAGGCAATACGTGCCTAGGGTGCAGACTGCAGTGGACTGTAGGATTGCCTGAGCTAGCTTTTTCTATCACATTAGGACCATGAGCAGCAGTGCAGCTGCAGCAGTATGGAAGTTGGTGCAGGTCAGCATGCCACAAGATGCTTCAAGTGCTTGCATTAACCCTTGAAAAGTTAATTCAAGTGTATCCTAAGCTACCTGCCGTAATTAGCTTGAGATGTCCACACAGACACTGTTATGGATTATTTCCTTCTATCCCATGGCTAGCTAATAGTGCAAAGCCTGAACACAAAAGTAGGCATTAAGGAAGCAGTAAGAACAATCACTGGCTCCTCTCTAAACATCTGAGAGTGTGATATAACAGAGAAACATATGCATCTAATAAATGAGCAGGTTGATTATGACAATAATAATAATAATAATAATGGCCAGTCTTCGTGATCGAAGATTTTGGGAAAGGTCTTTTACCTTTCCAGCCTGCGCAATGGATTTTTTTTAGGTGAGACACAGCATGCGCTGAACTGAGCCCACCCTTTAATCCTAAGGTTCATCTGCCGGGGCCAAGCGAGCTTGGACAATGGCAGTGAGGTCCTCAGGACGTAGGTTTGTTTAGAGTGACCGTCTCATAGATGGATGGCCTCACAGGGCTAACGAGCTCCATCTGCCCGGGGGACTGGGATTTGAACCTGGGTCACAGCGGTGAGTCCCGCATGCTAACCACTAGGCCACCAGGGGTCCCTGATTATGACAAAGAATAGAAATAAATATCTCTTATACACAAGGTTCTGAGGACTCCTGAGAACTAGCCCTCATTTTTTTTTGGCCTCCAGGAGATATCTAAATTTCTAAATATTAATCTGAATTCCTTAGATATTCACACGTGATCCAGAGCCTGAGCTGTCCGCAAACCTCCTGTTATATCTCTAATTCAAAAGATCACTTCCTTGAAGCTCTGAAGGGAAAACAGTGAGATATTTCTTTCCTCTTTGAATCACCACCTATGCAATGCATCAGTGAAAGGCAAAATCTGGACCCAATTTCCTGAAAAAAAGTGTATATTTAGCTTCACTAGAAAAGGCTGATCTACAGTTTCTTGCAGAATTTAACCCTATCAGAAGGAGACAATAAAAACTAGCAGATTTATGTTTCATAAAATTGGAGTGTTTCTGTCAGAACCAAATGATTTTTCTCATGTAATGATCAGAAGGGTTAAAGGTAAAAATTTTTCTTCTTTTTTTTTTTACCATTAGTCCATCTCCTGAATAAGGGCTTCTTTTGAGCTGCTGAGCACAAAAATGCATCTGGAAAATGTCAAGTAATGTATTTAAAAGTTATTATGTAAAAGTAAAACCTCTGAACATATTTTTTTATGAAACCTTCCAAGAAAATTCATTTCCGAGACCTGGATTGAGAATGAGCAGGAGACATTTTTCAGCCTGAAATAATTTTATGACAAAGGTTTAAATGTTTGGAAAATATGTTGGAACTGTAATTTCTCCCTTAACCAACAACCTCAATGATGGATTACATGACCAATAGAGTGAATCTATGTGTATACACATGTACGCACACCATTTCATTTGTTTACCTTTGGATCAAAAATAGAATGTTACAGCATTTGTTTTATCATTTTCGATCCCCCTGAGGCATTGTGACATTTGGTACATTATTTTTCCTGTTAAGAAATGATTCCTTAATTGTTTAAAGCAGGTGGAGGAAATATTTAGCAGAATGTTTACACTATGACAACTATACATTGGGAAGGGAAAGGGGGAGTGTGTTTGAACATGCACAGAAAGACAGAAGTTGATTACATTTGTTTCTTCTGCACAGCCCAATGCAAGCTAGAAAGAGTCTCATTCCCCAGTGGAGCTAATGACAATATATAGATTTCAAAGGAGCCATAGGCCTCTTGTCATTAGTACATGCAAATATGGGCAGCTTTCTTGCTGCCCAGCTTTGAACACTAAGCTTGATATTCTTCCTCATAGTTCACAGAAAAAGGTAAATTCCTTTGAAATTTATTTTAGGGGACCATAAGAAAAAGCTCTCCCTGCATCCTGCCGCCTTCTCTCCACTTACTCCTGACTAGTTTAAGTCAGGAAAGTTAAAACAAAGGTCCTTGTGCATCACAGGCAGGACATGCCAACTTAAGTCCAGTAAGGAAAACATGGGAAAATCAACTTTTGTTCTGCTAGTGAGGTACCGTTAAAAGAATGTGGTAGAATACTTACACTCACTGGTCTCAGACACACAGCTATGGCTGAATCCAGACCCATTCTCTTTTATTGTTCTGTAATGAAGGTTTATGACTAGTCTTTCTGCTTTTAGCAGACAGGACCTCTATACAGTTGCATATCTTAAACTCTGGGAATATATCGGTATGACAGTGGGAAGAGACTTATCTCTATCTTGCTTCTCCAAGACAGCCCTCATCTATTGAAAGTTTTCAGCAAACCCTAGTTTCTTGAGGAAACTCCAAATTTAAATCCACTTTGCAGAAGACAGAGCTCTAAATGCCTTATCAGGAGTTTTCCAGAACTATTCCAATTCAGAGGCCTGTGAATAGAGAACAGCTTTCCTGAGGCTCAGATCTGGACACTGGATGTTAAAAATAAATCTTTTATTCTAGGGTCAATGAACATCCAAATATTTTTTTGGGAACTTCAATACCTCTCATATGACAGAATGACATATAAAATGGGTGAACACAGCACAACAAACAGGATACTTACTGCTCTCAGAAAGAGGAAGAATTTGGATTTCTAGCTTCTGGGAAAGTTGTTTTAATATCCCTGGACTATTAGGTCAAAAGGCAACATTATTTCCACCAGTAATGCAGCATATCTGTAACCATGCTTTTCTCTTTGGATATTCTAATATAAATATCATGGTTAGCACAACATGAAATAATTTAGTTTCTGGTTTAAATGAGGAAAAACAGAGACGCTTTTATTTGATCTGAACCAATTATGATTTTTTGTTGGTTTATTCAGACACAAAAATAGTTTGACTGTTCAGTCTATTTGCTACTTACACAAACTTGTTGTTTGAATAATCATTATGAACAAGAACTTTGTCCAGCTAGAGGGCTAGCAAGTGAATGGTTAATTGGGTAATGCTGTTTTTAAAGCATACATATATAAAAGGAAGACAAGATATATGGCATAGGCACCCACAGAAAACCAGTTCATATTATCTATAACAAATGATGGAATTTGCAGCTTTTCAAACTCCATTCAAAGTTTTTTGCCACCAGGTCCGTAATGTTTTCCACAGTACCTTGCTTGTGTTTATCACTGAGATGATTTGCAGCAGAAGTTACTGTTTAACAGGAGTAAAGTTGATGCCATCTATCCCAGATTAATTTCCATCTTTCTAAATCAAAATATATAAATAACAATATACTGTATTAATAATTTAGTTCATTCAAGCATATGACACTTTTTGTGACAAAGATTTTTGTGATAGAAATATTGTGTCTTGAAGCTAAGGTGATCATTTTAACAAATATCCAGAAAGCTTTCTGTCATCAATATTTAAAAATTAATAATTTTCAAGCTATCTATTTTTTAATGGGGTCCACTATGAATCTCAGGGATCTGCCCTGTTTCACAAAGTCTCTGTATATATCAGATATTAAATCACTCCATTCAATAAGTTGTTGAAAATGTTTTCCTTGAATTTTAACCTTTTTTTGCAGAACACACATGGGAAAAGCACTTTGATTTCATGAAAGAAAATATTTTTCTTTTTACTAGGTAAAGCTGTCTTCTGTTTTATAGCTCACTGGCCAAAAGAAATTTTCCTCTGGATACCATTGCATAGTCCTCTTGCTACTGAAAGGATGGGAGCTGGAAATTTGTTTCCTGTTTTAGCTAAACATGTATCTTTCTCCAGAAAAAGGATTTTGGTTTTGCTCTCCTAAAATATTTCTGGAAAGCCTAACTTTTTAAACTTCCTTTACCTATTTATTTTGTCATCATTCCAAATCTTTACTAAGTATGAACCCAAATTCTGGTATGCCTGCTCTGTTTTGAAATAGTGTTTAACAAAATGACACACTCAAGTCATAGTGTTATGGAGGCTGTGATGCAACACGAATACAAGACCACATAGTTATAGGACAAGGGAGAATGGCTTTAAACTGAAAGAATAGTTATAGATTTGATATTAGGAAGAAATTCTTCACTATGAGGGTGGTGAGACACTGGAATAGGTTGCTCAGGGAAGTTGTGTGGATGCCCCATCCCTGGAAGTGTTCAAGGACAGGTTGGATGGGGCTTTAAGCAACCTGGTCTTTTTGCTGAGAACACAGCTGCGTTGGGCAGAGCACGTCTCAAGGATGAAAGATCACCGCTTCCCTAAGATCTTGCTTTATGGCGAACTTGCCACCAGCTACTGCAAGACAGGAGCCCCGAAGAAAAGATACAAGGACTCCCTGAAACATCATCTCAGCCTCGGCCATATTGATCAACATAACTGGTCTACTCTGACCTCAAATTGGGAGGCCTGGAGACACACCATCTATAACGCAGCTGCTTCCTTTGAGAAAGCACACAGGATCACTCTCGAGGAGAAAAGACAACGCAGAAAGAATCGTGTCCTGCAGAATATACCACCTAAGGAGTCTTTCTGCTGTGCCTTTTGCAATCAGATATGTCTATCTTGCATTGGCCTTATTAGCCACCAGCGTGCTTGTAACAAATGTGGATAAAGCCTTCCCAAATCTTCGTTCGTGAAGCCTAGCCGTGCTAATGAAATTTGACCCTGCCCACAGCACGGGGATTGGAACTAGATGATATTTAGGGTTGCTGCCAACCCAAACCATTCTATGGTTCTATGAGGAATACAAGAACAAAACTTAGAAACCTGGATTTTGTCCTTAGCTTTGCTAATTGCCAGCTCTGCGATTTTGGACCACTCTTCTTTGTTCTTTAGTCTTTCAAACAATTATTCCTTTTATGTACTTAAAAACAAAACTTCACTGGGAAGGTAGTCTTCTGCTGAGGACAAATGTTTAGCACAGTGGGGCTCTGATCTCATTTGATTCCTTTAGACAAGATAGTACTACAAATAAATCATCATAGTAATATTCTGATTTGCAGTTAAGATTAAACCTAAAGTTACCTTATTGAAGTGTCATCCTGGTTCCTGTGATATTTGTCTGAAACTTTCTTCCTACAGTATAACAAATGTGCTTGAACTCCATTGGTCAGCTTCTTCCTCTAATGCAGACAGCTTAATAGATTTTTTCTTAAGCCCAGTACAGCTTGTTTCTTAGCATTAATTTCAACTTCAAGTTATTGTGCAAATTATGTCCTAGCTGGAAATTGAACCACGTTGACCACTGAAAAAGAAGAGCCTAATATATGACCTGTATTAGACAAATTTGCCCAGCCAGCAAAGTACAGTTGGATTGATTTTCACTCTGTCATAATGAGATATTTTGTTAGACAAGTTCTCCACCCAGTGGCTGCAAGTGTTCATGGGAGCAAGGATACAATCCCTGCTATGATATTGTAGAAATGCTAGAGATGTAACTCCTGCATATATAGCTCACTTGATTCAAAGGAAGACAGGCAAAAGGATGTTTCCTGCATTTAGACCTAAGAAATCTACAGAACAAAATGTTTAAGACATTCAAGACAAAAAAATAGACAGAAGTACAATAGATGTAACCATTGCATCCCTTTCTGCCAAAACCTAAAAACCTACAGTAGCGTTCTCTAAATTTTCAACTTTTTAAAGTTATTTATCAATATGGGCTCAGAATAGTGGGGAACTTCTTGTTTGCTCATTTGCTTTCAGCACAGAACTGCCAGTCAAGCATTTCACTTCCAACCTGCCATCAACAATTTGAAGCTTTCCTGAGAGTTATATACAATGGGATTTAGCACTTCATAAGAATTTCTTTATAATTACAAAACGTACAGAATCCAATACAAATAACTAGTCATCTCTTATATATGTGAATATCTTCTCACCATAAAACACGAGTGTCACACAGGTCTAAAACTGTGTCACTTAGCTATGCCCAGGGAAGCGGTAGTAGCTGGGAAAGTTGTTTTTCACGAGAGATGCCTGATGCATGGAAAGGCTGTGTTATTTTGCCTGATTTTTATCCACAGCTTATCTCAAAAATTGCTTTGGCTGAATTTCAGCCAGGGCTAGGCACTTTTCCAAACAAAATTTGACAGCCAACCTGTCTCCCACAGCAGCAGAACCAGAAAAGCTTTGCTGCATTTCTTCTTCAAGCTAATAGCAGCAGCAGCAAAACTTATTTCTGTCTCTGTGTTTTTGACAGATGACAACTTCAAAAACTAAAAGGATAAATTAAAAAAAAAATCAGCAGCATGTATGTATTTGAGATTTATCATAGTTTATTTCTTTCTTACTTACAGAATCATTAAAATTGGAAAAAAACCTCAAAGATCATCAAGTCCAATCTTTGACCAAACCCCACCTTGTCAACATCACCTCTGTTTTTCCAAGCTCACGCTTTCCCTCTGTCTCCCACTAGTTTACATATTTTGAATTTGGCCTTGCTCCTTTCTCTGTTATTTGCGGGTTCTTTTCAGTCATTTTTATATCTATTCAGAGAGTATATTATTTAATGAATTTGAAAATTACTGTATTTTTACACATAAATCCCTGTTTATTGATGGGTTTTTTTGCCAATTAAAAATTTAAAAGTACAACAGTGTTCTTTTTTCTTTTTGTTTCACTTTTAAGATTTACAAAGCACAAGCTGAAGAAGTAAAGAAAAAAAAGACAGCACACACACACACCTCTTCCCCCAATTCTCACAGGACTTTGCACATTACGTGCCACACTACTTTTCTCTGGCAGAGTCTGCAGTTTAGTTTTGAAAACAAGTTTTACCTTTTTCATTCACGATAGGCAAAGGCACTAAATAAATACATAGAGGTATGAATCAAGTAAGAGAAGAGGGGAAATTAAAGTTTACACCTAGGATTTTGTCCTGTGAGTTTAACAAGTTCAATGAACTATAACCTGGAAGGAAATATTTAAATACAATGTATTCTCAAAATACTGATGTTTTCCTATATTGTTGCTTTCCTTGCAAGGTTATCATGCTTTAAAAGATTAATCCTAGAGAAAATATCTTCTTCTTCTGTTTTGTGCCACCGTTCACCTGGTCATGCAAATATTTCTGCAATTAGCCAACATTTATGACAGTCTAGCTCCCCTGAAAACCAAACCTGAAGCTGAATTTTCACATTTTTTCCCGTTAAACATTGCTATGGATACTAATTATAGTTTTGATTAAAAATGAAAATAAATAGGTTTTTTTTACTAAATACTTGGTAAACTTGAAATGGAAACGTGGTGTCTAAAGAGTAGTAGGATTTGCATAGAATCCTAGAATCATTTAAATTGGAAATAAGATCATTCAGTCCACAGTTAACCTAACGCTACCGAAGGACAGAAGTGTTTCTATACTACACTGACTTTTAACCCTCTCTACCTAAATACTCCTTTCCTGAGTTCCACTCCCCCCAGATACATAAACCTCAAGGTTTTTCTCTTTCCCCCATATTTTTTGTCACCACTTTTTGATAAATAAAGGAGCAGGGATGGAGAGAGTATGGAAGGGGGAATAATTGAATGTTTGGTTGTCTCTAAAAAAAAAAAGATCAGACAGTTCAGATAAATCAGCTAGTATTTCATTTTGTGTGTGGAATTATCCAGCTCTTCTACTTGTTTATTTGCATTTTTCTTAAATGACAGAAAACATGGACAGGAATCATACTGTAGAGATTTTAAATGTAAGAGAGAATTTCAATGAAACAGAAAAGTAATCTTACTTCAAATCTTCTTTTCGCTTTTCTACTAAAATCTACATCATAATTTATTTCATGCAAGGAGTTCAAAGTCTCTCAACTGATCAGAAGAAAAGGTCAGAAGTAATTGGAAGCTGAAGTCTCACTTTGTGCAGCTTAAGTCCCCTCAAGCAGCGGGCTCACGCTGGTTTCCCACGCGGGCAGGGCTTACACTTTCGGGGAGAACCAGCCCCACGCCTGCGGGCTCCCTTCCCCGCGGAGCCCGACAGGCTCATCCGGGCCCCGGGACACGGATCCTGTCTCTCTGCATGCAGGAAAACGTACGGATTTTTCCTAACTGTTAGCCGACCTCCCCATCTAGTGGCAGTGCAGTGGAAGGGTTCGGGCTAGAGCTTCCAATTAAATCCAGGGACGAAATTGTTATGAAGTACAAATGCTCCGAAATAATACTATGCTGGAATTAGGGCCACATAATCGCACAGAGTCTGGACTTCAGTGCAGGCATGCCCTCCAAAAAAAACTCTATCATTTAAATGAAAACAGAGTTCATATACTCTCTGCCCCTTCTGCATCTCTTATGTCTTTGACAGATACTAATAGTTCACATTTATTCCCTACAAAACCCAACAAAGCTACTTGACATTCAGATGTCTTTCCTAATTTAACTCCAGGTGACAGCCACTTCAACCTACTCATCTAAAGAATGGGGTCATACTGACTAGCAGTGCTTTGCAGTGCAACACCAAAGAAGGTATGTCATATTTTTCCAAACCAGTATTCAAAGACACAACCAAATCATCATTGAGAAAATAAAGTAGGCCCTGTATCACACATTTATTAACCCAGAGTCAGATTTGGTGCATAACAACAATATTTAGCCTTATCACTAAGTCTATTAGCCTCTACCTACAAAGAACAGCTGTAATACTAATATGTATTCTTTGATTTACTTTGCTAAGTCTAGTTAATTGAGATACAGCTTCATGACCTGAAACAGATTTGTATTTGCATCTTCTCTTCTGCTTAAGAACTAAGAATCACTGCCCAGATTATCACTGATCATAACAGGGTTGGATGGACTTGATATTAAAGGAGGGATCATAGCCTTACACCTATGATTCTAAACTAAGAAGTCCAGAATGATTTCCTGATATTTTGGCTATGTTCAAATTTAAATAAACTAGATGCCAAAGGATTTCTGTCCATCTCATAAATATCTACATTTCATCTAATTTTGGGGTTTTTTTGACTGACAGGTGTTGATTCGGTCCTTGAGAGGTCTGAAGATTTGTCTAGTTGCCTCTGCAAATGCCATGTATTTTCTATGTAGCAGACTTTAGTTAGTGTGCTCCACAAAGGCATCTGCTCTGCCATCCTTATTTCTAAAACAGGGTTTGTAGTGGTGCAGAACCCAAATTTTACAATTGTTTCAACTGATCTTTCCTCCTTTTGCAACAGAGAGCAACCAAAACAATGGCTTGACAGATGTGCTAGAAGTTAGACGGTCATAGCACACCTTAATTAACAGGGTAGGGAAAAAAGCATTGGAAGTGAGACGAATCACCTCTCCATAATATTTTATTACTTAGAGTGTCAGACATGCACCTTTCCTTTGATTGAATGGATCCTTGAATTTATTCCTGCAGGGATTTTTCTATTAATACCTCACATTTTATTGTGACTATCAAAGGAAGGGTGTAGTTCTCATTCTCACAGTTATATTATATGTGGAGTTAGCCTGAAACCCCCCAGAAGAAGAGAAGGATACCTATCCTGAAAACAGAACATCAGATTAAAAAAAATCTTCAGTGAAAGTGGACATTTCAGGTCTTTTTTCATCGCTTTCTTATTTACCAACTGAAATTTTAAAAAGCTTTTCTGAGACATGTTAACACTTCCACAATCCTTCACCAGTAACACTGATCACCTCCTGGTGTCAGCATGGCTCTACTGCAATTCGACTCCATTTGCAAAGCCTTGAATAGAGAAAAAAAGCTTCATGTTTTAATATGACAGCTAAATACACTGGTTAGAGACTGAGACGTCAGTATGCTAGAGGAGCTACTCAGCAGCATCAAGCACATTATTTCCTTACATGCAGATCTTTTGCAAAAATGCTTGTTCTACCTACATCCTTTGTACTATTGCCACAGTTCTGCTTTTGAAAGTGATACCTTGGTAGTGTTGTCTATACAATATAGCTAGTAATTAGCATGTAATTATTCTAGAAAAAATAATGCTATTTATCACTGTGTTTACTGACTTACTGTACAAAAACTACAATAGTGGTAAAACAAATGTTTGCACTCACTCCAAGCCATGAACTACTGTTCATGCACATTCAAACCAAACCTGGTTAGTCAAAAGCAGCAGCAGCTGAATCAAGCTGTTCTGAGGTACTGCAACATCCATCAAATTATGAGTCTCACTCATCAGTCACTTCATAAATTGTGATTATTTATGCCCAAACATCAATCCAGCAGCATGGAGAAGAAGACAAGGGCATGGCAGATTTTGTTTTCCTGTAGGAAAGCTGACTTTAATTGTCCTGTAATTTACCACCTGACCAGATTGCTATTTATCCTGTTAGCAAGGGAATATGGAGGACTGTTCTCTCTTCTGTTTCTTATCTTGACCCCTCTCTCTAGTAAAATGATAGACAGAATTTACCTCTCGTCTCTTTACAGCAAATAAGGAAGCATATGAAAGACAATTGGAGGGCTGTTGTTGCACAGTAATTAAAAGGGGTGAGAAGGAAGATGGTTATGTGAAAAAGGAGGTAGCTACAAGGGAAGTAGAGGGGAATACTGAATCCTGAACAGAAATTATTCTAATATTTGAAGAAGAGAGTAAAGGGATTGGCTTGCATTTTACTCCTTGAAGCCCTGAACCCACTCTAAATCCAGACCTCCCACTAACTTTCCCAGGCCTGTTTTCTCCTTTGCCCTTTTTCCCCAAAGTATCACAATATCAAATTTTACCAACAATACTAAGGTACGTTTAACTAGTTCTGGGACAGTCAATTGGAATGAGAACATCTTGTGCTTATGTTTCCTTGACATATATTAATTTTATGATAAAAAATGTTCTTACAAGTGTCTTGTCTGAAATTCCATATAATGGATCAGGTTGTAAAGAACTTTAAACTTCTTTTAACATAGAAGCATAGCAGGCAAGGCTTAAACAAACTTGTGTGGTAATGAGGCTACTACTTCTGGACTTTAACAAGTCCTCTTTCACATGTTGCAGCACTTCACCACTTTCTTCGGTGTTTCTACACTGTTCTTCATGAAATAACGTTTTAAAATCCTCTTTGCATAACTCTCAGAATCCACTTCAAAAATACCACAGAAGTAAAGTTTAAGTCCATTGCTCCTGAACAGCAGGTCCTAGGCTGATGTGTCCTGTTTCACAGCGAGAAGGAGTGGATAGCAATGGGAAAAATTGTCTTTAAAACAAGCTTAGGACCAACCTTAAATAAAACAAGTGGATAATGTGTTTGTTCGCAGGAATACTGTGTACAAATAACTCTTGTCCTAAACTTAGTTTTACCTCAATATTTTTAACCATGATACTGTTACTGTAGAATGTTTTAATTTGATTCCTAAGCATTTTATGGAGA
Source organism: Neopelma chrysocephalum (assembly GCF_003984885.1). Classification (NCBI taxonomy): domain Eukaryota; kingdom Metazoa; phylum Chordata; class Aves; order Passeriformes; family Pipridae; genus Neopelma; species Neopelma chrysocephalum. Next base: position 6,757,967 of record NW_020897726.1, on the reverse strand, counting down.
ACAGGGTTTTTTGGTTTTGTTTGTTTGTTTTTTTTTTCATTTTATTACCTAGAAAACAGATGTCATTTTGGCATTTAACAAGCCAGCCAGGACTTTTGCTGGTATAACCCACTGATGGTTTTCCCACGGGGATCATAATATACTAAGCTGAACTTCCATAACAGAATACTGTTTCCAATAGATCGATTTTTCAAAGAGACTTTAATAATAGTTTGACAGGACATTTTTACAGTAGGGGGTTCCTAGACTTTCAGAAGATCCAGAGTCTGGAATTATTTTATTGCCTTCCTTTGAAGTCAAACAATACTAGATTGTTCACTGAAGCATTAATATTGTCTCAGAAGCCACACAGAAATCTTGAATAAACCTGTAGAATAATTGGTACTTCCAAGAGGAAGATGATGAAAGTTTCATGAAGGTACAGTCACAGCTGAGTATGTTCATTTGGATTTCAAAATAAGTCAAATCTGTTTGCTCATCTCAAGTAATCCCCCATGATTATACAGAATTTTTATTCCTACATAACTCATAGTTAATCTGCTGGGATTTCTGTCAAAACCGATGAAGTTGATGTTACATACAACATACCTTATACAGTAAAGTTCATGCTCACAAGTAAGGTAAGTTAAGGAAAACACTGCATTTATTATGGTTGAGAAGTGGCTGATGGGAGAGAAGTGATTTAAAGTGATTGAATTTGCTAAAAGTATAGCTAGGAACAGTGGGATAGACATAACTGAGGTTGGAAAGAATATAGAAATCTCATGTTTTTAAATTGAAATCATAGGAACTCAGGTCTTCTGAAATTCTTTGTAATATGAATTATATTTTTTGTCTCATATTCACTGTACACCTTTGCTTGTAGTTCTCAAAGCTCATCCATAATTCTAGGACTGCTTATTTAGTTTACCTAAAGTACTCCATTATTATTCAAAATAAACAGAGTCTTAAAACCACTCTAAGTGAAATCCATTTTTCATTTCCAGCCTAAAAAATCATCCAATCTAATGACCTACCCACTATTCAGCTGGAATCTCAAATCTTGGTTCATGCTTATTTTTTAAATGAGCAGTCTAAGAAATCTGGACCTTGGTGGTACAACCTCTCTCTCCATCAGCTCCTAAATTTTTGTAAATGAAATTACAGAGTTTGTCAGAGATTTTGGCACAGCCAACCAGATTATTATTAGAAAGAGTTGCTGCAATACAGTGCTGAGGCTTCAGCCCCCGTTATGAGCACAAGTAGTAGTATTGCACAAGTTAATATAGCACAGAAACTGTTTGTCTTGTGAAGTCCATGGATCTTTTAATTCCCATCTCTTTTACTAAGCAGCAGGGTCACCTTTAGTATATTGTGTTGTCACCTCACATTTGTCACCTCAATCTTTCCAACTGTAAAACTGTGCTTTATGAAGCCCTAGAACTTCATCTGTAGAAATACCAGTCTTAGCCTCAGATACAGTCTTTAGAAGAGTCTCACTCCAATTGTCTCTTGCTCCTAGCTCTCATAAAAGGCACTTTATCTTACATAGAGTTCACTGATAGGGGTGAAAACTATAGAAGATATTTGGAAATCAAAAGTATTTCATCCACTTTAATGTATTGATTTGTGTTTACAAAGGGTTTACTGTCCCTACTGGATCCCTAGCCCTGAAGTCTGATCTATCTTATGTGTGTTAGCCTGCATAGAATAAATGGATCCAAAGAATCCAGAGAGAAAATGCCTTTATATTAATATTAAACAAGGCCTAGAGGCTCTGTCTACAGAGACATTTTAAAAATCGACTTCCTATTTAGCTTTTTTTTTTTATAGTTTTAGCTGTGTAGAGTTGCATGTGCCACTTTAAATAATTAATACTATACATTCTAGAGTGTTTGGGGTAAACTGGCATGCCTGTTGTAAAGTCATTTTATGTCCTCTGAGGAAAATAAGACAAATATATATGAAAATATGCTCAATAGAAGAAAAGAAGACTCTGAGATTATGAAGGTCCTCTTTCTGGTGTCAGTGGTGTGGCCTGATGTGTCCTCTGGCTTCTGGTGTGAAATCACTGCTGGAGGGACAGCACAGCACAGCCATGCTGCATAAACTAGGAAATCTGCACTTATGTCAGGGCTGCTTTGACCCTTGTTCTGCACCACTCTCAGTCACAAGGTGCTGTCTTGATCAGTTAACCTAGACCCTACATTTAAAGAGGGAAACAAGATATCCTCCCCACATATTAAAAAAAAAAAAAGTGTAAGAATAAAGATAACAGCATGTCAAGCATGGGATAGCTCTTTTATATCATCTGTTCTTCAAATTTCTTTTTTGACTGGAGGCGTTTGTCACCTGGTTCCTAATTCCAGCTTGGTGAAAGTTCTCCGTTGAGTAGAATAAAAGCCCACAATGAAAGCATGATCTAAGAGACTGCAGAGAAATTAACCTTTTCAAACCAAAAATCAAGTCAAGGTTGGAGAAGAGAACTCAAAAGACACAAAAATGGAGTAGTTTGTTTGGTGCTTCTTTAAATCTTATTTCCAGCATGCTAATTCTGGTCTATTCAGTTTAAGTTCTTTGCTCCCCTTAACTCCTTGAAACATTCAACTCAATCCATGGACTATAGTAATAGGGGTTTTGTTTGCACAAGCTCTCCTTTTTTGTCTTGAACTTTTGCTGAGTTGCATAAACATCTTCATATAAAACAGGCTAAGCTGGACTTCTACTGCATTGGATATTAGGAGCACAGACTCTAGCCATAAAGATGAGGAGTCTCTGTGTGAGCCCACATACCTATCCGTCTTGTTATATACACTTGGGTCTGATGCAATTCCCAACAACTTCATCAGATTGGGGATGATTATGAATCATCAAGAATGCCATTGTTCTCTGGATTATGTTGGGAAAGCCTAGACATTTTCAGTTTCAGGTATTGTGCCTAAACTAAAAATGTCTGTAATAATTTTTAAAAGGGGCATTTCCAGATTTCAAGAGATCTCTCAAAGTTGAGGGCTAGGAAGATAATAGCTAAGTGCATTTTTATTCTTCCTATGATGTTCATCTATTTTAAGCATCAAAGCTGTAATGTAGCTGAAGGAAAAGTACATGCTATAGTAAAAATATTGGCTCTCAAAATGTGAGTAGTAGCTCTTCCCTCTCTATAGACAGGGTTGCTATAAATAAAACATCTTTTGCCACTGCAGCATTTCTTCCAGTGTAAAGAAGGCTCACATGAAATTTTTACTGCATCTTGGATAGTGTCAAAGCTCTGGCATAGCGTTCCAAATGAGTAATTTCATTATAATTAATCCACAAGGGATATGCTTACTCCAGAAGTGCTGGCCTTTTGATCTCAAAGAATATAACACCGTTGAGCTATGGATGCCTCAAAGGCTACAGTGCTTAAATAATACAGTCCTTATGTCTACTGCCTGTTTAAAATCTAAAGATTTGAAAGGTCAGTATTCTAAAGTGTTGAAATACATAAAAATAACCTAAATAATATCTAATATTACAGGGAATTTTATAATTGTGTGCTAAAAATACATACATGTGGGAATATGTGAACTGATTTAAGGTTATTATTCCAATTAAGACGTTATGTATTTTGTAAAAACATGCACCTCCTTTTCACAACCAGGAGATTAATACCTGTGCTGGTTTCAGCACAATATCTTATTTTAAGGAGCTACACAGAAAGCTGCAGTTATTGATTTGACATTAATGTATTTGTCCTCTTATAAATGTGTCTATTACATTCTTTAGAAATCTGGCCATAAAACATATTACAGCAAACAGAATTATTGTTTCTAAGGCAGAGAACTCTGAAGTCCAACATCAGTAGAAGGAAAAATGTCCAGGCTGACTTAGCTGTTTTAATTTATTGAAATTTTTTAGAATTTGAAGAGGTTATTAAAAAAAATTCTCTGTGGCCTCCTGTGTTAGTGTTGGGGGTTTTGTTTGCATTGTATCTTTTTGGAGAAAAGATGGGGCAAGCAAAATACAAAGTCAATAATTCAGATAAAACAAAAGATATTAAGTAGCAACAATGCTTACAACTCTCCTAGCTTTCAAGTTTTTTGAGAGCATATGCATGGATTTAGCTTTTGAATCTGTTGAGCTTTTTAGGGGACATCTGGATTTTATTTTTTTTTATTCTGATAGTTGTTAGTGAAGGAACGTATTTCATTTATCTCTTGCATACTGTACACTATCACACACTATTAGTGATGCTTTCTGGTTTTGATGTATTGACATACTTCATCGTGCTTTTTAAGATAAGTAAACTGGAGTAAACTGATACTACTTAAATAAAGAGGAATATGAGAAGGTAACAATATCTCTAATCAAAAAAATAAAATTGTATGGTATCCCTTTTATTGAGAGTCTGAAGTAACTACCGTCAAAACTTTCAATTTTTGGAAAAAAAAAAAGGTTATTCTGGCCTCCACTTGGAGGAAAACACTGAAAAAGTTTCATCTGGCAAGGACAAATGAACAGTGCCAAGAAGAGATCACTTTTCTCCCCCTTTGGCCCTGAAACACTGGACAGCTTCTGAAATCTGTTGCGAGAAGTGACATAGAGGGGATGCACTAGACATCTGTCATGAGATAGTAGCTGTTTTGCCTCCCCGAGCTGAGGCATGGATTGCTCTGCACACCATATGTGCCCTTCTCCGTACTGCCTGTATCTGCTGTCTCTTGATTGCTCTTGCCCATACACTAAAGTTAAAAGACATACACAACACTCAGCATGGCAAAAGCAATTAAATCCTTGGTATTCCTTGTGCCTCAGGTTTGGTAGCTTGGTGCAAAGGGTTTGACTTGCATTCCACCTCTGCTCATCTATCTTCCAAGAGTGCTCTCAGTAGTTTAAAATTCAATCTATCTTGAATTATTCATGCTTAGTGCATCAGTGACTACTATATAATTCACCAGTCTAATCAAACAATGTTGTCTTAGAGCAGTAGGGAAAGCAGGTCAGCCTTGCATACAACTCCATGAGCTCAGTACTCTCTAGAGCACAGGGAGAGCACACACCTTAGGACAGTACAACATGAAATGCTGTTTTCACAAAGAGAGTATGATGAGGTATTAGCCATCTCCTTACCCCTCTCCTGAAAGAAGATTTCTTCATTTTTTTACTGCCATCAAAAACATGCAGCTGTGTAGAGTGTCCAGAAAAAGGTCAGTCTGGTACAAAAGGTATCAGACTGACAGACTATCATAACAAACTCCTTTTCAACAAAAAAAGAACACATATATTCACTTGAGAGGCACAGTACATGCAGCAGGACTTCAAATATCTTCCTAATGACTTGTCCATTTGTCACTACTCTAGATTGCCTCAATTGTCTCCAGAATTCAAAGAATAGCTTCATCTCCCAGCACATTAATCCTCTGTTAAAATTAGAGTAACTGTTAAAGTTTACTGTGCAATTATCTAATTAAGCAGTCACCTTTAGAGAAAAAGGCCCTTTCAGACAGCTCAAATACAAAAGTCTAATGAATACAAGCACTATCTGGTATCCCAATCTTTTTTTTCCCTCAAATGAGGATACTATTGTAGCAGATTTGTAAATCCTCCCAAAATAAGGTTTGCAGTAGAAATGTGGACATAAGTTTATCTGCTGCTATAAAAACTCTAGTCTTACAAAAAATTTAGTACTTACACCTTCAAGTTTCATTATAAAGGAACTCCTTGAAATACTGCTTTCAATAGAGGAAGCATGATGTAAAATTCCTTCCGAAGGGCTCAATCTGGCACAATACACAAAATAAATAACAAAGATGTGGCCTGTGAGTGGAAAAGATCCATATTTTACTAATGAGGTCTTTTGTCTGCTTACCATTTTATTATAGGTAACTAGAAGGCTCAAGAGGACAGCAAAACAACTAAGTATTTTGTTAGAACAATGCAACAATCCTTTCTTCACCTTGTTAAGACTATATCAGACACACTACAGGTAATGTTGTATTTGCCTACATTCCTGCCATATTCTCCATTTAAATCCATACTACAAAGTTTATTTATTCTCTGGTTTAAGACTTGAATTATCTAAGCCTTCATAGTAGTTTGCTTCAAAACCAGACAGAGCTGGCACTTGCCTCCCAGGGAACAAAGTTGTTATTTTGTCAGTGACAACAGTAGGCACTGGCTTAGAAAACAAAAGGCATTGTTACGTTATAGGTCTCAGAAAAAAGAATGTAGGGTAGCTTTTAACCTCAGCATAAGCCTGAAAAAACATGGGTCTGGACATACTGATGTGAGCAATTTCCTGTAAGTAACAAGGATTCTAACTTACATGATCTTCACCAAACATGACTTGTTCTCCTCCCTGCTCCTCTCTCAAGTGTTGCTGAGCATCCCTTGCCTTGTACTCAGTCCTTCCATCCAGGTTTGCGGGGCACATGACTGGCCATCAGATTTCTGATCTCTCCACTGCCATGATGACAGACACTCTTGATGCTTCCTTCTGCCTTTGCTTCCCTCCTAAGATGTTACCTGCCCTGTCAATGACCAACCTCAAAGCTACAATTCCTGCTTCCTTCCTGTCTGTATTTTCAAAGTTTTTTTACAGAAATTGTAACACCAGAATGATTTCTCTGACAAAATTTGCTCTCTTTGTCCTTATGCTACCCTCTCAGCTAAAGAACTTGACTACTCCCATTTACACTGAATTTGCAGTTTCAATAGAACATATTTTCTCCGACCTAAACGCTCTCCCAGAAATGATATTATTGTCTCTGCCACAAATCTCTTAAATTTCTATCAAAAGAAATATGATCAGATGCGTGTAAGGTTCCCCTGTCATTACTTTTTCCTTCTCCCAGAAAAACATTTTTATTTATTATTTTGTCTTTTATTTTAATCCTATATCTTCCAAGTTTCCTTATCTCACAGGCTGTTTCCTAAATCCATTATCTTCGTGTGCTTTGCTCTAATTCTAAACAGAAATTAAAAAAATGCAGACCCTCCAGGCGGCAATGAAGGGTCACTTCCTGACATCTTTAATATTTCATCCATGTATTCCAAATCCAAAAGAATGTGACATCTCAAATTATGACAGAAATTAAGCCTTATATTACATAACCACCATCCACATGCACTCTTCTGCCAAGATGGACAGTGTATGACATGAAAGCTCATAAGGGAGCAGTAGAGTTGGATTAGATGGGACATTTATTTATTTACATGGGTTTGAAGGACCTGTTAGTTAGATGATGATTCCATTTTATCCACTCCTGCATGTGATTTAGATCATTTAGAGGTACATTTGTTCCATATCAGATGAACTCCAGCTTAACACTTTGATCCCTTTGACACTTATTTCCATTCTGAAATTCCATAATAACAGAATAGATGTTACCATTTCTTTGGATAAAACCTCTAGTTAACACAATGCAAAGTGATGTGACTGTATAGCTAATAGTACAGGCAGAGAAATCATACTTATGCAACCTAAAATAAAGTACTATTTGGATGACCACAGCAAATAAACTCATGACTTTCAGCTGGAAAATGAAAAAGCATACTTGATTAAAGTCCCATGATTGTCTTTTTAAGCAATTGTGGGTGACACCTTTAATAGATTTTGTCTGTTGATTTCATCTGTAAGTTGACTATAGTAAAACAAAGAACATCAGGATGATCCAACTCCTCAAGCTGGTTAGCTCAATATTAATTAATTGAAACAAAATCTCTTGACCTAACTAAACAGAACATTATTTCCACACTCTTTTCTGTGTTATTGAAGTCTCTAACTTAAGACCAGAGGTGTAGAAGAGAAAATTATTTGTTGTAAAGCTACAATTTGTGATGATGTATTGCATTTTAAAGGAAGTAAGATAGAGACATAGTCTCTTCATTGAGGAAAAGCAATATTTAAACTCACTTTGCAGGAAGGTGTTGCAAGGCAGGGGAAGTCAAACCTGTATCTTCTGAGTCTCATTTCTGTGTTTTCTCTATACATTGTCTTGATAATGTTTTTTTCTCTCCGAAAGTATATTTTGGCACTAAAAATAACACCTGTTTTTGTAGCAGAATTAGAAGCCTATCCTGGGTTTATCAAGTGAAGTCAGAAGGAAGGACTAGGGAAAAATGGATCAATATTGTCTTAAAGAAAAACTTAGCTCCATAATACTAAAATATTCCAGTAATTTATTCAGGTTTCATCATCTATTTCATATGATGCCTTAAGGTCCACCTGGTTTTTTATTTTTCTAATTTTTATAAGCTTTATAAGTAGTTATATAGCAGAAGTAGATTTAGAAGCAGCAGCCCTTATTCCCTTACCCTTAGCACAGAAGCAACATAGATTTTCAACCCTATTACCCCATTCCATGCTCCCCATATCAATTCTACCCCCTGAATTCCAGTAGAAATGTTTAGTCTCTCTTTAAGATAGGCCTGTTCTGTTTGGAGAATGCTTGTACCTTGGCCTAAACTGCAAAAGTACAGTCAAGAACTGGGTGAATATATGCCCCCTGTACCTCGAAGAAGATGAATATTGATGAAAAAAGGGTGTCAAAAAACCCCCAGCCCCAATTCCCCATGAGCGGGTTGAGGGTGGATCAGGACAAAAGCCACAGTGTGGGCGAAAACAGGGACTGGACAGAGAATATTATAAACTGTAACATCTGAGACACGGGGGGGTGCACATCTTGTAATCTTATGATTCAGAGGCACAAATTAAAAGCCCTTTCCTTATCTCACCTCCAAAACTAATTTGCCTCAGAGGTTTTTTTCTCCCTGAATTTTCTTTTAGGCATCACATACTAAAAATTACTTTTTTCAAACTAAACCAGACTAGCTTAACATTTTCAAGACATTTCCTTTTTTTTTATAGCTATGCTATATTATAGGTGAACTGTGTAAGATTTTAATGAATGTGACACAAGAGATGTCAAATAGCTTTCAATTTCATGCAATAAAATATTGAAAATTTATTGATATGGTTTATATATATTAAGGTCCATAACCTTCTTTATTTCTGAGGAATTTTTTTTCCCAGCACAATGTATTTCCAGTCTGTAACATACATATGTCTTTATCAATCCAATTTCTACACGTCTCATTTTTCCTACAGCAGTTCCACTTAGCCATGTTTTCTTCTCTTATGCTTTGCTCCACACCTAAGACAATTACACTATCAGTATCTTCTAATACCTTTAAAGCAGTGACTTGACATTTGTTCAGCTAAATGAACAGCAAACTTCAACGACAATCTTTGATGTCAGGCCCAGATATGTAAGCTACTTGGATCTAAAAAAAGGTGTCATATTGCCCCAGAGGACTGACAGCACAAATCTTTACATGACATATATTTTAAAGGCAGCAAAAAAAGGTCATATTATCTTCATTGAAGAAAAGTAAAATTTGAACTCACTTACTTGCATTAAGTTGTTGCAGTGCACCAGAAGGTGAAGCTGTGTCCTCCAAGTCCCAGTTCAGTGCTTTCTCTATTTATCACCTTAATTGTACTTTTTCTTCCTGAAAGAATCTGTTGCCACTAAAACCTGCAGCAAGTAAAGCCCTCTGTGTCATATAAAATGCATAGTGCCCGTTTTTTTGTTTTCACCAAAAAAAAAATACTTGTAAGAAAGTTCGTAAATACTGGAGATGGATCTTATTTTTATTTAATTAAAATGCCATCAACTACTTTCACTGCAAACCTCAAGCCTGAACTATTATATCATAAAAGAGGATTTCACTTGAGCTTTGGGCTCAATTCAAGTTTGTGACTTTTTTTTTGTGTTTCAAAAAAGGATTAAATATTTCTTTTTTTTTTTTTAATGATCACTGTTAAATCTCTTGTGGTATTTTGGCATGGCAATTTATCACTTGTTTCCTGGAACAACTGATATCAAGTTCCAAGATACAAAGGTTACTTTTACCTGAAGCTTACCACTATGGAGAGATGGGCACAGACAGAGTAAAATTCAGAAAGCCACTCAAATAAGAAGTAAAGTTTATTTTGGAGTAAAGTATAGTTGTTCATCTGATCAAATATCAAAAATTCCCCAATCATAAGACTGGTTTAGGCTCTACTATTTACATTGCTATAACTTTAGATCAAAACAGGAACACAGTAATTCCCGACTGACATGTTTTTTTTAATCCCTACTCTAAGAGAGGAAGAAATGTTTTATGATGATGGTGGTGAGACTGGAACAGCTTGCCCAGAGAGGTGGGGCCCCATCCCTGGAAACATTCAAGGTCAGGTTGGAGGGGGCTCTGAGCAGCCTGATATAGTTGAAGATGTCCTTGCTCACTGCAGTTAGTTTAGACTAGATGACCTTAAAGGTCCCTTCCAACCCAAACTATTCTTTTGATTCTATTATTATATTTACTGACGACATAATTTTGATAGTATGCCAATTAGGACTGTCTCCTATGCATACAAACTTTCTGTATAGGTCTAGATGGATAAATACACATCAATTTTACTTTTATTAATTTTGACGGAGACTGAGTTCATATTCACCCTAAAGGATGGAATATGGGATATTAAGGAAGAAAAGAAATAGCTAACTGCATTCCCAGTTTCATGAAGTTTTAGAGACCTCAACATTTTTCTGCTTAAATCTTCTGACAGAAATTCCAATATCTCCAACACAAACTTAATGTGACATACTTTTCATGGTTAATTTATTTTTAGATTATGATCTGAAAAGCCTTTTCTCCTGTGATACCTTCATGAGAAGGCATAAACTATATGTAATTCTTCAGTAGGGTTCATGATGGCTGAAGGAGTAAAATGAGGGTACTTTACCAAAGACAAAAACAGCACAAAAACTCAGTCAACATTAGACTGTTAACCAGTTTTCTCACAGGTACAGGGAGGAATGAAGGCTCAATGAAATGCTGATGTATTACTCACTACTGCAGGATAATGCAATGGATGCATATCAGTGTTAACATATAATTTTTAAGAGTTGGAACCTGTCAAAATAGCACTTAAGCAACTGATAGGAAGAATTTAAGAACCAAAAAAATAAATCTCTGTGTATGTCCTTTATATATAAAAATACTAAATATATATAATATGTATATATATATAAATATACTTGTGTGACAAAATGTATAATGCAGCAAATAAGAAGGGTTTGCAAAACAAGAAATGTTGCAATTAGACTGTAAGAACTGTCAAAGACTTCCATGTTGAAGAACTGTGGAATTCTAACTCTAGACACTGATTTTTTTACTCTATCTTATAATTTACATAGAATATGCATCTCTTCAGTCTTTTAAGACTCATTCTATTATATCTCTGACAAAGAGACAAATACTATGAAAATTTTGCTGAACATGTGTTTCTCCTGTACCTTTAAATAAATAAAAAGATGACTAAGAAGTCACTTTTTGGTATATCTCATAAAAGAGATGATAAACGCAAAACTTTAAATAACACAAGTTCAAGGAATTTGAGTGCCCCTATGTCCATTTCACTTTTTTGCTTTTGTGTGTATTCCTGTCATGATGGAAAAGTGTAAATTATACAAACAAGAGTTCGCCTAACATGCATTAGGATTTCTGTAAGTTAAGTTTAGCACTAAAGAAAGATGCTACTAAGTGCTTTCATCACATTTCTTGTTCAACGAAATCAGAATACTAAAAATACATAATTATACTCATCTCCTTGTATTATTTATAATGGAAGTACAATGCAATCACAGGTAATGGAACTATTTATAATAGAGTGTTTAAGGTAATAATTTTTTAGAAAAGAGAGATCACAAACATTGACAAAAGTTATAGCAGTTTTAGGAATTTGAGAATGCTCAGAGTATTAAGGGAAAAAAAAGTGACCTGATAGTTGACAAATCAAAAAATTGATGAAAGTAATACATGGAATTTTTTCATTCAGTTTGTCCAGATTTTCTAACAATGAAGGAAAAAGTAGATTTTCAAAGAAATTTTTATGCCACCATTTGAAAATTCCTATTTGCGGCTATGACTGAATAAAATTGAAAGCACAGTCATGATTTCCAATTGGATTGAACTCTTTTTCAAGCAGTTAAATAGTAGAAGACTATATCACATTTTCAGAGATATATAAAAAATGCAAGTTATTTTTTAATATACTGTTCTCCAAGTGATGTTCCAGTTAAAAGTATGTAGACACAATTAGGGCTGGAAGGAATTCCATTCTCCAGCACACAATCTCTTCTGTAATTTCAGAATTAGAAAGGGAAAGAGAAGTTTTTTCTCAATTTATTAGAGTTTTTCAGTGGAGCATCTCCTGGTATCTCTTTGGAAGACGGATCTAAAAGTTCTTCTATTCATAACAGACAGAGTACTCCCATATTAGACCATCCAAAATCATAACTTTCATTTAGTTAATTATGTTCCTTCTGCTTCAACACATTCAGGGCCTTCCTGGTTGAGATAACTGTGATTAGCTGCACCATTTTACTTTAGCTGCCTTACTAACCTTGCCGCAGAGAGGATCAGGTTATGTACTAACAGTTAGCAAATGCTTAATACACAAAGTCTTTTGAGGCATCAGAAGATTGGTTGGGGTATCTAGTGGGTTGACCCTGGCTGGACACCAGATACCCACTAAAGCCCACTAAAGCTCTCTCACTCCCCTCTGAAACTGGACAAAGCAGAGAAAAAACAAACAGCGAAAGATTCATGAGTTGACCTAAGAGCTGGGAGAGGTCACTTACCGATCACCCTCATGGGCAAAACAGACTCAAAATGGGGATATTAACTGAATTTATTACAAACAGGATCAGAGCAAAAGAGTGAGAAATAAAGTAATCTTAAAAACACCTTTCCCCCATCCTTCCTTCCTTCCAAACTGTACCTCCTCCCACCCAGCGGTGCAGGGAGACGGGAAATGGGGGTTATGATCAGTTGTTGTTGCTGCTGCTGCTCAGAAAGAGGAGTCCTTCCCCTGCTCCCGTGAGGTCCCTCCCACAGTAGATAGTCCTTCACAGACCTTTCTGGTGTGTGATCATCCCCTGGGCAACAAACTGCTGTCCCGTGGGTCACTCCTCCATGGGGTGCAGTCCTTCACGAATGAGCTGTATCAACGTGGGTCCCCCACAGAGGCCACACGTTCTACCTGGGAAAAACCTGCTCCAGCTTGGGCTCCTCCATGGGCTGCAGGTGGGTCTCTGCACCCCGATGGTCCTCCATGGGCTGCAGGGGCACAGCTGCTCCACCGTGATCTGCACCGTGGGCTGCAGGGGCCTCAGCTCTGGTGCCTAGAGATCCTCCTCCCCCTCCTCCTGCACTGACCTTGGTGTCTACATTGTTGTTCACATGTTCTCACTCTGCTCTTCCCTGGCTGGAATTCTTTCTGCGCCACAAACTTCTGTTCTTAAATATGTTATCATAGAGGCGTTACTATTACTCCTAAGTGGCTCAGCCTTGGCCAGCAGCAGGAAGCCTGTCCTGGAGCTGGCTGGCATTGGCTCCACCAAACAGGGGAAGCTTCTAGCAGCTTCTAACAGAAGCCACCCCTGCAGCCCCCCTCCGCTACCAAAACCCATCCACAGAAGCCCACTACAGGGTATATGAGTTCCTACTATATTTTCATCACTGAGCCTGTGTATTTCTTCTTTTTATTAGAATAAAATGACTATTCCCAGTACAAGCACAACTATTCCATCAGGGTAATTGCATAGCCAGGCAGTATCACTGATCACTACTCATCGATCAATACCAATACTTAAGTATGGGATGGAGGCCAGATTACCCAAAGATGAAGGCAACTGGCTCTCATATTGCAAACCCTCTTGTCTCTGCTAACTGTTGAATCCTTGCATTTCAGCAAAATGTACGCATCTGTCTTACTTTCTGACTCATGCTTTGCGATTCAAAAAACTGACCGCTGCAAAAATCAATACCAGCCTATTAGAGGCTGAATCTAAAATTACTTAAGAACTGTCACAGAAAAAAATAATTATCTTCTTAAGCAACTACTAGCCATTGAAAACCATCACGGACACAACATTCTTCCTTTCATTTAAGCACTGCAGATATATTATGGGATAACTTCTGATTCTCAAAATGTCAGCAATACATTTGGACCCATATTCACTTTCAGTCAGTAGAAATAAAAGATGCAAATTTGCTTCAGCAATACTTTGTTTGCTGATCTTAGAAACACTCACAAGCAATGACTGTAGTTTCAGCTGCCCCAATATAGTTTTGCCAAGAAAAAATAAAAGTCGTGGAACAGCTAATATAAATAGCTAATATAACATCATGAAAAATTCAGATGCAAAAAATCTGTAGACAGACCTAATGTGTTTGTTTGCTCAGTGGTCTCCTCCCAAGAAGTACAATAACTACAGAAGAATATCTCAGTGGGTTGTGCAGGAGACTTCAACACCCTTCTAAATTAGGCAAAATGCTAATGCAGTGATGGGATATTAAAAAGACATGTATTTGCATGGCATATATTATGTGAAATATGTAACTTACACGTAGAATCCCCATTCGCATTTATTTGTGTGCAGTGACTCTTATTGTATAAGCAATGAAGAAGATATTAATATAGTTGTCTGAATCGCTATTTCTGAAATTGAGAATTATGAAGGAGATGAAAATCAATTCCCCAATTAGTAGAGATAAGACAAACAGGCAGAATTTCAAAAGTGCACCTCTGAACATTCTGAATGCCAAGAGAGAGGTGTAAACATTAAAATATCACAAGGTTAATAGAAAAGGCAGGTTAGTACAGAGTACGACTGAGAATAAAATCCTAATTTACTTACATGACACTTATTGATGGAGGAGTTTACCTTTCGTCACTTGTTATGAGGATGGTCTAATGTTCAGGTTTATCAATAACCCTGTGATGGATTTTACAAGGACAGATTTTCATGCTCACTGAACGTAATACAGTTTTCAGAGGCATTTTATACTCATTAATACTAATTTTTTCCGATTTTTTTGATGTGATGATGGATCAAGGCCACTGCAGTTGGAAGTCACTTCCTACAACTGCCAATAACCATTAAAGAATCTCCCAAATCAGAGCACTTTGTTATCCTGACATTCAGATTGCCCACCTGTCTTCAGAGGGGTTTGATTTTGTGACTAAGAAGCCAGAGAGATGTCTAAATGTTGAGACTGAGGGGATGTGTCATAATCCATGCGGGAAAACGCATGCTTGGTTTGTGTCCATAGTTATACGTAGTACGATTAAGTCTAGTAAATCAAATACTGTAACTATTTCAAAGACTCTTGTGACCACATGTAGAAAGTGGTATTACGGTGAAGTTTAGTCTAGACTCTTATTTTTTTCTTCCCAACTTGAGCTCAATTTCCATTTGAAATAATCAAAGCAAAGCATGCTTTAAAAGAAACACAAAATGTTCATTATAACCATTTGGTTCACAATATCATTTACATATAGTAACCGTGAGTCCTTGTTAAATAGAAATTAAGTAATGAGTAAAGGGGCAGAAATTTATCTTTCACCTATTTTTTTAGAGAGTAGTTGGTCAAATGCATATTATTTAGTCAGTTAAAAATCTATTATTCTCCAATAAAATTAAAACAATGGTGAACACTTCTCTCCCTATGGAGAATTCTTCCCACAGTCTTTGGATAATACAGTGCAAAATGCTGGGTGCTGTGTCATCACTCTGAAAATGGTAATATTCTTCTAGTAGGAAATCAACAGGAAAGTATTTTCAAACCCTATTAAAATTGTGCAGTATATATTTTTCAACAGAACATGGATAAATCATGAGGCATATCAGTTAAAAGACACCATGGATGTGGAAAGTCATTACAGGTTTGCAGTGAGTTAAAACTCAGGTTTGTAAATTGGAGCAGCAGTTCTGCCACTCCTGTTGCAGGGTTCAAATTGTGAACAATTTCCATTGCATTTCTGTAGGCCTTGCTTGACATGACTAGAAGCTGTAAGCTGTAATGTTTATGCTTATAGACTGTGTGAAAATATGCAATGTTTATACTTGTTAGCTGTGTGTCTAATTATAAGGTTTGAGAACATAGTATGTTTAGAGCAAGAAAGCCTTGAGAAAGTATAGATAAGGGTGCACCTGCAGATTTCAGAAAGTTCCTAATTAGGAAGGCCTCTACATTCCAACTATGACTTCAGATCGCATGGACAGAACATCAGGTCCAATGAACTGGAGACATGAGGCGCGTGTACAGTCTGAGCTATCCAATCACCTTGTTGTAAGCATGTGCCCCAAACAAACTAAACTGTATAAAAGTTGACTTAATTAAATAATAAATGGAACATATGGCTGACCACATTGGCCTGTATGCCTTATGTTTATACCCCTCCATCAATACACTCCAGCCACGTTGCTCACAATGGTAATACTGTCAAAGGGCAAAAGCCAGTGAATACTGAGAAAAAAAATTATCTGAAGGTGGAGGTATTACTGTTCTTAGTACAAACAGTGAAAAAATAAGGCTCTTAAATGTAAGCATATTTTTTCAAAAACCAATTAGGAATACAACAGCATGGGTCAATGAAATCATGCTTCAAGCTGACCATGTTGATGAGAATGGATAGAAGACAGGAGCCATACAACCAGGATCATGCATGGATCTTCAAAAGTATGTAGTATTTGCACCAAAGCATTTTAAGTAGTTCGTTCCTTCTCCCTGTTCACATTCAGACTTCTACAACGATCATGTTTACCTTTTAGCTCTTCTCAGTTCAATAATGTGTATATCACATCTATATCACTCCTGTAAATTGTTATATTTATAATGTTTTCACCTTCAAATCATGCTAAGCAACCCTTTCCAATCAAAAACAAGTAATTAAGACAGAAACAAGGAGAACACATTGGTAACACAGCTTTTCTGAGTTGCTCTGGAAAGACACAGATGTGCAACATCCCAATTTCACTTTGAAATTAGGTGATCAGCTAGATTTCGGGGGAATCCATACAAGTAAAAAAAAGGTAATCTTAATGAGATATTAATAGAAATTTCTATACCTAAAATAAGCTGTGAATAGTGTAGCGAGACAAATGTGAGAAAGGCCTGAGGAATGTTCAGATGACCTTGTATTGTTTTCTCTAAGCCACAATTTACTGTGCAGGAAGAGCTGAGCTCTTCGGTTTGCAATTCACCATGCAGGGTTGTGAATAAGAGGTAACTTGAAACTCCAAGGTCTGTGTGTGTGTATGTGTGATAGGCCGGCCTGATAGAGTGATGGATGTGTGACTTGCAGCTGTATTCTGTCTTGATTTGCTTAACCACTCCCAGCTGAAAGTGAATGAGATAAAAACCCTGAATCATGAGCAATGAAGTGATTTCTGTCCATCCAGCCAGGAGTCCGTAAATCATTCTGCCACAGAATAGGTGCAGGATGATGAATTTAAGTCTCTATTAAATTATTTCTATAAGACATTCTTGAAAGGCCATGAACTCTTCCACAGTGTTTTCCTTCTTTACTAAGTTGGTAAAAACAGTGGAAGTCTTCTGCTACATTCTATATGACTTATAAAGGAGAAAAAAAATATGCCTCCTGAGATGCAGGGGCTTATTGACTGCAGAGATAGTGTTGTAGACTGCATTATTTTCTGGATGTGAACTAAGTCTACTGTCTCGTCCAGTTTAATTCTTTCCCATTTGAATTCATTATGGAGCCCACTGTGCAACACATAAAAAAAAAATATTCTTACTGAAAATGTGTCAACAAAAAGAATATCAAAGCAAATCCAGACCAAAACAAACAAAAACACCCCTCTTTCCCCCAGCTTTTGTTGGCCATTGATATGTTTACATGAAACATACAAAAGTGTTCAGGAAGTTGTAACTAAGGGTATGAACTACTGGGCAGAGAGAAGTATTCTGGAGATGAGAAGGCTCTGGTGAGACACTATAGCAGCCTTTCAGTACTCGAAGGGGACCTACAAGAGAGAGGGACTTTTTACCAGGGCAATAATAGGACAAAGGAGATTTATATCAGGTATTACAAGGAAATGTTTTACTCTAAGGGTAATGAGACAGCTGGAACAGGTTGCTCAGAGAAGTTATGGATGCCCCATCCCCGAAATTATTCAAAGCCAGGTTGGATGGGGCTTTGAGCCATCTGATGTAGTGGAAGGTGTCCCTGCCCATGGTAGGGGGCTTGGAACTAGCTGATCTTTGAAGTCCCTTCAAACCCAACCCGTTCTATGATTCTACAGCCACCTAGGAGGTTGAATATGCTCGTTGATCCCACCGAAGACTAAATTTTGTTTTACTGATGAAGAGTTACTGTTCAACCCTTCTACACACAATCACTGGAACCAATGCAAGGAGAGCAGCCACAGCATGCAGCTAAGATGGTTCTCTAAGTAAGGATTACAATTTTAGATCTGCTTTACCTTATTATGAAACCTCACGCTAAGCCATAGAAAAACATTTGGTAGTCTGAGACTGCCTTCTTAGTCTTATGAAATACAAATAGGCTGATTCTGCAGCTGCTTGAAATTGGTGATACTGCATTAAAATCATGCCATTCTTCTATTTATTTTTTGTTTGTGCCTTTTTATTAGGCTGTCTCAGAGCACTTCAGTAGTCAAACCTGTAAATGTCTCTTATCCTAAAATAAACAGCACTCAGCATGACACAAATGACATTTTGTGAGGCTCCAGGAGGGAGTAAAGTAGCACTGCCACACAGTTTCTTCTGCCTCTCTAAATGTCATCACTCTGTTTGATATAGTAACAGAAATCACTTATTCAGTTGGACAGCACAGCATGTCACTCTAGAAGGGATTTAAATACTTTCAGAAAATATGTTTCACACACACACCAACAAAAAAATAAAAAATAATAAAAACAAACCAAAACAAAGCAATGCTAAATGGTTCCTAATACTTTACTTACTCAGCACTTCATTTGGCCGGTTTATTGTATATGTATGTGATAAACTTGATTGCATGCTGCAATAGTCTTGTTTATTGGTTCAACCACATGAACTCATTCCATATCCATTTTGGTCTTCATCATTTTTTTGTCCACATGTTGCACAGAATCCAAACAGTTGAAACAATATTGTGGATATACTTGGTAGAGTGCATATGAAGAATATGCTGAAGTTATTTCCCTGATAGCTGACTTGGAGCAGAACAAAAAGATCTCAAAGAATACTAAACTTGCAGTGCCGTAGTTCTCTGAACTTTATGAGTTCTATTCAGTCCTTTGTCAGGTAAATCAGAAGTACAAAACATCTATGGATACATATATGGATCAACCAGTCAATACCATTCAGATACAGATAGATCGTATCAAACTCTTTAGCCATGCAAACATTCACAATCGAGAAATGTCAGATAACAAAGCAAACCAATTTCCACCATTAACACTCAACAGAGACATTAATAAAAACAAAAATCACAAAACAAACAAAAACTAAACCAACCAACCAAACAAAACAAAACAAAAAAAAAAAAAAAAAACCAAACAAAAACAGCCAAACCCCAACCCCCCAACAACTTCAACAGAAAAAGCACATGATGTGATATTCACTGGCTTGTGTGACTGTTCCCATTTTATCCACTTTGCTTTAAAAACACATAATTTTTAATTTTTAGTCCCTAGGTGGTATAAAGAGAATGAAGACAATGTAGTGAAACATTTTCAAGAAGTTTTAGAGGAAAAGGAGATGACCAGAGAGTCAACTGAATAAATAACAAAACTAGATATTTCATCCCCTCATCTTGTTCCATTCTGCTAGCTTTTGTTTTAAATTATCAAATCAAAGGACTTCTTCCTTCCTTCATGGGCAAAGAGTTCCAAAACATCTGCTAAAGAATGACCTTGGCATCCTACTTAGTCACCTCAAAACTACATATGACAGATACCAAACATTTTGGAGACCAGACACTGACTTGCTTTTATTTCATATCAGAATTACATTCCATGAACACTGTCACCTGGTATTTAATAATGACACTGTCACTTTTATTTTCTGCTAGGAAAAAAAACCCCACCAAATGTGCAAAGCATTTGGCATTCTCTTTTGTTTTTTGAAGTTCCTTAAAGCTAGGGAAAGTTTAAAGCAATATCATATATCTGTGATTACTCCAACACACACCATCTTGCAAAAAAAAAAACTTGTGAAATATTAGTAAATTAAACCAAGTGGTTTATCTACATGTCATTAATTTCGTCTTATAGTTGGACAAGTGCAACTAGAAAGGGCACAAAAATTGTGTCTAAGAATTATAAAGCTGGCTGCTGCCACATGATCATAAAGATGGTGACCAATTCCATAAGCAAAGAGATAGTCTTAGCCTGCTTCGCTGTCCCAGGCATTTTCTCTCTGCCTTTTTTCTCCTCCTATTTCCTCTGCTAGTTGCAACACCTTTAAACATACTATTTGCCATCTTAAGTTCTGGGCATCTCCCCATATTACAAGAGAAAATAAAACATCTTCAATTGAGCTATTCCGAGAATGAGGATCTGTACACACTTACTAGGACTGTCCTACATTTAAATTAATTTCCCATGATGAGAGACAGAATTTAATAGTTCTATTAACAAACCACATGCTACAGTGATAACATCATCATACTGGTTTTGCTACTACAATTAGTATCTATGTGAAGTGGCATTGTGTAAATTCTCAAACATCAGTAAGGATCTGTTTCTTGCTGCTTATTATATGGTGAGGTAAGATCTAGCTGATCTTTGAATTAAAGACTTTACCATTAAAAAACACTTAAGTAGGCTGCAACACAGAGACATGATAAAGGTATTATGAAGGAGAAAAGGAAGACTGAAAGACACCAGTGCCCCTTCACGCCCCCCCAAAAAAAAATTAGGAAAAATAATTCTGATGAAATATCTATATTGACTCAGCAATATAATCTGGATGAATTAATTAACATAACAAATTTTACATAACAGTTTTCCGCTTTCAGCATTTCAACTTAAAAAATACTATAGCATCTATCTTTGAAGTACTATAGGCACTATATAGTATCCTGAGATATTTTTAAATCATCCATATAAATACCTCTGTCGCATTCTGAATTAATAAATTCTTTGCAACATTTGCAATAATATAAATCTTTAATGTCTTATTCAAATGTGTAACTGGTCAATATATTTACTTATAATTTCATAAAATCATCTGGGCTAGTTGTTTCATGGAAACAATTTACTATAATCGGTTTTCTAACCAAATATATGTGATGCTTACTTAAAAACTAAAAAAAAAAAAAAAAATCAACTACAATGCTTAGAATAAACATTTTAGCATAAAAGTGGTCTTAAATTAGACTCAGACTACAGAAGACCACAAGGATATTTTGAGTTTTGCAGTATGTACAATGACAGCTGTTAGCAGAGAGCCATCTATAAGCTCTGGTTAGTTTTTATTAAATTGTTAAATTTCATTATCTAGAACCATGCATGACTTAAGTTTTCCATTTCTTAGCCTGAAGCTAAAATAAAGATCTTAAACAAGAAGATGTATCTGTTTACTTATCAATCTGCTTTACTATTGTCCACTTAAAAACTGATAGAAGTATTGAAGAATTTAGTGTTCTAACTATGAGGATTTTTCTTCTTTTTGTCTTTTAATATTGGCATATAATGTTTCCATGACCAGAGAACAGTTGTGGTCTTCCATGCTGTTACCTTATTTAGTATCAGTTAGTGATACACAGGCAGCACATCTAATAATAACTAATCAAACCCTTAAGAATTTCTGACCATGGCAATCATAATTTCCATGTTTGTCATGTCTTTGGCCTATTGCTTTTAAAACAATAATTTTACAAGCTTAAACCCTTAGTAACATCAACTTTATGCCCTTAAACTTTCCCTCTTTTCTAGTACTAGAATCCTTTCGGATTTTTGACACGTGTTTTTGTACCGATGTTGATTTTGCATCATTTATATTTCATTTTTGTCCTGATCTCCACAGAATAGAATATTTAATTTACATGATTTCACATAACTCACTTTCTATGTTGAAGATGGCATTTTCCAAGGATACTATTCATAGATAATTTTAATGCCTGCTTTTAAAGTAACATTTACTGAAATACTTTCATCTCTAATAATTTTTGCTACAGAGAAATTACCATCTTCTCACTAAGCCATAGAAGAATTGTCACCCAGGAAACAAACTAGCACTGCTACTGTAACGCTTTTGACTGTGTAACTAATGCAGCATAAAAAGGCTTCTCATATTTACTTAGTAACCATAAAAGTTGACATAAAATACAGCAAGAACCAGGAGCACAGATTATTTTCTGGATACTCTGTAATGATTACAATACAGCTTTCCTTTAACTAATGAAAAAAATCATAAAATTCAGAAAGTCAGTTACTCCACATTACTTGTTTCACAAGATTGTCATTTTCTTACCATACAGAGTATCTGAAAGTGCTGGCAGATGAAGAAAAGTAATGGGAAGACTAGAACCACTAGTGATATATATTTGTTGAAAAATGTATCTTGCTGAGAAGAGTTACATATCTATCAACTATTTGGACAAAAAAGTTATGACTTATGCTTTTTGTAATCTCTTTCTTTTTTTCTTAATCATATTGTACTTGTTTCCTATGGATGTGTTGCTTGCAGCAATCTTCCTTACAAGCACTGTACACAAAACCTTCCAGAAAACCTTGGCATTACTATCCTTCACATAATGACAGCAGAGTGCTAAACTGTTTGGCTGTAATTTCTTCCAACTTCTAAATGTCAATTTTTGTTTTAATAACAAAGGTAATGTTGACATTTCCTTTGCTACACCAGCATTGACTCTTTTTTGCTGAATGACGCTCCCAATTCTTTTGCTACTGAGGCAAAACATTAGAAAATTGCTATAGGCTTTTTCATTTTATGCCATGAGATGGGAAAGACCTAAAACTGTGCTATGGGCTTCCCGTACTCAGTCATCTCTCTTGCTAATCCTTTTCCAATTTCTGAGTGATAAAATGGGAACAAATTTTCAATGTACAAAGATATAAATGGAGATTTAAACAAAGATGACAAAGTCAAGAATGTGAAAACAAGGTCAGGTCAGCATGTGGAGACAGACTTGGCAGTAAGTAAGTGTTGATAGATATATAATTTCTTGGCAATACATGGCTACTACACACATGGTTTCTCCTGAATTCTCAGTCAGGTATCTGTTTGCTAAATGCCATCTTCAGCTTGCACCAGAGAAGGTATCAATGTGAGGAAGTCTCTCATCAAGCTTTAAGACTAAGAAGGCATATTCAACAGAGAAAATTAATTTTCTGTTTGCCACAGCATGACAGCATCTGTTGTGGAGATTTTAAGAGTATGGATTGATAGTGTGACGAGGAGTTGGCAACAAAATGTTTAGTGTGTCTTTGAAAAATGATTAGATGACTAAGACTAACCTGGTGGGTACCACACTCTAACTGCTGCAATAACAGTGAATCTGCTCAATTCAGATGGTCATTGTTGACTCACATCTTCATTTCAGATCTTCAGACTTCCTTTCAGTGGCCTGGAAACCCAAAACCAGTACTGTGGTGGTTTGAAATTTACACTGCATAAACAGAATACAGAATGCTCAAAACTCCATCTTCAGATACACCTCTACAATGTCAATGACTGTAGTGAGTGTGAAGCTCTGGCACAGCTACATTTTTTTAATGCAATTTGAATCCCATAATTAGAAGTGCAACGACTCTCTTATCTGAAATTCACAAGAGGATGCAAGTCTTTAGATGAAAACTGAACCTACAAAGATCAACATTTCATAAGAAACTGCATAAATTTATGATAATCTCTATTTGAATTAAACTTTTAGTATCCTTACTTTACAATGTCTTTATTTTCTCTTCCTCCTAGTTCAAAGTAAATCTAGCCAGAAATTGATAGCTCGATTCTATTCTTTTATCACCAATAATAATAAGATATTGTTTTCTCTGTAGTTCATCAATTGCCAAGACGAAAACAGTGTTCATTTAGCTTACAGAAGATAATTGCTTTTGAGAATCACATGGCAACTAGAATATGGTAGCCATGTCTTCACAACACTCCCTTCCACTTTGAAGGAATCATTTTATAAACTGTTTATAATCAGTTTTGGCCTCAAGTCCAAACTTTATTACATTTGAATGTCATCTTTTTGGAATACATCTGTGGAAGTAATGTTCAAAAATGTTAGATGTCTTATGTTTTAGCTGTCAAAGATGGGTCTTCACTGAAGTCGTGATTGCCATGAAACCATTATCAGCCAAACACTCAACAGCAAAAATGTGTTAATTATAAGAACTATATACAGAGGTTCATTTCAACTCCTCTAAGTTGAGCTTGAACTGGAATGATTCACGGACTTCATCAGAAATTGCAGCCAAACCAGATCCATAAGTTTATTCATCTTATGGATCTTGAAGGAGCTCTGTATCAAGCCCTAAATGAGCATTCTTTTGTCAATTTGCCTCTTTGAGAAATGCCCTTTTTGTTTTGGCTCAAATCTTCTACCACACAGTCTTTACTGACTATATGGAAATCCTAAGCTGATAGATCTTGACTAGATCTAACAATATAAATGCAAGGATTTCTTCCCCTTTATTAAAGCATTTATAATTTATATATTTTTGCCCTTTCTATCTGCCTACTCATTATAAATCCAGTGCTAACTACTACTTTTTGCTTTTTAAACCAACACATTTTGGAGCTATGAAAATTTACAGCTGAGAATAATTGCACAGGTTTGTCAACAAAACAGAATTATTGAAATGCAATACAGCAGACTGTATGCCTCATGAAAAAGGCAATGCAAAAGCAGCTCTTTCGAGTCCTGCTTTGGTAAAGCCTTCAGGATTACATTTATTATAATTCAGTTCTCAGCTCCCTGTAACTTCAAGGAGATGAACGTGCACTTGACTGTTTTGCTGCACAATGGTAGGATTAGTCAAGTGCTTGAAATAAAGCATGTGTTTATGGGCCATATACAACCTGAGTTACAGTTCACCTTAGTATGTCAGACTGTGAATTACAGGAGTTCAGAAGAAACTCAGTGAGCTTGCAGCTGATGACAAGGCAGATAATAATAACTTGGCCAAGTGTTGCAATGTAAATTGTTCCAATTCAGGAGTCCAAGCAATTAAAGTACCTGTGTGCTTCTTTGTTTGGACTGAAATTCCCTAGGTAGCTGCAACTGTTCCTACACATGCCTCACAAACTGTCAATGTCTGAACAGGTCGATATAAATCTTTTGCTTAAGCCTCACTGAATCCAGGAGGTAGGAAAAACAGTGCTGAAGTCTTCTAGAAGTCTCAGAAGTCCTTCAAAGTCTTTCAATCATAGTTTATACAATTTCAAGGGGCTTCTTTCTGGGGCTAAAACTCTGTGCACAGTGATGTAAAAGGTTCTTTATCTGCCTCTTTAAAGGAACCAGTGTCTAAATCTGAATGAGAGAGGCTGCTCTGTAAATTTATGCAGCCTTTCAGACCTCTTGAGGATGAGCCTTTGGCATCTGATGAGAGAGGCTCAGCTGTGTCAGAGGAACACCTGTGTACTCTCATGTCCAAAACTGTAGGTGCCTGGAAGCATTTGCAATATTCTTGGAAGCTATGCGGCAGCTCAGGCTGGTTCCAGACCTTTTTTTTTTGTTGGTTTTTTTTTTTTTGAGGTAGGTGACATTACAAGAATAAATAGTGGCATATAAATTCTGCAAATGTAAATGTGAGTAGCAGTATTTCCTTATCTTTCAGAGTTATTAGAAAATTTTTTTCTGATACTTTGCAAAAAAAAAAAACGTGGTTCACATTCTCATCAAGTGAGTTTGGCAGGCTTTACAGCAATGTAACAAGCAATATAACAAAAATTAGAAGTAGACAAGGGCATAGATACGAACATCTACTGGAAAACTTTTATCTCTATAATTTACTGGTGCTTCAAATAATAAAATCAGTAAATGAAATTTGGGCTTCAATATCCAGGCATGTATTCATGCAGATAAATACAACTTGTGAACAGTTACACAGTCTTTCTACTACATTGTGTAATGCAAGTTTTAAGTGTTTTAAGAACTGGAGACATTAAGAAAAGTAGTAGTAAATTAAAATTTCCTATAAAAACCCTAATCAAGTTAAATTTATAAATGAACAATCAAGATCAGAACAATAACTGTATTTGTCATAACTTTACTACAAAGTTTGCATGTATATGTTACTGTGAATCTACTTTTTTTATTTGTGTCCTTCTTACTTCATCTAACAATCCATCCTCCAAAATTATACAGTTGCCATGCTACCTCATATTGATTTCCCATATGGCTAGCAAAACTTCAGAATCTATGATAATTAAAGCATAACTATACAGCCACTTGTACTTCCTTGAAATTACAATTAATTTTTGAGGTTTAGCCAGTGCAGAGAATTGAATTAATCAGATATACTAAGACTTAAATCCATTTTCTAATTGATGGCCCATTAATATATGGATATAAGGTGAGCTGGTAACACATAATCAAAATATTTCAAGAATTCTCTGAATAGAAGTTACAGTATCTTGTATACTATATTTCCAGAAACACTGAATACTCTACAATTAAGAGTTACAGTGAGCAAAATTTAACTGTTTAATCCAGTAAATTCCTGCCAAGCTATCTTTCTCATTTATAATGGCCTTTGTTAATCTTTCACTCAATCTTCCCCACACAATGTGTGCTTCCAATTTTCACTCCTCAATAGATATAATTGCATTACCTGCAGGAAAAGCAAGTTTTCAAGTTAAAAGCATGCACAGACTAAGAACATAACATTTCCCAGAGTTTAGAAATCCTAAAAAATCTAATAAAACTCAATTGTTCCTTGTTCTTGGTCAGTCATGGATAGCTCTTGTAATCTACTCAATCTGCTGGTTACCTTGCTCATTATACCCTACTTTCCACATCCTTGGTCCCTAGTTCATAAAGTGATATTTGCATTTTGGCACAGCTTCACAGAGGAATTTAGGAGCTGGGGTTAAGTGCACGTATGGGGGTTTTTTGCTTCTGGAAGCACAACATTTATCTTTCAGCTGATATCCTGAACAGCCTGAAGTAAAAGACACCTCAGAACAGGATACAAACTAGTCACCCTGCTAAGGGAGTCAGCAGCAAGCACTGCAGATGATCTGACACCTTCGTGGCTGAATGAATCCTCAGGTCTTTTTATGCAGTCATCTTGCACACCCATTCAGCCTAGTAGGGAGTGATTAGTGAAAATCAGGAGAATGTACCCTATGATATGTAAAGAAACAAATCTTTGGATTTTCAAGTAGGCAACCATATGTTCTTATTACTAAAAAATATGATCGTAAGCACTGTATGTATTTACTTCAGTAGGTATACTATCAACATACCCCCAAATTATGCCTTCTCTCCTTCTCCTAGAAAATTAATTGGATAAACATCTCATCTATGAATTCCAGAAATGTAGAGGTCAAGAGTTTCCTTATTTTTCCAATTTTCTAGGCCAGTTCTAAGCTCATTATGTCTGTAGCTAATGTGCGATATTGCAATAATGGCATTCTATCTCCTGCAGAAGCAGTCTTCTAGCATTGAAATCTGAACTTGTTCCAGATTTCTAAGACTTCAGTGTTGCAAGACTGAAAGCTGTGATAATTCTGGGATATAAAGGAAACTGGTGGCAAAAGAGGAGAACTTTAGTCCAATGGCACAATAGAAACTTGCATCTCCCCTGCCTATCACAATAGCTAGAGGAGTGGAAATTTGTACAGTGTAAGGAATAATGGAGCGGGAAATTTTGCCAACTGGAATATTTACCCTATTTCAATTGATGCTTTCTGGGTTTTTAATGGAGTCATAAGTCCTTATTAGTTTCTAGAAATGTCCACACATAGTTTTATTCTTGTTAGATAATTAAAAACAGCTGCACACTTAATATTTTTATTTAGACTGCTGTGTAATCTTGAGCCAAATGCATCATTTGTGTAGTTCCACTCACTTCCTTTAATTACAGCAAGTGCAGATTCAAAATTATGGTATTGAGGTAAAAGCTAGAGCCCTCTGGTCAAGTAATCAAATCTCTTTGTTCCAAACATAATTATTTGAGTCTGACTCACTTAGTTCTATTTAAAGACTAATTGAAGACTGGCAATATCGAGGGCTTACTTCAATAAGCTGGTATCACACTTTATATTTAGGAAACGAAAAATGATATTACAATTCATTTGTGATTTGTAGTGTTAGAAAAGTATTTTGTTGGATGTTGAGAGTTACCTGTAATTCTACAACCAAAATCCTTGCATAGATTTTTCTTTTCATAAAAATGTGTCTTTATATTACTTTACTTCTCTGCATCTTTAAAGACAGATAGAAGAGCCAGCCATTACCCCTCTCCCAGCTGCTATGAAAGACCAAGTACAAACAATGAAGCATTTTAAAGGCTTCTATATGTTTCTGGTGTCCAATACTGTCATACAATTAGTTAAGCTTAAACCAGAGTAAAAAGGATGAAAGAAATAGGTTAGGCTATCCAAACAATAAGAAAGCTATCAGGAAATGCACTTAGCCCACCTGTTTCCTTTCTCAGATGGTTCTATTAATAAAAATATTAAAAATAACACAGGAGCAGAGTGTTAAATGCAGTCTCTTGAGATGTCCCTTCTTTGAATCAGAACCCAAAGACCTGGACATTCATCTGTGTCTTCAATTCAGATCAGAACACAACCTGTTTTCTAAAAAGCAATCAGTGGTGTGCAAGGCTTCTCCTTTCAAAACTCTAAGCAATGCCAGTGAACCAATTTTATTGAATATGACCTACTATTGTAAATTAGAAATTTTTGGTCTAAACAGAAATTGAAATGTTGAATTAAAACTATTCTGCATAAAGAAATTAGCAATACAGGAGGCTAGTAGTGTTGTATCCAAACCTCCACAGTAATACAGCTGCTTCAACCTCAGCTTAGGCAGCCAAATGACCAACAATGGACACAAAAGCACACCAAACCAAACAAGGTATTAGAAAAGGAATAGGAAATAAAACAAAATATTGTGCAACAGTACAAAATCTGTGCCCTAAGAGCATCTTGGAAAATGCCGTTCTGGTCTCCACCTCAAAAAGATTTGCAGAAGGCAATGACCATAATCAAAGGTATGAAATGCCATCAGAATGAGAAATATCCAAGGATATTAGAGCTCTTCTGCTTGGAAAACAAAAAAACCCATTACGTCTTTGTCTATGTCCTCTTATATTTATTCCTAGGAAACACTTTTTGGCCACTGCTGTGATGGGCACTGAACTACCTGGATTTATTTTTTTGGTATGCTTTGCTTGTTTTTACACCACAACTGATATAATTTTGTGCTCCTCCTGTCTCCCAAGTACGCATTCTGCCTCTCAAGCATGTTCTGCAGCTTGTGTTAGCTACTCTGCTGGGGCCTCTGCAGTTCAAGCTAGCAAGTTTAACGACAGATCTTGCCACACAGCTGATTCTCATAGTGGAGGTGAACTGACACAGTGGAAATGAGCCAGTTTTAGTGCTGAAAACTCCCAGCTTAGTTTGAAGAATACACATATTTGAAAATAATTTTTTTGTCAAGATTTCACACCACGAATGTTATGGCTTAGTGCAACCAAGACAACCCACTGAAGCACTGCTGACTATTTCTATATTGAGTGATTTCTGAGATGGGAGTCTTTACTGCAATGCTTCTTAGTAGTTGGCCCTCTTTAATGTCCTGAAAACGCACCAGAAAGCAGTTGTTGTGGTTTAACCTCAGTCAACAACTGAGCCCCACACAGCTGTTTCTCCCCAGTGGGATGAGGGAGAGAACTAGAAGGGTAAAAATGAGAAAACTCATGGGTTGAGATAAAGACAGTTAAACACATAAAGCAAAAACTACTTGCACAAGCAGAGCAAAAGAAGGAATTTATTCACACTTTCCATGGACAGGTAAATGTTCAGCTTCTCTAGGAATCCAAAGCATAGCCCTACACTAGCTACTGTAAAAAAATTAATTCCATTCCAGCCAAAACCATCACAGCAGTAATAGTGGTCACTGAAGGAGTCATGTGAAAATTGCCTGTCTATAGAGATACAATTCATTCATCACGTTAATCTCATGTGCCCAGTGTCACCAAGCGGCACCAGTGCCCAGTACCATCCATTGAGATTCAAGGGTACACAAGGCCACAGCTTCTCAAAAAGTGTTTAGAATTCATCCTGTGCAAATTATGGCAAATGCTCAATTAAATAAATTTTTAAAAATAATCTTTTCTTATTAGTCTTTGGAGAATTGGCTCTGCAATAAACTGCAAGCAACGACTGTAAAGCAGGCTGAGCTGTAACAGCTAAATTCCCAATACTTTTTCCTGATACCCACCCCCCTGTCACATAGATTGGAACAGTTTCAAGAAAGCTGTAGAAGAATTAAATTGCTTGGGCGGGCTTTGCATTCTAAATGTAGAATTAAAAAGCTCAGTTTCACTAGTTAGGCACTCAAAAAGTGCTTTGAAATTGCAAACACTCATCAGCTTTCAGCATAAGAAAGGGTTTAAAGGCACAGTAGTCATTTTAACACTATCTCAAATATCCTTCTCTCATTACAGAGGGCAACAGTGGAGGAGGGAGCACTTGCTTTTTTCATTAGTAGATCATACAGCTGTGACAGCTGGAGTGACGTGAAGGCCAGCAGTGCTTCTCACCTGTAAAATTGCAGACACCCTGAGGATCATTTACCCACTTTCCAGATGCTTTTTCTTTTTTTTACAGGACAAAAAAAAAAAAAAAGACCATTCTATCATTAGTCCCCATTATGCTTTATAACTAAATGAGCCAAATTGCACATTTGGTGATTTTACAAAAAAAAAAAAGAGCAATGAGGTCAAGAAAGTCAGCATGAAAGGTGCAACAGTATCAAAATGCAACACAAACCTTCAGGCAACTGGCCAATTATCTAAGGTCTGATCCTGACATTGCTGAGATTGGTGGCTCTTCCTTCTGGATAGATAAACACTCTCATCTGGCTTGCCCACGTTAAAGTCATTATGGATCAAGCTACTATTTTCAGAAAATGTCCTGTATCTAGAAGGGCACTGATCTCAGCATTTCAAAGGGTATGAACTTCTCTATGGAAAAAAATAAGATTTTTGAAGGAGAATCTGTCCTACAAACCTCAGTCAGGACCAAGATTATGGCTGTAGGATGGCATTACAAAGATGACAAATCCATAGAGAGTGTCTACACAAGTTTGAGAGAGGTTTCTCTGTTGAGGTTTCCCAAAGATACACGGTGTGCAGGAAACAGGATAAAGGCTGTCATTCATGTACTGGTATTGCATGAGTGCTGTCTATACAGTTTGTAGTATTCACCAGCCACTATTATAAACCAATATGACATGAGGGCAACTGGATGGGGGGCAAAGTGCTTTGGCACTCTGCGGTAACAAGCCCACCCCCCTCAAATCTCACACAAGGATTATGAGGTTTATGCCACAGAATCCTAACTCCTATATCCCATGGCTCCATCAACATTCAGTCCTTTCTGTCTCCCAGTCCATCATTGCACACGCCATCCCCAGCTGGTCACACAGGTGGGCAGCTGTCTGGCATGCCATACTCCAGAGAGAGAGGGAGAAGCTGGGTTGCAACACTGGTGCTGTGGGACATTTCAGCTGGTAGGACACAGTTCCCTGTTACACCCTGGCACTTTGGCCTCTCCCCTGCATGTGTTATACTTATCTTCAGTCACACACTCTGATATGCTATAACTTTAGGCAGATACTTCAAAGATCTACCAATATTGTTACTAGTATTCCCCTCCAGAGACTATTCTCTATCTCCTGACATTACTGTTCTGGCACTTCCTGGGCAACTTGACATGCTGCAGACAGCAGCATGAACATTAGATAGTTCACACATATGCACAGGGAAATTACACTGAAGTGGAGAACAGCTAAAAACTTTTGTATTGTTTTAACAATTCAGTGCAGCATTTAAGCTCCTCTGGAGAGCTGACCATTGGAGGGTGACATGACCACAAACAAGGACCAGTAAAACATAAACTTTCTCCGTAAGTCACCTAGCAGGAGGATGCAGTCCAGGGTTAAAAGCGAGCAAGCACACAGGTCTCTCTGCACATGACAATTGTTCCACTGAAATTTTCATCTTTTTCTATGTATGTATAATTATTTCTTTTGAATGGGAGGCTGAAAAGTACTGATCTCTTGCTACAGCACAGTCAAATTAAGGTATTTTGCAGCCTGACAGGACAATCACAAAACTGCAAAAAGTTTATGTGAGCTGTTTTTTCATTCTGTTTATTTATTTCTTTCTCAGACAGAAAGAGGGTGTATAATAAAAAAAATGAACCAAACAGGAATTTTATATTTCAGTGTTTCACTTTACCTAAACAAAAGCCCTGACATTCTTTCTAAACATGTCAGGGCTTTTGTCAGATATCCTAAAATGTATTTTTGTGCAAATGGTGAGCATCTTATTGATGTATATTTGCTGTATCAGTGAAAATGTAAAAATAAGTTGGTTTTTTCCTCTCTATATTTACTAGGAATTTTTTTCTTCTTTTAATTTAAGGTAATATCATTAATTAATTGTTCCCATTGGCTGCCAATAACTTGCACATGTAGTAGTTTGATTCAGCATAACACTTGTTTGAATAATTAAACACCTGTGAAAATAAAACTAACCCAAAGAACATTTCAACAATATATGAAAAGATTCCTTCAGGGGACAGAAGTTCCAATCCTACACCTACTGTAAGTTGCAGAGTGGGGCAATATAAACTAATGTCTCTATGATATTATAATTATTTGCTGTGGAGATTATAATAGAGTCATAGAATAGTTTGGGTTGGAAGGGACCTTGAATGGTCATCTAGTCCAACCTCCCAGCAGTAAGCAGGGACATCTTCAAATATATCAGGTTACTCAGAGCCCTATCCAATCTGATCTTGAATATTTCCAGGGATGGAGCATCCACCACCTCTTTAGTCAACTTGTTCCAGTGTCCCATCATCCACATTGTTAAAAATTTCTTCCATCTAGTCTAAATCTGCCCTCTTTAGTTTAAAACCATCATCCTTGTCCTGTCACAACAGGCCCTGCTAAAAAGTTTGTCCCCATCTTTCTTATAGGACCCATTTAAGTATGGAAAAGCTGTAATAAAGGCACCCCAGAGTCTTCTCTGCTTCAGGCTGAACTACTCCAACTCTTTCACCCTGACTTCATAAGAGCAGTATTCCAGTCCTCTGATAATTATTGCAGGCCTCCTCTGGACCCACTGCAACAGGTCCATGTCTTTCCTGTGCTGGTGACCCAAGAGCTGGACACATTATTCCAGGTGGTGTCTCACCAGAGCAGAGTAGAGGGGCAGAATCACTTCCCTCTACCTGCTGTCCACACTTCTGATGCAGCCCAGGATATGTTTGGCTTTTTGGGCCACAAGTGCACATTGCCAGCTCATGTCCAGCCTCTCATCCACCAGTACCTCCAAGTCCTTCTCAGCAGAGCTGCTCTCAATCCCTTCATTCCCCAATCTGTATTTGTACGGGGGGTTGTTGAACCTCATGAGGTTTCCATGGGCCCACTTCTTAAGCTTGTTCAGGTCCCTCTGGATGGTATCCAGTCCCTCAGGCATGTCAATTTTTGAAAACATTTTATGTCACTGGATGATAATAGAGGAGAGGAAAGAGCTGAACTGAGTAGCAATAAGCAGTAAAATTTTTATGCAAGAGGCTCTAACATCATGATAAGAAACAGAAACTATAGCATGTAATAAGAGATTTGCCCACCGTAAAAGATCCATATGCTATAAGCAACTTTTTAGATTTCACGTATACTTCATAGTGGATGCTCAAAGAGCTTTGTGTAATGCAAAATAGTAAATGGAATCAGTTTTTGGCCTCTTTTGAAAGTACTAATATGCTGTTAAAGAAGATGCACAGTCTTCAAAGCTTCTGACAATGGAGAAGAAGCATTTACTATTATGCTTGCTTTTTTTAAAATGTGCTGATAAAATCTGTGATGGTCTATACTTGTGCCTGGAAAATATATTAGGCTGATATCAAAGTAATCCCTGCAACTATTAATGCTAAATACCATAGATATTGATGAATATCAAGGCCTTCTTTTCCACTCTGCTTTTTTTATGTGCAGAGGAGTAGAAGATCAATCAGAAATGTTAGTCAGATTGTAATCACTCTAATAATTAAATAAAGGCATTGTCCCAGCTCTCTGATATGCTATTCATAGGTGCACAGTGTACTTCTGTTAAGAAAGATGATATATCTGCTAGATCATTTACATTTGACTAGCGTTTCCCAAGGAATAAAGCTCTTGGCAGAGAAGAGAACCCAAAATTTAGAACTTAAATGAAAAGTAGCAGTAGTAGCAGAATAAACACAATTTTTTGAAACTATTTCTTGCAAGTACCATGGTAAAATGCCACTTAAGTTATCCTTTAATGAAAAAAATGTAAAAGGACTAGCCTGAAGCTGTTTTGACTTAGCTTCAAAGTTTTGCATTTGAGGATCATATGGCTCATTGCCCTCAATATGACATGAACATGAATAGGAGTTCCATGAATGGTTTTACATCACCATATAGCCCCATTTCTGCAAAAAGCCCTCACAGATAGATTCCCTACACAGATGACATTAGATAACTCACTGGCACTCTCTGTGGTCATTGTCTCGTATAGAAATCATTGCAGAACCAGGATCTCTGTCCTTAAAACTCCCCCATTACATAGCATGTATTGTTGGCAATATATGTTCCCTGCTCAAAAAACACGGCTGAAAAGGTGACATTATGGATGACAGAATGTTATGCAGGGACTTTGATATTACCCGAATACCTGATTTTCTGTGCGTCTTCGATTCTGGGACTTCACGAGCACTGTTCGTCAGAACTCAGATGGGAAAAATGGTGGGTCTTTGTCTTCCTGGAAACCAGGCATCTGGAGTCCATTAAGTAAAGGAGATGGTATGGAGTGTATCTCACATAAATCTTTCTGTGACTCTCATGTACAGCAAACATCAACAAAGTATTTCTAGAACATAAAATAAAGAGTCTACTTCAAAAGGTACAGGGTAATTCTGTAGATAAGAAGTCTAGATTATGATGTCCGTCAAACAAAATGATTGAGGATGATTTTTGTGAGACATCTTGAGTGAATACTTTTTAACCAGATGTGCTTACTAATGACTGTTTATTAAAATAAATATATTTGAGAAAAAAGTTCATATTTATTACATGCAAGGGGAGTTTCAAACATTATATGCAGCCTAATACCTACTTGATAATTGCTGCAATTTTAAAATCACATTTTCCAAATTTTGGGTTCACCTCATTTCCAATGTGTCTAAACACCAAAATATCAGAATAACCTAGAGCCCAGTCCTGACGCTGATATATGGGGTAGACATTTACATGGATGAAATTCCATAAAGTTTTCATGTGTATGCAACTGTGGCATCTTCCATAGTTTCATCACAGCCCACCTGTTAGCAAGTGTTTGGACCAAAGTGTTTACCCTCAGGCTAGATTTTTGCTTTGAATTCATGATCAGCTCCAAAATAGTCTCCTGAAATAACTTTCTGAAACTGTTAACAAGCTTTATACAAAAAAGAAAAATATTTGTAAGAGCTACAATGGACCATGTTTAAAATGAAAAAATATGGCAAGCACATCCTGAGATAGTACAAATTAGAGCCACTAAATCCACAGCTAGTGAAGTGTCAAGCTTATTAGCCTGGTACACAATCTACTAAACCTTAATTCCCCATTCCCAAATAAGACAAGCCATCTTCAGTGCTTCAGAATTGCTACCCAACATCTCTGTTTTGAGGATTTATAAAGACGTATCAAGCCTGTGTCTATTTCTTTCCCCAGCATAGATATACCTGTGAAATAGCACCCGTGCCAGAACTTCAGTAGCTGAGAATCAAGAGGACAAGGTACTGTGCTGTTAAATCAACTTCAACCTGAGTTCTCCATCTACAGAGAAATGTTGCACAAGTAGAGTATATACACATTACTTAAAGATGGCTCAACTGTAACTAATATACATCAGACTAGAAGACACTAGTCTCTATGTGATTCCAACACCATTCTTCTTGGACTGTCAAAACTGGCCATATTTCCCTTTTGTGTGAAAAATACAGTAGTTTCAGTGTTTTCACTTTAAACCTAGACCCACAGCTATTGCCAAACAGTGCTTGAGTTAACCTCATTAAGGAAGTTCAAGGTTAGTAAGTATAAAGAATCATGTTCTAAGTTTAGAGATGGTCCTTAGAGACCAGATTTCAGGAATGTTACCTGGAAATGTAGAGTAGCCAATAAAGTTCCTCATGCCATGGACAAAAATGAAAATTTGATATTCTAGAAATATATTAACTCAATGCATTACTAATAATGCATCATTATGTTATCACTATGATTATTTAACTTCAGAATTTGGTACATAATCCTGATAAACCCATTTATGTGACACATAAGTCATAAAACAGCAGACAGTACTGCCACAACTGGGCATGAGATATTGCTCTACTAAGGCAAGTATTCATTCTGTTATGATACAAGTAGAGCTGGAAGGTTGTAAAAGCTTTTCTGAGAGCACTTGACTTCTGACTTTTTCTTCATTTTCAGCATGTTGGAGCGTGTAAGGGGATGCAAATAATGCCCATGTGTTCTTCCCCAACATGTCACTTCAGTCAGATAGCAGTCCCTCTGCATGCTTCTGTAGCTACTGTACAGGCAAGTGCTGTAGTGATGCCTCTTTCTTCTTACATAGTTTTCAAACAATTACAATGCACAAAATAAGAGAAGAATGAGGACATGTCATGGACTGTCAAAGTCCCTATAAGACTCTGTAGGGAATCTTATAGAAAGAAAGGAAATAGAGAGGAATTTGTGATATTTTCTCTATGGTTGTATACAATTCAATATTACCATCAGTAGGATGTTCACCATTTTAGTCCAGATCAGGGTTTTGCTTTCATTCATCATTTGAATATTCAAATCAAACTTGACGATATTATTACTATTAAATCATAATTTTACAGGAGTGTGTGCTTTGTTTCTGTGTCAATATCTTGTTGTCTGAACACAGTGAACTTTTGTTTTCCATTTTATTTCAAACACTAGACTTTCTAGCACCATCTTGTTTCCATATAGACTTTGATCTCCTCCAGTTAAAAAGCAAGATGGTTCTCTTTTGTTCAAACACTATTGACCCATTGATGTTATCTTTACATTGTATTAAATATGTGCAGTCAGTTCACCTATAAAATAAAATCTCTTCTCCTCTTTTACTTAGTTAACTTTAATATAAGTAGATGCATGTGATCAAATCAGAACTCTTCTCTGAGGAACAACATTTACTTCAGAAAAGTTGTATTGAGAAGTCAAAGAAAAGACACTTTGGCATACATTTTTTTTTAACAATGTAATCTAATTTTTCAAGAATGATTGCTTCCCTTGGGCACTACCTCTGTTTTAACATTTCAGCTTAGATTATATTGATGATCTCTGATTTTGCAGTCTGTGCCATGTTTCAACACAGGAACCACTCACTCTTCCCCTCAGATAGAGTGGAAGAAAATGGCTGAACTCACAAATCTTTAGGAAAAAAAAAAGTCTAGCTTATCATCAAGTGAAATATAGGCATATTCAATACTGGGGAAACTGTAAGTTTGTCCTTACTAATCACAGCAGCCACCACATAAAATTAAGATTGGCCATCAATACCCATGTCCTGGAATAGTCAGAGGAATCTGAGAGGAGCAGAGGCAGATATAGATATAAAAGAAACTCAGCACATTTCCAGTTCCTTCTCAAATCTGATTGGACTTTTCCACCCTGCCACTGTTGAGCTTTTTACTTCAACTCTCTTTCTGTCCCTCTCCTACACTCTCTTTTTCCAAGTCCCACAGCATTTCACCTCATCTTCACAGCTCATATACTTCTCTTCTTTCCTCACTTAACTGTCTTTCCCTTTACCTTACTTCCTTTTTTTTTCCACTTATGCACACTTCCCCTACAGAAGCAGTTTCAATAAAAAGGAAAACATTGGTTTTGGCTGTGAACCTGTTGGGACATTTGCCATTATCATACTATGAAATGTATTACATTCCTTCAATTGTTAAACCTTTAATCTGCTCTTCACAACATGGACTATCTTGTCTTGGTGTTAGCACAGTGCACAGGCAGAGACCTTATTTGCAGAACCTTATTATTATCATTAGTAATGCTGATAAGAAGAATGATAACAACAGTAATGCAAGCTAATAAAAGCAATACATTCTCTAAGAAAAGGTAACATTCCAAAATATTTAACTCCCAGGAGCATCATCTGTCCTGAAAAAATTAAGGAAGTCTAATATACAAACAGTTTAACTTTCATCTTCTCTGAGTCAGGTACAATTCTTAAAGGAAAACACAGGGATTGTGGCATTATGCAAGGCAAATTGTTCTTGTCTATATATAAAAAAAAATCTGTTAAATACTTTTATAAAAATATCCTTCATAGTTTAAGTTTCTTAATAGAAGTTTGTTAGTCAGTAAATTCAAGAAAGACTACACTACACACTTAATTGCATGCATATCCCTGCAGTAATTCATCGCTAGAATAGCAATTTATATTTAGTAATCAAAGCATATTAAAACTGCCATTTTCTCTGAAAAAATAGTTCTGACTGTATTTGAAACTGATAAACCTGCAAAGGTAAAGACAAGGTCATAGCATCATATTTAGGTCTAACTTCATATATATTCACTGATATCAGTGTCATTTGTGAAGTATTTCCAAATGATGTCTTCACATTTATGAAAGCAGATAAATAGTTCTAAGGTCTTCATGGGTAATCTCCCCTTTCAAATACCCCAGTGAGATCTTACTAAAAAATAAATAAGCAGATCTTCTCTATGGTAATGTAATAACAGTTGTAAGTACAGGTTCTACAGGTTTTCTGTAGTATCTTCCATTTTCTTATGGTAAAAACAAATGAAAAAATGTTCAGTGCAAAGTTTTTATCCAAGCTATTATATTTTTCCCTCTTGGCTCTGTGACAGCCAATTGGAAAACTCTTAGGAGAGGGGCAGAGAATAGGAAGCATTCACCAGAAGACAGGATATTATAACCTCCTATCCTGTTTTAAGTTAAGACAAAACAAACGAACATTCAGAAGAAGTTCAAACAGAAGAGCAGTAGGATATTATCTCCTAAGATCTCTTTTGGTTTAAACATAGCAAGATGAAGCAAGTTGAGAAAATTTAGTCAGAAATTCCAGTAAAACCATGACTGCCAAAACATTTTACTGTAAGAATTCTTTGAATTTTCGCACCTTTTGAAGAGCAGGCTAGTCTAAATCTGAAAAAAGGGAATCAAGTAATCAGTGCCAAAAGAGTAAGTCAATCTAATTCTATAGTAAAGCAACAAATAGCAACAAAGGTCATGACACAAAAATTAGGGGTTTTCTTTCCTTTTTTTTTTTAAAGAAGCATCTTACAATACCACTATTGGGACCTATTACTGATGAATACTACTGCAACGATCAAATCTTGTCATGGATCCATGGGTAGTGATATCTTTCCTCTCCACTATCTACTCTTATCCTTTCTTTCTCTTCCTTTTTTTTTCCTTGTGTTTTCTTAAGCAACATATAATAACCAAATTGGCTAAATATCTCTTTTCCCTTGCAGCCAAGTTGTTCTAAAATAAACCTGCCACATATATATACATTGGGCATTCAGTGTCATTTCACTCTAATCCACACCAAGGGATCTATTAACAAGAACCTCAGTTACCCTGCCCCAGAGGTGGGTTGTAACAGCTGTCAGTGTGTGTCTGGAGTTTAACACATTTTAGGTGAAGAAAGGTGATGATAGTGTTCAGCTGTTAACTAAATCTTTCCCCATAAGAGGTAAGCCATATGGCATCAAACCTCATCTGTGTAATTCCTAGCAAACATTAAAACCCTTATTTGCATCAATACAAAATATTTCTCATGAGTGCTTTGGCCCAATCATCGAATTAGAGCAGATGTTTACAAACTTACACATTGTCACAGGTTTACTTCTCTTACATTTTCTGCACTCTTATCCTAACGTGGCAAAGTTGTAAATATTTACCAGAAAATGAAACCTGTCCTATTACACCAATGAGCCCATGACAGATACCTTTTTATTTTTTTTTCTTTTTGTGATATAAGTTTGGTTTTTTCTCTTTTTCTTTCCCAGTATCACGTCTGGCAACATTGTTTCTCAGGCCCAAGGCTAAAAACGGGGAGCAGAGAGCACAGAGAAAAATCACAATATCATTTTAAGTCGTGCTTTAACAGCAGTTCTTTGTCGTTAAACATAGGACAAGAAAAGAGTGAGTCCAGTCGTGTCCGCTGACATATTTTTCAGTTCCAGTGATTTGATAGGGCTAAAACTGCTAGCATGAATAGCTTCATAAATAAGATCACATGAGCTCTTTGTTTTCTTCGATTAAACAACATATATTTTCTTAACCATCTATTGAAGAGCAACTATAAATACTAGGATAATCTGCTGTGATCAAATCCATTAAGCTTGAACATGTCCTTAGGGGATTATTGATTATCTCTTAGCCTCTCTTTCAAAAGCTGATCATTAAATTTGCTACTTGGGAAAAGTATCCCACTTAACATGTTGGCCTCATTGAGGCTTTTGAGCACCCTAAAGTCATTCAATTAGAACTAGTTAACACAAAGAGGCTTTTAAAGAAAAAGAATCATATAGGATTACGGGGTCCACATTCTAATCTTATTACTTTAGTTTTCTCATAGGAAAGATTTATTCTTACAGTCTTAGCAAAACTCTATTGATAAAACATTTTCTTCTGAAAAAGGGACATAAAAATAAATTGCTTTGCTGGCCCGCCTAGGATTAAAGCCTGAGAAATCAATATTCCTGTGTTTTATGTGTGTGGTAGCTTGATAGCCACTTTTATTTAATGTTACTGAACTTTGAAAGGTTTTTTTAAACTATTAACCTCAGGAAACAGGCCTCTAACCTCCTATACTGCCCAAACCTGATTTTCTTTAGATTTAATATCTTGATTTATAAGGTAACACAACATAGAGTCCTATTAAAAGAAAATTAATATAATAAAATCTGTCAATATTCTCCTAGACCTACTTATAAAGAGAAAATATCTTCTGGAAGGGATGCCTTAAATGGAGTTTTATAATGACTACAGAGTTGGATCACTTCCGTGTTGAATGTCAACAGAACAAAGGCATCCTGTGCCTCTTTGAATTGATTTGAAGAGGTTTTCGTTGCCCATGACATCTGTCTGTGAACAATGACTTAAAATTAATTTTGAGTTGATATACTCAGTGTGTTTTCAAGTGTCCAGGTAATTTCTTAACCCATAAACCTCTAATATATGTAAATGTAACTCCTAACCTTTCCTGCACAGATTTCCATCCAGGAATATATTGTCAGCTGTCTGAAAGGCCTTTGAATTCAATAACGATATGGATACAGAAGCTTCATAAGGTATTCTTCATGCTGGCTTTGGCTAAAAAAAACAGGAGAATCAGGGAAAAAAGAATGGAAGGGATAAAGAAATTGTTAGCTGCCTTGTTAATGCTTATTAGTCACCCACCTTTACTACTGATCATCTTAGATATACAAAAAGCTTCTAAACCACAGAACAGGCATATTTTTTTAAAGAACACAATGCCTTAATCAAAAATCATTTTCTTCCTTTATTCGATAAGAGAGATTCTTGTGAATCACACAACATGGTCTCCATTTAGTCAGCAAGGCTAATTCTCAGTTGAGAAAGAGTTGAGTACTTTTCAGTTAGAGAGTTTTCAAAGAGCAGACTATCCCTGCATGAAATTGAAAAAGCACATACAATAAATATAAGAATAACAGCCTTCGAACCCATTAATTTCCACTTTATAAAAATAGCAACAACGCAACTCTAACCTCAGGTTCTGTTTATCCAAACGTTGTCTAAAGAGCCACTGCATGGAGATGGCAAAAGCTACAGATCCAGGCTTTACTATGACTCTTACAGGGAGGGAATTTGTCTGAACTTGTTTCCATTTGCGCACTGAGCCTCATGAGATATTTTCATGTTTGCTAAATGGCCTCTTACTGCAATGCACTTCACTGGACACCATTGCCGTATGTCCTTTATCAAAAAATCCCAGAGAACTCCACACATACTGCTTGTTTATGCTGCTGATAAGATAATTTATTTAATTGATAGCTTTTTACCATCTATTGCATCAATATGAAGCTATACTGACAAAGTGTTTGCCTCTCAAATTATGGAATAAATACCAGCATGTTGCTGAATATTTCTTTTAAGGACATCCATTGTTTTAAAATGATGTCCAGAAAATAGAAATAATAATGAATATGTAACAAGAGTAAAGAGAGTCTATAAATCTAGCTGACAATTTTGTAATTGGTTTTGCTTAATACACCATATGTTCTTTAAGGGATAACCACAGTCTCCTACCCTAAATTATACAATGGGATTTGTAAACTATGTACTGTGGGGCATTGCTGTATTCTTGTTCTCACAAATCATTGTGTTTTAATACAATTGGAAAATTTTTAAACTCTCTACATGCAAAATTTTCTGTGACAAATTTACAGTACAGGAACTATAGCTTTATGTTTGACTTCAGGCTATGGTTTCATCATTGGATTAGTCCTGGAGTAATTTTCCAGTTCTGTTCTGTAGGAGTTCAAGAGGTACCTCACAGGTACCACTGAGGTACCACTTATTCCTTATTCTTGATAAATTAATATAAGACCTTAAATCTCCTTCTGTCTTCTGTACTATGTATGTTCCATTACTTCCATGTTTGACATTTACTTTTTAAAATGTCACAATGCACTCCTTGCAGTTAGACTCTTTGGTCCAGTCACACATTAAAAGGTCAGTGTTTAATCTATCAGTGAGAGACACCATAGTTATAACTGGGGGACTTACAGTCTCTTTGCTGGATTAGCCTGAGTAGAAAAAGCCCTCAGCAAGATGGCATGGACACAGAAACTGAGGAGGAATCTACTGAGGGGGAAAACTAGAGCTTGCAAAGAAACACTGGAGCAACCTATGTGAGGAAAGGACATATGGGGGAAAAGACACTTTTTCCTTTTTCTTGGGCATTTTGTAGTGCTTATGTGGCCCAGTGAAGTGTTGTACAAAGATACCCAAATACTATTAAAATAAGCAGTGCAGTCAGTGCATCACTTCACCTAGGCTAACATGACACACAGAGAGAGTTACCACAAACATTTCTGCACAGCATGTTATGATGCTAGATCATACCAGCTGAGCAGATACAGTATCATGTCCACAGATAAAATATGAGGCTTTCTGTAAACATATTGTTACTACATTTTCACTATAGAAAAAAACTGGTCTCTCTTAATACACCTACAATACTATGTAAAACAAAAGGTCAGGGGGGCAAGTTGAATCATCAGGGCCCTCTCAACAACAAGAGCTCCCTCAGTAGCCTGCTTTGATGTATTGCCGTGGTGTATCTCAACAAGCTTTCCCCCTGGACAAAGCCCAGGCACAGCTGAGACTGCATAGGCTAAAGACAGTTCCCAATAGTCAGTACAGAAAAGGAAAGACCAACTGTGGGCTCTTTCTCTCTCTGTAATCCTTCAGCAGTATTCCAGTGGGGTATAATACCTTAAACATCCCCAGATGCCTGCATGCCACATCCCACGGCATACAACACATATTCTGAGTTTCACAGAGTCTGCACATTGTTTCGTGCTATTGACACATTGGAATGACCCCCTCCACACAAATGCACACACAATTGCACAGAGAATGCTTTATTACAAGCACAGAAGTAGTGCCAGATACCAGTGTTCAGTAATTACTTGCTCTTTACCAGATACCATTTATAAGTACAACACCATAATATGTGTAGGTCAGCCAGACCACCTTTCATATTCACTTGGGAGACTAGTCACAGGTTTAGAAAAATGAAATTATTAAGTGGCCTTTGAAAAAATTTTAAGACTTATTGGAAGATCTTTTTACCACTATATAAAGAATAGTCCTCCACCCTCTGTCTGATCTTTTGCTGGCATGCATATATCACTAGCAGAGAAAGAAAATGATCTCTAAATATTTTTGAAATCATTTTGTCATGAAGCACAACTTGGAGAGTATGGCAGACAGGAATGCTGTTGCTTAGATGGGATAGCACAGATGTAGGACTATGTACAGCTGCATGCTCTTTATGCTAAGGAACTTAAAATGGTTCAGCAAACTTTTGCTTCAGAATATGTACTGTGGCATGCGGCAGATCAGGGCCTCACATGGGGTTGAGGAAAACAGAGTAAATCTGAAATATAGTGCTTAAATCAGTAAACATTCCAGAAACCTGAGTATATCAGAACATATGGGTTTCACTCAACAGCATCACAGCAGTGACAGCACATCATTACTCCCTCCCTGTAAAGCTGCAGTCAACAATAATGAAAATGCCTGATATCAGGTACCATGATTTAAGGGATTATAACTCATCACCACTACTATCAGACAAAAGTCTCTGATGGTATGATACTTGATGCTAATTCTTATAGCTTGTTATTACTGCTTTTAACTATGAAAGTCACATAATGAGTGAATGAGGGCACCAGCTGTGTATGCAAGCTGACAGAACATCTGTTTTTGTGAGAGTCTTTTGGAAATCCTACAGGTTTTCACAGAAATGCTTATGTCATTTTGGTCAAGGAGAAATTCCTGGGTAAAGCCAGAGAAGTGAGACCATGACTGTAAAATATAAGTTTGATTTCCACATCACTGATAGAGATGACAAATTTAAACCTTAGCTTCCTATTTACTAGAAGAGTGCTTTATATTTTATAGTCCTCCACAACAGTGTTCTCTCTGTAACTCCTATTTTTAGCCACTGTAGACATTTCCTTCAGTAGG
The DNA here is from genome assembly GCF_003984885.1 of Neopelma chrysocephalum. Taxonomy (NCBI): domain Eukaryota; kingdom Metazoa; phylum Chordata; class Aves; order Passeriformes; family Pipridae; genus Neopelma; species Neopelma chrysocephalum. The sequence goes on along the minus strand of NW_020897726.1, from coordinate 6,713,121 downwards.
TCAAATCCTAGTAATTGAACTATACACTCACTGTATCTGATTTCTCCTGTAAAAAAAATCTAAGGCTAAGCACAACACAGACCAAGAATATCTGACAGCTCCCACACATCTGTGGAGTGGCAGCGCTGTCACCCATGCACTCCATTTCTCATTTTTGGAGCCCGGGGCTGAGCTTGTTGCTATCATCAGGCTTCACTGAAAACCTTTGTCCTGCTGATGCTCAGGCCATGAGTTCACAGCCTCTAGTCTGAACTAGATATTGCAAAAGAACTTAACACAAGTGTTGTATCAAGCCAGTAACATGCAATTCATTTAGCATATAATAGAAAGACATTCAAATGATTGAATGGATAAAGAACTAAAATCTGCCATCCATCTTCTATCATAATAGTTTACAGACTCAACTTTTGAATATTTTCAATTCAGAATCACATAGTATCAAATTTCTGATAGCCTAAAGCCAAACCAAAACAAAAACAGTCCCTTCAGAGAAACAGATTGTCAAATTAAAGTGCACTATAGAAAAAAAAATACCAAATTTTCCATAAATTTGACATACTTCATGACTACAAAATAAACCAATTACCACTATTTGTCTGATTATTTTTATAGAGGAAATTCAGACCCACTCCAAGTTTTGAATGCCTCTCTACTTGCTAAAAACCTAACCTACTAATACATAACGATATTACCTGACTCTATCACAAGGACGGCTGAACAGTCCATTTCATGAGCCAAGGCGACCTTGCCAGCAGCCTGTTTATAGAGACAGGTGGTAGTTACATACTCCCAAGGCCTGCCTCTCCCTTCCACATTTTGTGGCTGGAAGCATTTTGGACTTTATAACACTCTTCTCTCTCAGAAAGTCTGATAAGGTTATATTAAAATTTCACAGCTACTTCTACACAGCCCACATTTTTTAATGACCTCCCCACCATTCAGCAAACGAGTGAAATTGGAATCTCCTAAGCACTTATCCAGAAGCTGACCACAGTGAACATGCACACCTAACCTATACTTCCTAATACATAACTTATGGAATAACATTATCTGGCTTGTAGCCACATTAACCTTATCACAAGAATAGCCACAGTGCTGTGACGGGGTCTGTCAGAAGCAATTTGTCTTGTTTTGACCTGTCATAAGATAACTTAATAGGAAACTACATAGCATAGTTTCAGACGATTCAGCTGCTTGTGGTCACAGCAATTTATCCTTTTGTCTGAGACAATGTCTTCTAGGCACTCCACTTTCTCACACTTTGCTATGCTTTGATCTCCATTTTGGTATGTTTTCACACATCTTATTCCCCCAAGTCCTGAAGGAGCATGAACCTTATTTCTAAAATGAAAATGGAAAATATTTTGCAATTGCTTTAATGTATTTTGCCTAAGGTCTAACAGACGGATGCGCAAAACACATTTAAGACTTGAAGCTGACAAACTGAAAGACCTTGGGAATGGAGTAAAGGACTCTCTGATAATTCATTTCCACAAGCTTCATAAAGAAACAGAGAAGGTATCAATCCAGATAATCAGAAAAAACAATGGGAGAGGCAGAAATTGCATCAATTTACAAGCAAAATACAACTGAACCCCATCATTAAATAAAGAATAAAGTTCATTGGCAATTAGTTATTGTGTTCTAACTCTGACAGTGGATATGAACCTACCTGCAATGAAAGAATCTTCATTTCATCTTTGTTAACTAGAAGTATTGTGCTACACAGTTTCTAAGACTTCTGTAGACCAGCAATATCTATTTAACTCTAAGAAAATTGCAGAGCAGATAGTGACCACTCTTGCTTTTTCAGTCTTCTAATCTCACCCATACTTCTTTTTCCTTAACATCAGAAATACTAGCAAAGGAATAATTCTGTATCTGTGATAATGCTATTCTCTGTGTTATGGCCATCAATAAAGAATCCAGTATAACTTCCTGCAGCAAACCCCTTGAGCAGTCCAGTTACTTCATGTAGTGTTTTCCTATGCTATTTTTAAAAGCATTATGTCAAGAAATCAGGAAAAGAGTAGCAGCTTTCTCCTAGGTAAAACTTGCACATTATTGCTGAAATCTAACCTCAGAAAAAAACTGAAAGACTAACACTTGGCAAGCAGATCTGTACTGGTAAATTGAACACAATCAGGACATGTGCTCAAGATGCTGAAAGGTCACTGCTCCTGTGATTAAATTTTTGGAACAGCCTTTGGCATGCTTATGATTCTCAACTACACTTTTTCAAGCAATTCCCAGATGGCATTTCTCAGGCACACTTCTTGGGCACAGTCCCTGGGTACTGTGTCACCAGGGTCACACTCTCATGCCAGTTCCCCAGCGGTGCAGAAGACAGACATTGTGATACTTAAAAATGTCCCACTTCTGAGATTTCTCGTTTTTCAAGACTGTGTTAGTGCATCCTCCTTCTCAGGCCTGTTCTACAACCTCAGGAACTCCTGAACATTAACTGAACCAGCTGAGCACTGAAGCGTCCCTTTATTGTGCCAGTTGAGTGGCGAAGCATCCCTGACCATAGCAGGAACTCTTGAATGATGCAGGGGGGAACAACACTGACCATAACAGCAATATCAGCTTTCCAACCAAGGTGGAAAACAAAGGATAATCAGTCATCCCCTGACAGCCTTGGAACATTCCCTACTGAATTGTAACCCAAGTGGAACACTACCACTGTTGCTGGAGTTTTGCAAACTATTTCCAAACATTTTGGAAACTCTAGTAGTTACCAAGTTGGCATATGACCAGGATGAAGATTTTGCATATGTCTAAAACCAATCATCTTGCAACCCTCTAAGCAGTGATCCTAGATGAGGCCCCTTGGAGCTCTCCTGGGCCACAGCAGGCTGCATCAGCCCCTCTCTCTGAGTACGAAGCCTCTTGCAACTCATGAATCCCTCAATACTCTAAAGACTGTTGCTAATGATGAAGTCAAGGTTGAGAGTCCCCCATACACATACTCCTCAAGGTGCAACCCATGCTTGTTGGGAAAAGGTAAGGGATTTGATGTACTTTCCTGAACCTGAGGGGAATTTTGCATAGGTGCTTTACACGCATAAATATAGATATATAGATCTCTTTCCATGGGTGCATGCATGTGAATTGATTGTGGTTTGACCATTATTATCACAAATCTATAATTAAGTCAGTGTTATAATTGTAGTACATATAATTGAATCATTATAAGAATACTAAATTAGTCAATTATTAAGTGATGCTAAATCCTTTTGCACCCTTATCTTTTGGATCTATATCCTTTTTACCCTTACTTTTTTGGCATCCCTGGTCTCTGTGTAAATATTCTAAACTGATTCTAATCTAATTTTCCTATGTATGGTTCGTCTATGTACTAAGTAATAGAATGAACTCCGTCATCAAACTCTGTTAAAGTTGCACTTTCACAAATTCATATTAAAACCTGCTTTTTGCCCATAGCTTTGATGCCAATTTTTTAAGCAGCCTAACCACTCATTCATGACAAAGGCAATTTCACTCAGACAGTGAGGACAAGATGACTCACCCAGGAAAAAGGAATACAGGGAAATGAGAGAAGAATCTGACTGAATCATCTCCACCACCTATATGGAGCTTGTGGCTGGAGACTACCATATAGCCACACCATATAACAGCGGTAAATTTTGAAGTTGCCTTATTCTGAGCATGAGACTTACAAAGTCATTAGTTTAACATAATTGGAGCAGGTTTCTACCATATCTCTACACTCCACATGCAGTTAGAAGCATACTGAGGCTACAGTTCTGCTTTCCCTTTTCCTTGTCTGACTGAAGCATTTTTTACTCTGGAAATTTGTGCAGAGACAAACCGCTCTGTATGAGCATGTCAGAAGCCCTCCAGCATTTAGCCTGGCAGAAGTAGCTATGTGCTGCTGAGCAAATATCTGATTGATCACTGGCCTGTTCTTGCCAAGTACAAGGGCCAGGAGGATACACACCCAGTCCTTCTCAAAGTTTTTTTTGTATATTTAAATATAATGCTTACATAAATATAGCTTGCACATAATTTAGATTTGTGTTATAGCTTTTGTAAAATGAATTTACTAAGACTATTGGCTGATAAGATTAGAGCTGTTTAAGAGTTTGTGTCAAGATGGCACCTGTAAAAAGTATGGATGGTGAGAGCTTTGATTTTGAGAGTTTGTGTCACAAGGGAAAGTACTTTGTAAAAACCCATCCCTATATGTTAGAGAGTCTCTTGACTCTGTAGAACTTGAAGTCAGTAATGATAAAGTTGAGTGACAGTGGATCAGAATCAGGGGAAGGCCAACAAGGCTGACATCCTGGTAAGAGTCTGTTACAGACCACCTAACCAGGATGATGAGGGTGATGAATTATTCTACAAGCAGCTGGCAGATGTCTCAAAATCACCAGCCCTTGTTCTTGTGGGTGACTTTAACCTGCCAGATGTCTGCTGGAAACTCAATACAGCAGAAGAGAGACAGTCTAGGAGATTCCTAGAGTGTATGGAGGATAATTTCCTGTTGCAGCTGACAAATGAGCCTACCGGGGTGAGGCCCCACTAGACCTGCTGTTCACAAACAGAGAGGGGCTGGTGGGAGATGTGGTGGTTGGAGGCCATCTGGGGCACAGGGACCATGAAATAATAGAGTTTTCAATACTCAGGGATGCAAAGAGGACCATCATTAAAACTTCTACCCTGGACTTCCAGAGGGCAGATTTTGGCCTACTCAGAACTCTGGCTCAGGGTACCTTGGGAAAGAGCCCTTGAAAACAAAGGGGTCCAGGAGGGATGAACATACTTCAAGAGGGAAGTCTTTAATGCACAGGAGCAGGCTGTCCCAGTGTGCCAAAAGGTGAGCTGGCGGGGAAGATGGCCAGCCTGGCCAATTTGAAGGAAATTAGGGTAAAAAAGAGAGCTTACCGACCATGGAAAAAAGGGCTGACTACTCATGAAGAGTTTAGGAATATAGTTAGGTCTATTTAATGTCTTTACTGATGATCTGGATGAGGGGATTGAGTGTACCATTAGCAAATTTGCAGATGACACCAAGCTCGGGGGGAAGTGTTGATCTGCTGGAAGGCAGGAAGGCTCTTCAGGAGGACCTGGAAAAGCTGGAGAGATGGTCTGATTCCAAGAGGATGGGGTTCAACAAGGCCAAGTGCTGGGTCCTCCACTTTGGCCACAACAACCCCATGCAGCGCTACAGGCTGGGCACAGAGTGGCTGGAGAGCAGGCAGGCGGAAAAGGACCTGGGAGTTTGGATTTACAGGGAGCTGAACATGAGCCAGCAGTGTGCCCAGGTGGCCAAGACCAATGGCATTCTGGCCTGTATCAGGAACAGTGTGGCCAGCAGGACCAGGGAAGTGATTCTTCCCCTGTACTCAGCACTGGTGAGGCCACACCTTGAATACTGTGTCCAGTTCTGGGCCCCTCAGCTCAGGAAGGATATTGAGGTCCTGGAGCAGTTCCAGAGAAGAGCAACAAGGCTGGTGAAGAGACTTGAGCACAAGTCCTATGAGGAGAGGCTGAGGGAGCTGGAGTTGTTTAGACTGGAGAAGAGGAGGCTCAGGGGAGACCTCATCACTCTCTACAACTCCCTGAAAGGAGGTTGTAGACAGGTGGGTGTCGGTCTCTTCTCCTAGGCAACCAGCAGTAGGACAAGAGGGCATGGTCTTAATCTGTGCCAGGGGAGGTTTAGGTTGGATATTAGGAAGAAATTTTTTACAGTGAGAGCAATCAGGTATTGGAATGGGCTGCCCAGGGAGGTGGTGGATTCACTGTCCCTGGAGGTTTTTAAGGTGAGACTGGATTTGGCCCCTAATGCCATGGTCTAGTAACCACGGTGGTGTTGGATCAAGGGTTTGACCTGATGATCTTGGACGTCTTTTCCAACCTGGTTGATTCTATGATTCTGTGATTCTACAGTCTGAAGGAAGAAAATGGAGAGATGTCATTAACAGCCCTAATTTCCCATTCTCCTCCCCACCTGGGGGTGGGGGGTTGAGGGTGTGTGAGAGTGAGCGGCTTCATGGTACTTAGTTGCCTGCTGGGGTTACACCATGACCTTGGTGTAAGGGACTTCCAACATATTTGAGCCTGTTGTAGATTCTTTACTTGTGACAACAACCATCTTCTTCACAGTGATGGGGTTATACAATATGGTATTTTTGGTGATGTATGGTGGGCACTGGGTTGCATGGAAAGGGAAAGTGGACTCCATGCATTGGTTCAGCACATTGTGCATATCAGAGCACAATCACCCCTGTGACATGAATCTTGCCTTCAGTCTTCTTTCCCAAAACAACAGCTAAGCCCTGCTTCCTGCCCCTGAGTTGAACTGGAATGTCTGCATGCCATTAAGACCTCCTTTCTCTACATAGTTCAGTAACAGAACTAGGTACCTGACCTATGTAGTGTGAAGGCTATCAGCTCTTCTAGCTGCAATTTAAAGCAAAAGGTCCTTAGCATGGTCCTGAGAAGGTATCAATAGATGACTGTTATAAGAAACATGCTTTCCAGGTACCTGAACATTCTGCAATTGCTTGTAAACAACATATAATGGCAATTTGTTGTACAGAGACTGTAAATCTAAAGACATAGTTCATAGGTCTTTTTCTTATATACCTGAAGGCATGATGAAGTTATATGAGTACGATGAGAGGGAGCAAGGCATGTATGATAGTCAAACATGTAGATGGGCAGGCACAAAAACCTGTGAGACATTCTTTTCTATTACCTTTGCTATCTAACCTGCTGTTGGCAGGACAATCTCACAAGTTTAGTAGTGTACATGTGGGCTATACCCTACCATTTGCCATCTGTGACAGTGTGCACCCTGGCATGTTTGGTTTACTAACACAAATACAGACAAAGGGCCCAAGTGTCTTTCCATCCTCTGCAGAAGGAACCCTAAGAAAAATAGAAATATTAGCATTTTTATCTGAGTTGCCTCTCAACTGATCTCTGACGAAATGGGGTGCTATAGAAGAACAATAGACTTAGGACACCATCCCAATACATACAACTGACTGAATCAAAGCACACTTCTTACTGCATTAGTCTTTTTAGTCCTTTTCAGAGCACCTGGTATCTTAAAAATGTGAACAAAGTTACAATTCTGCACTCTTTGGAGTGAAGCATTCTCCCAGTTTGAGGGAGAATATGGTCACAGCCCTCTGATACTCTTCATAGAAAGACAGACAGAAAGACAGAAATATAGAAGAAAAGGGAGAGAGAGAGGCAGCATAAGTTACATGACTTAGAGAAGAAAGCAACCATGGTACCATTGGCCTCAAGGAAGAATTGAGTGTAACAGAGTCACACTGGAAGAGAGCTGGTGGCACGCCCTTGAGGTGTGGCCTCCCTACATCCACAATCCATGATTACATATAATGGGTCTGAACCAGCACATAAACAAGTGCAGTGAACATTTTTATGAGATGCAACACACAGAGGGAACCTAGCTAAATAAAAACATGTTTTCTTTATTTTCCATTTTCCCATTCTATAGTTATCTTTTCTTGGTCTCACTTTTGATTATCCTTTCACCACATTTTCTCTTCAGTGATGATTTCAGCAAATCAATCCAATTTTCTTACAATCATATTTCAAAGTGGATCTCAGAGGGATCAAATTCTTTTAGTCCTGTGTGTTTTTGAGTGCAACAGCCGTCTTTATTTGTGTTTACCACTGGGCAGATGGCCTTTTCCCAAATCACCTCATATGTACTCGACAAATCACGAGGACATTCCTCACAGGGCAGGAAAAGTAAGGACTTAGCATATCAAGTACAACTTTGCATCTTATTTTGCAGAGTAAAAGGGTTTACCCTTCAGTCTTGCAGGTTCTCGTCTGTTTTCTATTAATAGAATTTATGCTGCTACTCAGGACATTTGTGTTTTAATCTAGGACAAAAACTGTTACTGGAATGCTGTCTTATCAGTAGTGCTATTTATACAGTGGTCTGGACTTAGTGCAAAAAATAGACAATAAACAAAGAAGAAAAAACAGCCTAGAAAAATATTCATTAATAGAAAATTATATATGGCCTTATAGAGGATAATGATGGGATAGAATGTCACTGAATTGTTAATTTATATCCATGAAAGTTAAAAACCATTGAGATTACAAAAACATGAAGCTTCTGTAAACCATATCTAATATGTGTCAAGTGCTTTTTCTCATGTGAAACCAAATAGTTCTCTCACTGCAGTAATACGTAGTCTAGCTATTTCCAGTAACAGGAATCACGCTATCAAAGGCAAATGTTGAATGAGACATGAAAATCTGGCCAGGGTTCTTGGCTTGTATAGAAGCTGAATGCCAGCATACTTGGCTGTGATTTCTACAGACTATGCCACATTTTAGACTATAATATTGTTATGCACTCCCTAGAACAGATTTAGAACGGATTTGAAAGGAAAAGAATTGTGCAGATGCACAACAGCTCGATGTCATATGACAACTTATGGCATTCCAACAAAATGATCTTTATCATTATTCTGCACTGGCCTTCACTTTCTGAACTTCATTTCATAGAACCAGCAAGAGCACATTAATGAGGGACAAATTGTTTGTCCAAATAAAAAACTGAAGTCAAAGGCCAACCAAAAGGGTTGAAAAGAAACTTCTCAGATTCACCGGTCTGTTAGCTAAACAGTTTCTAAATAAATCTTTTTTAAATGTTTTTCCTGACACATATTTCAATTTACAGTTAAAGCAATTTTAAGAAAATAATCAAATCTATAATAAACTAAAAGAAAAATTTATTTTCCAGTCTAAGTAAAAGAAAATATTTCCTAGACCTGTTTTCTCCAGTTCATCTATCCTCTCTTAGACATTGCCTTTATGATCAAAATTGTACCGTCATGCCTATTTCTTTCTGCTGACTAAATAAAAAGTTCAGATATTTTACCTCTATTCTGTGAATTTCCCCCTCTCTGACTTACAAATAGAGCTCAATTACACAGAGATACACATAAAATATAAACATGCTAGCAAATGTAGTCTTTTCTTGATATACAAATTATTAGCAAGATTTTAAGATTTTTCTGTTTAAGAGTCCAAGAAAAATTCCCATTAGAGCTCTGAACCCCTATTTAGCAAATATAAACCTATTGATAAAATATATTCCCTTAGACCTCTTGTCTGGAAAAAGCTGTTGTGTTAGGAAAAAAGGAAAATTTATATCAAAACTATATCGCAATGAAATACACAATCCAGTTTGAAAAGCACAATTTAGAATGTGATAAGCTCAAAGTACTAAGGTACAATTGGAACAAGCTTTCAAAGTCTGATTACACTGTGAACTTGTTGCCATATGTGCATAAGAGACAGGTGAATAACTGAATTGTGGAGTCAATGTGCTACTAAAAATAGTGGTTTAGATTTAAAGTTCAGTCACTCAATAGTATTTGAAATACAAACACTGGACTATGCAAAATCGACCCTGTTCAATAGACCAATCCTAAAAACTACTACTGCTTCTCTGGTGCTGCATCAATTCTAAAGTCTCATGTAAAGTGTAAATAAAATTAATGAAAAACAAAAAACATTGAAGAGATAATCTTTACATGGCATTTAAAGACTGTCCTGTTTTGTATCCATTGCCTCCAGTAAAAAGAGAGATATTTTCTGATAGCCTCCCACATGTTGAATGTACCTGTAGAGATCCCAAATTACCTTTATGCATTACTGCATTACTTTGTGTGAAGGAACAGCATAATCTGATTCCCTGGACTCAGAGAGAGGGCAACAAGGTTCTTTGATAAAACATTAATATGAGTATTGTATCTGCTTATTTCCCAAAACACACTTCCAAATCATCAAATTTCTATATGGGCTCATAGATTCTTATAAAATCTGAGCTTGTTACAAATGACCAGAGAATACAATGAAGAATCCAAGAGTGATCACTGCTTGAAAGCTTCATGTGGACTCAAAGAACAGGGAAAAAATCTTACGGAGAATAACTATATTGTCAACCTTTTCCCTTCATGTCCTGTAGGACATCTCAAATCCTCCACGGATTTTAAATTCCTCTGAGAGACAGGGAAACTAGAGCCCTAAGTTAAACAGCATGGATTCTATTCCTCCTCACCTGTTATAAATAACACTGATTTAGTTTTTTCTCACCAAAATTATCTAACATTTAACAAGTGGCAAAAACTGTAACAAATATATAACATATTTTTACGTACTATACATATTAAATATCATAATTTGCAGCATTTAAACACCTCGTAGCAGAAATAATGTGCATATAGTCTGACCTGGCCCTCATCTCCATGACACCATGGCTGAATTCAGGGTAGAAGTGTCCATTCTGTCAAATGCCAGCTCCTTGCATACAACTGTATTAACCTATCACTGAACATAAACTAACATATACTGCCTTTCTTTTGGACTGTATTAGCTCAGGAGTAGCTCCAGAGTAACACTGCCAGCAGATCAAAGCTTGACTTGTCCAGCCCAGTTTCAAGTGTAGGTAAAGCAAAGCAAGACTGTTCATAGTTGTCCACGTACACATCTTCTCTGGGGCTTATCAAAAGATATATTATACTTTAATAACTAAAAAAAAAATTTGATTTCTTATCACTGACACTCCTCATATTTATAAAATCTCACTTAAGATGGATAACCCTGGTATTGTTTTATATTGACGTCTCCAAGGAAATAATATTTTTAATAGTTTTCATATCTATATTTTTGTCCAGAAACATTGCCAGATTTAACTAATAATGATGAAAAAAAGAAATATAATAAAATCCTTGCCTGAAGGAGAAAACAATTTTAAGTTAAAGGCCTTTTAAAAAGTTATTGTTGCTTTTCTTAGCAAACTTAGAGGAAAAGTATTTCAATAATGTTTGTGGCTGAGTCAACTGGGTTTGGGTTTGTGGGGTTTTTTTTGTGAGCCTATTATTTTTATTTCTTCAGTGCATCAAAATAATTTACAGCTGTTTGTGTACTCTGTGTTTGTGTGTGCACATATGCTGTGATTTTATGTATGTAATTTTGTATGTTTGTATGTGGTCGACTTTCTCACAACTTTAAAAAATTGTAGTAAATTTTCTTACAGTTACAAGCAAAAATATCATGGCGTATATGTGTACATTTGCTCAACATTAGAAGTTATCTTGCCTTCAGGGCATCTTATGAATTGCTACTGGCTGTAGAGAGAATTATGTACAACTCACAACAGCACCCAAAAAAAAGAAAAAATCTTTAAGAACGTTCAAGCACTTGGAAAGAAAGAAACAGTAGGATTAAGGTCAACTGAATCTTCCTCCACAGTGCCTGGATACAAGGTGGGAAATGACTAGGACAGGTGAATAGTTTTGACGCCATACTTTGCAACAGACATCCAGAAATATTGTTTCAATGGAAATTCTTTCTCAGTTCCACCTACATGTGTAGGTACATATTTATTTTTATATACTGTGATTTGCACACTGGATGTAGCCTTCTGATTCAGAAGACAGGAGATGGCTTCAAATTAATTGTTACTGATCATACTTAGCCTTTCAGGACAAGGACAGCAAAAACTAAATCTCCTGACTCTGGCAAACATTGAGTAAGATATTAAGTCCTTACCATAAAGCATGGATGTTCCCTGACTTCTCAGTGGAATTACTGATTTTTTTCATAATTTTTTATAGAGAAAAACAAATTTATTCCCTCATCCCTTTTGCTGTTCATCATGTCAACCAAGAACCATAGAAAACAAGGTATTTTGGGATAAAATTTTCATGTAGCAAATGTCATCTATGGGAAAGTGTATTTCAAATAGTTATTTTTTGGTAACATTAGAAGCAGCAGAAACCAACATATTTTAACAGGAAAATAGCAAGTAAATAAGGTATAGGGAAACTGACATCGCGACTTGTATCTGCAGTCATTCAAAGAAAAAAGGACTCCCACACAATTGTGTATCGTGGAGTCTTCCAATAGAAGATTGTTTACTGAACAACGTATCAAGTTATGCTTGAATATGGGAGTGCAGAATAATGACAATAGTAGAAGTGTATATAAATGACAGCTCACAAGGTCAGAAAAATCAGTGGGAAGCTCTGGTAAGCATGAAACAATTACCTTCCTTTGGGTGGAAGTCAGTTTGCAGTACAGGAACTTCAGCTCTGTAGTTCTGAGTTTAATGGAATAACCATTTCACTTACTAGCAAATAAGAAAAGCTACCTGCCTTTTCCTGATAATATAAGTTAGAGAAAGAACGACCAAATCTCTTCATGAAGTGCTTCCCTGAGGGAAATCACTTGTCACCAATCTCCATATGAACTCCAGCAATTGACCACTACCCTCTGGATGCCAATTACTCATCCACTACCAAGTCCACTTGTCAAAACCATGTCTCCCCAGTCTAGAGAGAAGGATGTTGTGGGGAACCATATCAAAGGGTTTACAGAAATCCAAATAAATTATATCTGTAGCCCTTCCCTTATCCACTAATGTAGTCATGGAAGGCCACCAGGTTTGTTAGGCAAGACCACCCCTGGTGAAGCTGTACTAGCTATCTCAAATCAGCTCCCTGTCCTCCATGTGCCTTAACAAAGTTTCCAGGAGGATGTGTCCCCAGGAAAAGATATGAGGCTGACAGGCTGGTGTTCCCAGGGTACTCCTTTCTACCATTTTTAACAATGGGTGCAATGTTTCCCATTTTGCAGGCACTTGGACTTGCTTGTCATGACTTTGCAAATATCATCTAGTGGCTTGGCAACTAAGCACCAAAGTAAATTCTGGCTGTGCAGATAGATAAAGTAGGCACTTATTTGCAAGCATGATATGGATCTCAAAGTCAAGAAAAGTCTTCTAGACAGAAATATAATCCTGAAGCAGCTAGTTACAATGCCTGATGTGAGGCTGCTACACATTGTTGATTTGTACAAGCTTTTAAAACCATTGCAGAGAGCAATCAGGTCCTTCACTTGCATTTCCAGCCTTTGTCTCTCTCTCTATACTCCTTTCACAGTGCATCAAGACAGAGATTCTTCTTATTATTTTCCTTCTTTTGAAGAATCTTCAGTTTTTTTCAAATGCACACACTCCTCAAGTTTTTACACTTGTTTTTTATTATTATGGTGGCAGAGAAGCAATTCCCACTTCAAATCTTAAGTCAATAATGAATGAAAAGGACCGACATCACAGTCTAAGATGAGGAGATTTAGTGATTTCTTCCCTTCAGGAAATGAGACAGCATGATTTCTTTACCAAATCTCTATAATGATCCTGTGGCACCTAAAATCAAAAGACAAAGGCAGCAGGGAACCTTTACCGATATGTATGTGTGTACATATATATATATATATATTTACACTAAAAACACATAAGGCAAAAGTGAAGGCCTTTTAATGTCTCAGAGCACTGATTATTCTAGCATACTGAGCAATTTGAGTAAATTTGCTTTTTAGTTCTACTGTGGGATTTAGAGGAAAGTGAGATGTTAGTATCTAATACAGTTCAAGTCTAACACTGATTAAGTACGACAACTCACCTCTTTCCCCATATCAATCCTCCTCTGTACTTGAAAATTACCAAGTCTCTGTTGCTGCCTCACATGTTGTAAACAGGGCCAACCCTCAAAGGGACATTGACACTTTGTATAGTTCATCCTCTGGTATTGCGAGTAAGAAATTTCTTAACTGTGATTTCAAAGAGAAGAAATTAACTGAACTGCAAAACTTGGGTGTTTCTGCTAATCACTCTCCTTGAAAGAATTCTCATTTTAGTACATTTGACAAAGGTGTCAGAGGCTTCTAATAAATTCATACTTGGGCTATAAATCTAAGCATACAGCCATAGGACAGCTTTTCCTATTAATTGGTGATAGACGTGGAATAAAGTCACAAGAGACACTTAGAAGAAGCAGAAATGCTGTCATAATGTAGTAACCTCAGTACTTAATATAGAGATTACATAATATAATAACTCAGTAGATCCTTTTAATTTAAAACAAAATTCTTTAAAGTAACTTCAGTTCTTCAATATCAGAAGCAACTCCAAAGCAATGGAGATGTGCAGACTGATGGAAAACATTACAGAATTACCTCATAAATTGATGAAGTTCTGAGTTTATAACAAATTGCAAATTTGCCCAAGCTGTTTTTTGAAAATCCTCAAAATGAAGAGCTTTTTACTAAGCATCTGCTGTAAAATGTATTTAAAACTGTCAACTCAGTTGAGCCAAGGAGCAACCATCTTTTGGAAGTATGATGCTGATGGACAAGATTACTGAATAAAAGTGTGCTTACAGTTTGCCTTTTCTGAACAGGTAAAACTTTTGGATATTGTAACACACGTTTTGGGTTTTTTCCCTTGTGCAGAGGCAAAACCAACCTAAATTCAGGAAAGATCATCATAATTAGAAAGGTACATTTCAGACTGCAACTACTGCAAAGCAAGAGTTCTGTATCATCATCTTGCTTCACATATAAAGTGTGAGGGAGGACGAACAGTATTAAAGTTAGGATTTGCTTGAAAAGAGGACTTAAAATGTGAGGGTTTTTTTCCCATCTTTACCATATAGCCCAATCTCTGAGACTGTCAGGAGTGGAAATGGAAGGAAGAGTGTAAGAACCTTGTAAATATTTTACAACACTTCCCTGAATATTATATCCATCTCCAAAATTTGAACCTCAGTCTCTTGAAGCCACATGCAGCCTTTTCTTATGTAGCAACTTTCCACAAATTTCCTTCTTGTAATGCCACCCAAAACCTCTTTGAACCAGTATAACCGCCACATAACCAAATTTTGTGAATAATCAGTTTCATGGATCAACACACAGTCTAAATGGAATTAGACAAATTATGGAAAATATCATCTAAAATCTAAAAATCTGATCTTTCAATTCTCCATTTCCTTGTAGCTCTTAAAGTGTGTTCTGAATTAATTTTCATTTCCTAATAATGTGGTCTCTGAAAAAGGAAGTAAACACTTTCTCCCTGATTGGTTGATGATAAGGAAAAAGAACCCCATGAATTTGTCTCTACATTTTAAATCTGAAAAATAAACTTTTAAAATAATTGAGATATGGAATATAAAATATACAATAACATTTATTTAGTAACACACTAAAACACATTAAGACTTGAATTAATTCTAAAAGCCTGTGTATAGAGCACCTTTCTTTTGAATTTGCCCATAAGAATGAAGACCAAATCCCCAACTTTCCATACTGATACTTGAGTAATTTGCTTTGTCTGTGATTCACAGCAGCATGGAAAGCCATTTCTGAGATCTAGTCTTCTTTCAGACTCTGGAAGAAAAATAAACTCTTAGTATTTTCCTCCTAGAAGAAAAAATGTTGGATGCTATGCCTTATTTGTGTTCAGTTAGTCATTTCTAGTTGTCATGACAGAATGCAAAAATATGCTTGTATTAAAACAAAACTTTTATAGATTTATTTATAAAATTATTACTTTTTATTTATCAGATCATAAATTTATTAATCAAATTATATTTGAATGCATATCACTGAGAGCTAATTCATTTTCACAAGAAATGTAGCTTAATTATAAAAATTACAGAAAAGGAGGAAATTATTCAAGAGCTGCTTCCATGCTATACTAGACAAATCTGAGACTGCTGAATTTTTCTGACAGAAACTAGGAAAATCCCAGTCTAGAGTAAGTGACTACATTAACTTTAAAAAAGATAAGTGAAGCTTCTTCTTCCACACAGTTTTATTCAGGCCAGGAGTTCAATACCAGCTCAAAACATCGACTCTTTTCCTCATTGCTGCTGTGCTGCTCTCAGGAAAATTTTTCTCTGCATTTGACCAGAAATTGTATTTTCAATGTGAGACAACTTTTCTGGCAATTGCTGAAAGCATCACAGTTAAATGAAAATCCAAAATGGAATTGATTTTTGGCAAAAATATTCACAATGCAATGTGATGGGCATAGGACCAGATGCAAGGAACATAACATGTCTGCTGTTTCACAGAACCTACCAGTTCTTTCTTTTTTCTGCTCTTTCTGTAGCACAGCACTTCTGCCATCTGCTCCAGTCAATAGTGCAAAGACAGCACCAGCACATTCAGTTGCTGTGTTCTTTTTAACCTTTTGAAATAAGCTGTAATCACCTATAAAATGTGAAAATCTGAAAAGTTGTCACCTGTCTGCTCTTACAGGCATCTGATTACAGCATCAAACAGGACACAATTCAGGCATTATCAGAAGTGCACTTCTCTCCGGATCCCTCTCTCAGGCATAACTTGCATGTTTGACATCAGATTCCCCAGCCAGTGTATGGTAGCTAAGCCTCACTGCAACACTCAAACTATCCTCCTCCTACCCCAGATGGTTCCCCTTGCCTCACTTCCCCCTCCACTTCTTCATCTATCCACAGCTCTGACTGGCAGCTTTGTGACACTACATCGTATTATCAGGCTTCTCCTACCCTTTGCTTATGCCAAGCAGACAGGAACCTGGCTGCTTTTGCATCTCTAACAAATCTTCCTCTTCTATCTGGCTCTTGTACAATATGATGTCCCTCTGCCTTCTTCCTCAGCACATTTATCTTATCTATATTTTTGAATAACGGGAGTGATGGAACTGCATGAGAAGATGGATGTCTGGCCAAGTCCTAAATACTAATGCTCTCAAATAATTTTATTCAACAATGCAGGTAGTTTCCATGATTCTTGAGAGTTCTGAATTGTTTGTACATATTAGGTGTTGTCACAGCCAAAGTTAAAAGGATCTTGGAAATTCCTGGTAATTTTTGCAGTGCCACATATTCTGAATATAGAAAAACCAGATGGCATGTTTTAATTCAAGTGATTGATAAGGAGATCTTATTCAAATAATGTACAGAAAGATCTGTGAATGTGTTTGCCATAAAAGCTTTGACATTCATATTTGTCTAAGGAGAATTATTTACTTCACAGAGACCCCTACAGAAGAACAGCACTTTTTCCTTTCTTCTTTGCTTTGCAGAAGGAAACCGCATTGCAGTGAAAAAGCTATTTAGACACATAGAGAAGAAAAAATATTTATTGGAGTCTGCCTGGTAAGAAAGAATGAATTTTCTTCAAGAACCTCATCCTGGGCTAACTAAGGATTAAAGAGGAGGCTAATAATTGACTTTGAAATTTTTTTTCTTTATCAAATCTCTTGAAGTGTGAAGATTAATGCAATTTTGTTTTTAAGGCAAGTTCTACAATCCAAATTAATGAAGTCTCAAACTCCACTAAAACTATCCTTTCCTAGGATGTTAGAAATAATTATAAGATATCGAAAAATGTTTGATAATGACTAAATAGCAAAGAACTTATATGTTGCCTTGAATGCTAGTTTAGGCACCCTTTTCATTTGATTTGCTGCTGAAACTTCAGATTCTGCAACAGATACTGCCTTATGATACCATTCCTGTTTTTAAGCACACCTGAAGCCTTTGCTATTAAAATGGAACATCACTACGTTTTATACCTACACTACTGTCTTTCTTTGGTTCTCCTTATTGATTATGAGAATAAAATCAGCCAAAAAATTTCTCATTCCTTTCCAAATTAAAAGTGAGATTTTAAAATCCATAGATCCAATATTAAACTGGCAGAGAAATCACAGAATTTCAGATTCTACAAGAACTGAAGGCATGTTCTGATATTTGTTTAATGGCAGCATCACAAGAACTCCGTTATTTTTTTCCTGTATGCTGTTCAAACCCTTCTGTTCTCCCTGTTCTCAATGAGAAGCTAACAGTGCTGCTAGAATAGGGGTGTCATCCAGAGATCTGGCCCATCCATTTGGGAACATAAAATATATTACACAAATTGAGGAAATGTAAATGTGATGTATTCTTGTTTGAATTTCTCTTTGGATATTATTTCTTCTCAACCACAGAACTACTTGATATCTTCAAAGGCACATTTCTAACAAGACAATTTGAATTTTCAGCACATATACTGGGGTAAACCAGAACTCTGTACATTGCTAGCTACAGTATCACATCAAAGACTGGTCAGGAAAGGAGAAAGGCACGGTGTGATTAAGAGTAAATAAAACCACAAGAAAATCTTCTGACTGC
Source organism: Neopelma chrysocephalum (assembly GCF_003984885.1). Lineage (NCBI taxonomy): Eukaryota > Metazoa > Chordata > Aves > Passeriformes > Pipridae > Neopelma > Neopelma chrysocephalum. The sequence goes on along the minus strand of NW_020897726.1, from coordinate 6,695,089 downwards.
TATAAACTGTTCTCATTTTGCAAGGAAGACTTTTATGGGAAATACTGGTGTAAAAGTTCTTGTGGAGTTTTTTTTGTGTCTTAATCAGAAAAATAAGATGCAATTCATAGAAATCAAATTAGTAGAGATGTTAGATGTATTTCTACCATCGGCAATTTCTCACCAGTTTAACAATCTGCATCCAACATGGAGCTGTCATGATGTTTCAAAGATACAGAAATTGTTGCAATAGTTATTTGGGGTATTATTCATTTGGGCACTCCAAAATATTATGTAATCAGAGATGAAATTCCTTGCCTGAGGAAATAGCAAATTCTTTGCTGTTTTCCCAAAGTCAGATAAACATTTCTGAGGAACAACTTCTGCTTATATTAGAAAGTAATGAATTCATGAAGATTTCTTCTGAGCTGAGCAATCATTCTAATAATTGTCTTCCCTCTGGTTAGATCCAAAGTGGACTTACATTTTAACAAGATTTACATTGTTCTTATGTTGTGATGAGAGATGCCAGATTCAGTCTAGAACGTGAATGGAGTCAAAACATGTTTGGATTTCTATTTCTCTGTTTAACCTCTCCCTAGCCTAACCAAAAATTTGTCCAGGTATAATTTGAGCATTTGGATCATTTAGTAGCAATTTCATATCTTCATAGCTACAAAAGGGAGATCAGATGTTCAGAAAATTTTTGCATATATAATAAGAATGCAAAAATTAGCTTCACAGCTCATGCACATAGCCCTGGAGTAGACCTCAAAGCAAAGCAGCTGACTTGCAGTGTTGAACAGTATCATACTACCATGAATCATTCTGTATTATATCAAAGTTTAAAATAGGTACCTGACCTAGTGGAAGGGGTAAAAGACGTTTCTAATAAGGGAGTTAAGTATAAGAATAAAAACCATCCAAAAAAGAGATACCCTCTCCGTGCATCAGTAGAAGTTTTGAGATGACAGGGATTTGTGAATTTTGGCTACCATTGCCAAATCCCAGGACAAGTGCCTCCTTAATAAATTGTCATCTTCCCCTGCGAAGTGGAAGCCATGCACAGGGCCTGAAGAACAGAGAGGCCAGTGTACAATTTATTGTGTTCTGGGCACATTGAATTTACTGGGCACATTGAAGTTCTAGCCTTGCATAGATGCTATGGCTGACCCACTGCTTAGCAGATCAGCAAGAGATAGTTCTCCACAACTTTTCAGAAGACATCTGCCCTGTTGAACACACAGCACCGATGGTACAGCAAAGGAAAGCAAAACTAAGACAGAGTTGAAAATTCATGATTTAGGCAATATACAGTTTAGCTACACCTCATCACCAAGATCTTTTAGGTTCCTTCCAACCCAAACCATGCTATGATTCTACAATTTTACCTACTTTTTTTCATTTAACATTTCATTTCTGTACTGTTAAGAACATTATCCCTAGAAGGAAGATAATTCTCATCTTTGCCTATAACAGCAATTTAGTATTCTTCACTCTTCCCAAGAAGCAAACAAACCCCTGTGAATCTCACAGGATCATAAGCATGATATTGTTGTCCTGAGTCAGATACAGATTAGACAGATTCTATTAGTCTAACCATCTTAGGTATTCATTTTCTGAATTATGGCATGAGCATTTCCATGCAGTTCCATGATGTATTTATGCCACATAAGCAACAGTGTTAGGTGTTGATTAGGTTCAGTTGAGCAGTCCAAACACCGGCAGTAGAGAAAAGTACATTAGCCAGGCCTACTGAGACAAGCCTTGTGGGTCATTGTCACAAGGTGTTGCACACACTCCCCATTTGTGATGCATCTGGGATGTCCTGACAACGGTAACATTGTCCTTGAGTAGCCATGGCTATCACTGCCTTGTACATTACTGTTAGAATTGCTGAATCTCACTTTTGGAAGATGTCAATGTGTGGCCCTTGGAACAAGAAAAGCTGGCTTCTTCTGAGTAACATATATATATATATACATACATATTATATATATATATATCATATATTATATATTATCTCATATATTTTATATATATATGAGATAATATAATGGGCTCAGATTAAAATGATACTAGATTTTATACTTGGAAAACTCTTAACAGTTTGTACAAAACACCATACCCCATACCCCTGCTACTATTACTACAATCATAATTATTTCAATGTTTTCCCCTTAGCAGTATGATTTATGATAAAACTACAACAGGAATAGCAAACTATGATGTATAATTAGTCACAAAAGGTCATATTTTGTCTCTTATATTTGACTACTACTATAACACTGAAAAAAAACAATCTCTGGTTCCAACAGGAAGCATTACCACCTTGCCACATCCAAATTGCAAAAGTCTGTCTTTTCCAGCATATGGTAGCAACTTCTAAACTGATTATTGAGAATCATGCTTGGCATGTCATTTCCCTCCAGATTTGAATGCTGGCTGGGAGAGCATCAGTAGGCACAGACAAAAGGCATACACAAGGGATCTTGTTTCCCATGGAACCATAGGTAAAAAATGTGGCACTATTTTCAAGACCATTAAGCAAGCACTTTGTTCAGTTTAACAGCAGATGTAGTCTTTAAATGCTAAATTAAGTGCTGCAGTGTTTAACATTACCTAGTCCATGCACATTCTTAGACAGTTAATGGAGCTCAAATAAATTATTTAATATTTACCGTTTTTCCCTAAACCCATAAATGTGCAAAAAGCTAAATATTAGACTATTTTAACATGAGATTTTGCAGAAAAGCTCATGAAGAATAATGCAACTGAATCTTCCTAAGACAAAGAGCTTTCACTCAGAAGAAAACATCTGTCTTGAATAATATTAATATAGTATTAAATAAGGATTAGTAACAGTAAGCCTTTTCATCAGTAGAACCAAAATAGTGTTTCAAAGGAGATAAGCATCACTAATGGCCACTACATCACCCAGTAGGCCAGCGTGCAAGACAAGAATAGAGTTCAACTCTCTTGGTATGCAATCCAATAACCCGATCATTAGTAATGCTGTCTTAATTTAGTCTTAGCAAATTATTACTTTTTTGCAATCCCACTCAGAGCAAAGTTTCCCCCAGAATGATTTAATTATAGCCACATTTACAGCAGGACTTTAAGCTGGCATGTGTGCAAATCTAGCTTCAATCTAATCTGAACATAATTTTAAAAATAACTTAAAAACCCCTATTAATAATACTATTTCCCAAGGAAACTATTTGGGAAGTAATTAGTATATATAATTTTTATTCCTATTTTTCAATCCATTTAAGGAAAAACCTTTTAATCAACCCGGACTGTCAAGAAGACAGGCTATATCACATGAAGTCATTTACTTACACAAAACCCTTCCCAGTCTGCTGTGGATTAGCCTGTCTGAAGATGTTAGTGATAAGAAATGTCAACTTAAACATATTTTTCTGCCTTAAATCTGCCAGATGCCAGAATGTGCTTAAATAAAATGAAAGATCTGAAAAGAAGGTAATATTAATTTTAAATTCCCAAATCAAACTTACTTTTATTGAGGATCTGGAAAAGACATGCAGTGTACATAAATGCACTGATTGATGTTCAGAGATAACAAAAATGGTCTCATCATATCTGATTTTTAAAAATGAAAGCTTTTTCTTAAAAATAATTCATTTTCCTCTGAGGTTATACTGCACTAATAATATTCCACATAGTGAGATGACTAGTTTCTGATCTTCTCAGCTTTTCAATGACAGGGCATAAGCTCTAGAATATAATGCAGTTATGGAAAAACAATCTGTTCTCTTCAAAGCATGTGAAAACCATTTAGAAGCACACAGAAGATAGTTCCATATGACAGGGAGAGCATTTCTACCAGGTGGAAAACTTACTTAAATCACCAAAGTTAGTATGCCAGACACATTTACATGACCTTAGCAAAGCTGCCTAAAGCTGGCTCTGCAACAGTGCATGGATCTATGTGTTCACCAATACTTCTATGCCTTTATTAAAATTTGCCTTTATGTGAGTTTTAAAGAAATGGTAGGTATGATGCTAATTGTTCAAGTGAAGGATATCAAAACTTCCCGTAAACTACCACAGAATGAAGCCCTTTGTAAATACAAAATCTATGTAAATAGACCATTTCTGTGGTCTCCTCAGGCATTATGATGAACATTGGAGCTAGGATCTTACACTATCAAAGGCCCTGTAATATTCAAGGGTATGCCTATGGCACTGTACAGTCTGCTTCTGCTCTAAGCTTTCAAAAATGTTTGCCCAACTCTGATCAATACCTCTTCTTTGCAGAGCCACTTTTCCCTTGTAGACCATTTCAAAATACTTGCAGCGCTGGTAACTTAAACAGCCACTCTTTTTCTTCTCTCTCACTTCCTAAGGCTTCCATCTGTTCTTAAAAATTCTTAGACCTTGCACTTGAAAGTGATTTACTTTGGAATAACAATCAAAGCCATTTCCTCATAACCATCCTTCCCTTAACATTGCCAGATATTACAAAAATGTTCCATTCAGTAGCAGTTATTAATTTAATTAGTTTAATAAAGTCTGAGTCTCAGGCCTCTAAAATGCTATTTCATCTGGTTGCTAAATTTCAGCCGTGATTGTTTCAAACAATACCATTTGAAGAATAATATTTTTCTTTTTTAATATTCCTCATACTCACTACTCACTTTCTCACATTTTTGCTTGTTTTGTTATGTTTGCTCATCATTTCTTTCCTACCAGCATGAACTTATAGCCTTCTACAGAATCTGAGAGGGAAAAGAAAAAATTCCATAAAAAAGAAATGCATAAAGAAAAAGGAGGTTTTTTTGGTGTTTTTTTTTTTGTTTTGTTTTGTTTTGTTTTTTAATCACAGCTAAATCTACTCATTTCTCCAGCTAAATTATTTTTCTATTGGTCCAGATTTTCAGGCTGAAAAAAACAACAATTACAGATCAAACTTTGTTTTCAATAAGAAATTTTACAAATATGAACTTTTGCTTGAAAAAGAAAAAAGTCCAAATATTAACAGTTTTCCAGCCATTTTTCTCATTGGATACATTTTAGAACCATTAAAACTTTACTTGATTTGTTAAGGAAGATGAAAGTGTTTACTTCCCCACCTTTTTTGCAGGAGAAATTTGTTTATTTAAATTTCTATTCTTACTAATGGAATTTATTGGGATCTGCCTGGACATGAGCAATTTCCCCGTTCATAGGTAAATGCATTTAAGGTTCTGAACTTAGAAAGAAGCTAAATGTGAATTTTAATTCCTTTTTTTTGATTGGTGAAACATAAATTATGAAGTCTTTCTAATATTTCCTGAAAGCTTTTAAAGCTGAAGCCATCTGGGTGAGGGAAGGAACAACAACTGGGCAGAGGTACAATTCTTGCAAATGGTAGAAATGATAAGGCAGATTTGCAAACCTTAAGATTAAAGTAAACAAAATATTCTAAGGAGGGCAAAGAACTAAAAAAAGCTTCTCAAGCAGTTCCTCTAATTTGTAGAATACTGTTTTCTTTACCTCCAACTTGGCCCACAATCACATGCATTTGACTGTTAAGTCAATGTCATCAAGGAAGGCTAATTTGAAGACACTGGATGCTACTGTCCAGGCCTGAAAGGCACCCTCATAGGCAGCTCAGGAAACATAGCTAGGATACTAACGTAAAGAGCAACATGCCAGGCATTTAAAAAATAAATAAAGCAGTAGAAATAAAACATCTCTTGAAAGACAACACAAGTGTATCAGATTTAGGGAATAACTGTACCAGTCAGACAACAATTCCAGGAAAGTATGCTGCAAACTGTATTTCCTATTATGAAAGAACAGGTGCAATTTTAAATAAACAGTACTTTTTCCCCTAACGATTAATACATTTGTTTTTCTTTCATAAAGCCAAAGAAAGTAAACAGACCCATTTTTAATGCAGTGCCTGGGTATGACTTTACAGTGCCAATAAACTTGCAGTTTCCTTCTAAGATCATAAGCATAAGACAAAACAGATGCAAATTTCACTGATTTTTCAAAAATAGTTTGAGCTACAAGTGTTGAGGAAAAACAATTATTTTTTTCACAGCTTTTTAATGGTAGTGATGTTCTGTGTATGCAGCTGGCTGAATAATGAACTATACTTATGAATAATTACACCATCATTGATTTGGTTTTTGGGTTTTTTGCAGTAGCAGCCCAAATTCTCCTCTAATGAATTTTTCATTCAGCTTGAAATAGAAAAAGCAATATGAATTATTTTCCAGATGGAACATGAGGATATTTTTATGGATTAGTGATGAAAGAAACCAAAATATCTTAACATATGTTTGCAGGAGAGATGCTCTTACCCACTGAGAATACTGAACAAAGGCTTGAGAAAATAGGGAGTTTATGTCCAGATGGAAACACTCATGCAATTTTTAAATTGCCCTATTCTTCCATGCAAAGCAATTCAAGGCAATTTACTAGTGGACAAAACCAATGCATTTATGCCTAAAAGGTACCACAAAGCAGAAGATGTGCAATTAGTTTATGCAGTAGCTTAACTCTACTAACTTGTGTGCTGTTCAGGTCATTATCTTATAGGCAACACAGGCAAGAAGAAAATCTCCTTGACTTTTCTGGTCTGTAAGTTGTTGTAGTTGATTACCTATGTTATGATTTTTCCCTTAAAGTATTCATACTTGCTGTTTTCCTGCTCAGCCTAATGGTCACTATCATTTGTATTCTGATGGTCTCACTGTGGATTCCAGGAGGTGGGAGGACACATAAGTTGTGAAGTTGAGGACTCTCCTAAGGATTTGCATTTGGCAGATGGAGGTTCACTTTTCTGAGTCCTTATGCACACATTTGTGAAGTCTACATAACAATAGTTATATTGATCTTTACAAGAATCAGGCTGTCAATGGTATGATCCCATCATGTTCACTTCCATATTCATATATTACTATTGATCTATATAACTACTGAGCTACCAATGGTATTGGTTAGAAATTGAACTGCAGAGACAGTACAGAGAAAAGGTAAGCAGAAATATGATGATCCTTTACTTCTCTACACACTCATTCTGGTGCTGATTATTAGCAGATTCCATTTGTGAAAGGCCTGATTGTGCTTATCTGTTTACTAGCCTGTGGTAAACTAAACAGACATAAGATAAAAAACTGGAAAAAATCTGCAACAAACCCAGGATATAGCAATCATTACTGAGTGTTAATGCACTGGTGAGCTTGCAGTGCATACACTCACAATCAATATTATGCAATTATTGAAAGTCTTGCTTGCTTTTCCCTTCTTAGTTAAAACATTTTAACTCTGATGTGGTTTCAATACTTCTGACAGTAAATTAGTAGATATACTTGATTTATCATTTTTTAATATGTCATTAATTAGATTTTTTTCACAAAATAACCTAGAAAGCACAATCTTAAACAGTTTTTTACACTATGGGATCTCAGTTTTTGGCTGAGGCAAGGGATGTACCCCTAACCAACTCATTATATGGAAGTGAATAAACAGAGGGGAAACTTGCTTTGATTTAGACTTTATTCATGTGTTTTGTTGTGAGAAAATCTTTCCTTACTACCCTTCAGCCCCTCACTTAGCTGTTAATGGAAGGATGTCAGGGGCAAACAGGGTAAGAGTTACTGGTTACCAGAGGCATAAGTTGGTGGTTCTGAACCGAGCATATATCACTAGGCTATAGTGAAGGTTAGGGTTCATATACTAAGGACTGATAAGCAATGCTTGTTGCTGAATCCTGAAGGCTCTACAAGTTTATGAGGAGGGATGCGATCAAATGGCTTTTTGCAAATTTTCTTATCAATTTACATTAACAGATGTTTAGGATCGAGATTATATTTCAGCAGAACAGGACCTAAAAAGCTACATATACTTCTGGATCATGTAAACCTTTAAAGAAAATGTCAGGAAATACCTATTGTATCTAAGAGATGTAGTATATATTTGTGCCTTGTAGTTTGTCTTAGTCTATGTTGAGTAGCAAGAAAAAAAATCCAGATTTTACTTTTCACAATCAGTCCCATGTCTACATTTTAGAAAATTCTTAAAAAGAAAACATCAGTCCATCCATCCAATTGTGATTAAATGTTATATAAACTCCACAGAAGACAGGTCTTCGTAGATGTTTGAGAAGACATCTAATTGGAAGTGGCAGGGAGGGTGTTTTGTTGTTTGGTTGGTTGCTTTTTAGCTGTTAAAAGGAGGACTTTCTAAGATGACAAGATACTTCATTCACGTAAGCTTTTATTTAAATAACTGCATCAATTTGTTAGTTCCTGCTAGTGTAATTCCACTGAAGTCAGCACATTCAGGTGTGCTAAAGGCTCCTATCAGATTCACATGGATATTTTGTCTCCTGTTTCTCTGTCTTCTTGGTCTGAGATGGGCTTCTTAGCTCAGGTGCAGCCCTAAACTTCTGGGCCTAGTTTTGAATATCCAAACTAATATATTCTCCTAACACCTAGAGTATTAAAAGGTACTGTAGTGATAAGTACAGCATACAGATAAGCCCATGGTAAATCCAACCAGTTTTCACATTGAGGACACAGGGGTATCCCCATACCCTGCACAGCATTTCTAACCATGGTAGCATGATTCAGAAATGCTCAAGCTGCTAACTTAGACCTCATAGGACTTGCTAAGCTTCAGCTTTATGCTGTGCAATACCACATAATGTGCTTTGGGATGTTTTAGCCCTGGAAAAAATACAGCCCCTTCTATGAAGGGCTATGCCTAAATTAATAGGCCTGCCTGAACTGTCTCAGCCTGGAGTCAGCTTGGCTTTTTCTGCACTTACAAACAATCCATAGCTCATTTAAGCAGCTCATGGATAATGGAGATTATATATTACATACTGTAATATATTATATGAGGGTTTCTAGACACTAAAACAATGTGCACTGTGTGAGATTTTATGTAACCTAGGAGATTTTGTTCAAATATCATTTAACAGGACTGGGATTCAAGTGGATGACCAGTCCATTTCTGTCATAGTCTTACAACTGAAAAAGCGAAGCACTTAGTAAAATAGATGACATTTAGTTGTTATTTTCAGAGGTGACATAAAATTCCTTTACTTTACAATTTGCAGCTCTTTACATAGAAATCCTTTGATTTGTCTGTCTCTCTTTGGGACATAGTCTCTCACTATCCATATGCAAGAACTTTTATCTTGGAGGATGTTCATACTGTACAGAAGACCCATTCCTCCACTCAGATATAATATGCTGAGAAACACTGGAAGTAAAATATTGCTTATTTATTCTAGACTTCAGTGCTGTTCCTTGCAACAAAACTACATTTCTAAAACTAAATGGTAAATGTTTAGTTTTAAATGGTTCCTGATCTCAAGGTATCAATTGGGTATACAAAGCCAACAGAAGTACCTGAGCAGTGCACACCTGTTGTTTCTTCTGAATTCAAGTAATTTGTTTCTTCTGCCTTGTGCTGAAAGCCAAGTTTGAAAATTTATACCAAACAACAGAAATTGACCTTGCCCCTGCTTTCTGTGACCTATCTTTTCAATATGAAAACAAATATCAAACAAATATTTCAGACTCTCTTTTCTCTCCAAGAGATTATTTTGCTCACCTGGGCAAATTGGTTTATATAACAAGCCTTTGTGTATATGATAGTGACTTATTTTCTTTGGAATGAGGATATGAAAAAGCATTTTTAAAAAGAGCCAGGGTTAAGATCTTATTTAAGTAAATATTGAAGACATTCCTAAGAATAGCCCTTCAGATCTGGAACAGGTTCAAGAACAGTTACTTAACAGAACAAATAACTATAAGTTTTGATTTTCTAAGAAAAATGTTGAGAGGCATATCATATGATAGCAAAAGCTTTGGGGTTTTCTGGTTTTAGGGTTTTCTAGTGAAGGGAGAAAGATACGTAGTGAAGAAGAATACTTAGCAGAAGTCAAGTAAAACCATAAGTGGTATCAGTTATACAGATGGTCTCATTTGGTTGTGTTTCTATAAATGAAAACAAAAGTAATCAAAGAGGACCCCAAACAAAAAATCTTGTTTAGTGTAATGCAGAGACAAGGGAACACCAAGCCTGAGAGTCCAAGTGGAATTCAGGGACTACACTTCTAAAGAGTGCAGGTGGGGTTTTGTGTCAGAATTCTTTTGCTCCTGACTTTCAGAAAATGAAACTCTGGATCTAAACTTCACTGCTGCCTGAAAGATCTGGGCAATCTATTGAACACTAGGCAGATTACTGGACTCAGATTCCAGGTCTGCAGTCCAATTCTGAGAGAATTGGGGTTGTACACCCTGGAGAAGAGAAGCCTCCAGGGAGACCTTGTTGTGGCCTTTCAGTATTTAAAGGGGGCTTACAAGGAAGGAGAGTGACTTTATACACAGGCGTGTAGTGATAGGGCAAGAGGGAAAAGGTTTTAAATTAAAAGAGAAGAGATTTAGGTTAGACATTAGTAAGAAATTATTTACTCAGAGTGTGCTGGGCCATTGAAACACGTTGCCCAAAGAATCTGTGGATGACCTGTCCCTGCAAGTGTTCAAGGCCAGGTTGGATGGTGGGTTGAACAACCTGGTCTAGTGGAAGGTGTCCCTGCAACGTCAGGGGGATTTGAACTAGATGATCTTTAAGGTCCCTCTCAATCCAACTGATTCTATGATTTGCACATTCTTAGTCTCTTGGCTGGCTGAGTCAGTGCCCTATTAAATTAGTAGTAGCCTTTCCATTCAGTTAGGTGGACTTTGGATCAGACCACAATTCATGTGGATGCTTGTTAAAGGGTCAAGGCACCACAAAAGACAAGATGCTCTAAGCAGAAAAAAAAAAACCAAACCGAAAAAAAAGGAGAGAATATATTAAAGTAAAAATTATGGGAAAATCTAGGAATAATAATAGCATAATCCCTTGCTAAATAGTAATTTTATATTCTTGAAGAACCTAGTTTGATACCATATAAATTAGATTAAAACATTTAGAATATTCTGCAGTGAAACAAAACCACTTACTTCCTCATGACACTACACCTTACTTGAACATACTGTTTATTTTTTCTTTGCTAAATAGGTTAGATCCAGCTGTGTTTCTTTCCTTCCATCCATTCAGAAGGGCTGGATCCTCAACTGGGCTAATTACTATACTGATGCAAATGTCAAGAAAGTAAGGTGAGCTAAAGATTTGGCCTATCAACCACTTATTTTCTACAGAAGTTGAAGACAGAGTGACAAAAGATCCTTCTTATTTCCAAATTCAGAAATACAGGCTTTTGAAAGCATGTGTTTTCTGAAAGAGCAGTACATTATGTGCCCACTCAGACAGATTAAATTATATAAAATTCTAGCATAACTACTACCACTTTTGGTTTTAAATTCACAAAATTCAAAGACAATTTGTAAGCTTGCTTAGGTAAAACAGTAGCTACTTTCATGTGTATCTGGGATAAAATAATCTCACTTTATATGTTGAACATTTACCACAGGAATATTATAACATGAAATGATATTTATTATATGAACATAATTCTTTAATAATAATTATAATATATATTATGTATAAATTATATAAGATACAAACCCAATTTTTAATACAAGGCATTTCTTTGGAAATATCAGACATTTAAACATTAGTAAAGTGGGTGCTAAAGAAAAAAAACCTTTTCTCTCATCTGTTTTAAAATAAAGATGTTTTATTTATGTGACCACAAGTTATTTCAGGGGTCTGCCTTATTTATTATGTGGGAGAACTGTGTTTATCTGGGCAGCTATCCAATATTTTGTGTACATTTGGTTTTGCAAGGTTGGTATATAGCCCACAATTCAAACACTCTTATGAAGTCAGAGCTACTAATTTTAGTGAGGACTTTTGTATTGTTGCAGTTAGATTACTTCACAAGAAAGGCAAAGGGATATTATACCCATAAAATGAATAACAACAACAATAAATATTCTTATTGGCAACAGCATGCAAAACCACTAGTATTTAGGATAATTCAGGATTCCCACTGTAACATATCTGTAGCTTCATGTTTCAGAGAATACAACATATTTTGTAATCTGTATAATGAAAATTTTGACAAACTAAGCAAACTGAAATTCACGTCCCTGCTTCAAAGCAAAGTAACATAATTTCTCAACAAATCAGTATTTAAAAAGAAAATTGACCAAAAGCCTGTTAGCAAACCTTTTTTTTCTGAAATATAAAAGCAGCAAAGCACATGTCTGTCTATGCTTTAGTTGAATAAAAGAGCTTCTTGCAGTAGAAAATGCCAAAAATTCTTCACATGTGGGAACTTTACTGCTCTAAATATGGGCATCTGTGCTGTTTATAATGATGGAAAATATCCAGGTATTCTTTGGATTAAGCGGTAGAGCAGTTTAGAGTGCATTTATGATAATCCACTGAGAAAGTATGGGTTTCCCACTGGCATGAGAAATAAATGCAGACCACAGTCTTTTACTTGAGGAACGAAGAATTGGTTTGTATTATACTTAGGTTAAAAATATCCCTGGAAATGACTGTTGTCACATGAAGCAAGTCAGTTGAAAGAAATGGTAGCAGGCTTAAAAACTTGTATCTTTTTTCCAGTCAAAGAAAAATGAAGTAATAATTCTGAAGCAGAAAGAACTTAGCACTTGTCATGTTATAAGAAAACATAAGGAAGTGCTGGCAAGACCTGAGCCCCTTGTGGGAGTGAATGATGCTCTAGCTTTGTAGCAGAATACTTCAGTGAGCACTGTTTCATACAGCTGTTTATACCATGAGTTAACGTATTAACACTAACATCTGAACTATTTCTTTTCAAAGCTGAGCCGGGTTTTCCCACATTGTTTTATTCAGAGTTATAACGGCTCGCTCCAATAAAGAGGTAACTTCATTTTTTGTTTTTTGACTGATTTCAAATCATAATAATGGTAAAACAAGTCAGATGAATGAGGAAGAACAGAATAAAGGAGGTGAATTTGATATTCTTTGATTTGAAAACACAGTGAGGGAGTCGAGGTGCTAATTTGACATTAAAGTCACTAATTAAGGATGTAAAAATTTCACAAAGATTTCTCCACTACTATAATTTAGACTTCAAATTTGTGTGTTTTGTTACAAACATTATTCATGACAAAACTCCTATTTTTTTAAATTCCAATCTAAACTTCTGTCTAATTTTTAATTTTTTTTTTTAATTAAAGAAGGAGTTAAACTTTCCTTCTCCTCTGAAAGTTCTGAAAATTTTCTGCGCAGGCAGGATTTTTGATATTCCATATTTTTTCAAGGACATGAAAAAAATACTATGGTTTTCCAGATTTTGCAATATTGTTTTTGACAAATTATAGTACTGTTTTTCAAATAATTTTTGATGCAATATCATAATTTCTACATTCCTGCAGAAGTTTATTTTAACATTGCAAACATGAGGTGGTGTATGGGACCCCTGAACTCTCATTCAGACATTTTAGTAAAGTATGTTTATTTTATAGTGTCCTATCACAGGAATTTAAGGAAACCATCCACAAAAATACTCTTCATTAGGTAGACTCTCCTTAAGTGAAATTAGTGATTTGCAAGATATTTTTCTTTGATTCTTTAAAACAAAGACAGATAGCTGGTGACAGCTGTTTATAAACACAAACTACAATCATGCTGTACTGAATTTCAAGCATCTCACCTATCATTTGATAGAAATTATAGGGAGTGCTGCCTCTAACACCCACTCTATAAATTGTATCAATTTCATGCATGCAGGAATAATGAAATTAAGAAAAATGAACTTCAGAGGGATGATAATTCAAACGTAATAAAAAGAGTTGCTTTTATATTCAGGCTTCATAGTTTTAACAGTCTAATGTCTTTCTGGAAGTTTGTGTCTGAATAAAAAATGTTCAGTATTGTCTAGGTAGATCTTGATTAAGCGTTAAACTCAACTGGCTAACCCCACAACTCAGGGTGTGATCTAAGGAAAAACAATACAGTTATTTACTAGACTGCATTATTTAGGTGGCATATCTAGCAAAAAAAATTGACGTTATTGGTTGATTCAGACTATACATCCACTCTTTTAAAGCTTCTCAAACCCTTTTTAACTTCAAATTGCTCTAACACATGGCAAGTGTGTGTATCAGAATCTACTCATAGAGTGCCTGGCCCTTTCAAAGTCCCCAAGACTACTCTGTGTGTGTCTAGTGTGCAGAACCAACTGACTCCATTCAGCAGAGTACTGCAAAGGAAGCAAAAATATTGTGGTTGAATCTCAAGAGTCTAACTGTGAAGCAGTGGTTGGTCATTGTTTACTATTCCTGGTTTGGCAACAAACAATATTACTTCTTGAAGTATACTGAGATAAGCAATATCTTTTTAAGATTCTGGAACGTGGTAGTACCATATTGGCAAAAAGCATAGCAAAATCACATTTTCCTGTCTAAGAAAAAGAGAAACAGAAAAAAAAGGTTTGGAGGACAAAAAAATTCTAACAAGAACAAAAGCCATTGCCATCAAGAGCTAGCTAAAGGGAGTTAGAGATTGCCTCTAAGTGATTATAGAGAGCAAGAAGCTTTTTTCTTCCCCTAAAAACAGTGCAAAGAAAGAATTGTCAAGAGAGAGAGAGGAGATTGCAGGCCTTTATGTTTTCTTAGCTTCAAATATTGATTCTCTAAATAATTATCTAAAGAATTGCTGGGTCTCAGTGTGGTTTTGCATAAACACAGCACACACGCACATAGCTGTGTTTCAGGATTCAGGGATTATGTTTCTACACAGAGATAAATTTCAAATCCATCTTTACATAGATGGGAATTTTACGAAGAAAGGAAAGATAAATTTACACAAAACACTTGTCTTTTGCTTTCTCTGCAGAGTAACAGAAATGAACGGGAAGCTTTGATCCCTTGTAGGTATCTGAGTATTGTAAACCACTGCAGCATAGCTCAAGACCGTCAGCAAAATGCAGAAAATGAATTCCACTGTGTATTCTTCATCACAGAATTAAACTCTAAGTAGGTACATCAGCAGGAGAAGTGTGTCTTATTGTTCTTATTGGTACAGGGTGAAAAAGAGTTTGTGTCATTAGGGATCTGAACAGCAATTAGATGTTAATCAAAACAGAGCCAGCTACTCATACAGATCATACATTTTTTACTTTTAGTTATTCACTATTTTTATCACTTATTTTTCTATGGAATGACTTGCTGTAATTGTCACACTGTTCCCATGTGAATGTAAGGGATGTTATCCTTGAAATGGCACAGGTGGAGGGAAGGTACAAATCAATCTTTTGATTAGATCAGTTTGAACTAGAGAAAAAATTTAGAATTCAGACTGTAGAAAAGAGAATATATATGTTGCACTTGTAAGAGAACATGCAAATAAGAGCAAGATTTCCAGAAATATTAAGGGATTTGAAGTGGTTTATCTCAGTACTATTACGATGGCACTAAAATGTGTACTTTCAAAAAACCCAACCAGATGTGATTTGCTTGCTGGGCAAATTTATGGAAACTTTATGCAATTTCTAGGTCCTATAAATATAAATGTATGGAATATTAACATAGCAGACTGTTTATGATACCTGAGTATTAAAAACAGTGGTGTAACATGCTAGTATATTCGTATTTTCAACAAATACTTTCAGAATGGAAACCTTGCACTGAGGTAGAAGTCTTCTTCACAGACATTTTAATGCATAATGTTTCATAAATACATAATCACATAACACACAATCAAATGCATAATGTGACCATAGTAAGAACAAAGGTTGTCATCATCCTTCTAAAATTCCTTGTATGTTTAGTCTTGTTCATTTATTGGACTCTCAAAATAATTGTACTTGAAAATTTAAGTCCTCCCTGTTGACTATTTCTTACCTGCTCCTGATTTTTACTTTTAATGAGCAAATTATGTTCCTAGGATCTGATTATTGAGGATGTTCCCTTCTGCTAAGAAAAAACTCATAACTCATAGAGATATTGTTGTCAAAACTCATAGAGATATTGTTGCCAACCCTGATATCCATGTCTAGGAGTTCATATTAATTTCTGGTTTATTCTTTCAATGTCAAAGCTTTGCTTTTGCCATCCGGACACAGACTTTTATGACTTGATGATCCTTATGGGTCTTAAAACAAATAAACTTGTAGGCTCACACACCTTCAGTGTAGGGTGCCTGGACAACAGGAACATTTCAGGAAATTGTTGTGGGTAGCATTGAAACAGAAGAGAAAACTAGCATGATGAAGCATGAAAAGGGTGCCAATTATGATGTAAACTAGGAAGAAATGTAGGAAGTAGTAAACAGACAACACAAAAATTTTGTAAACTGTGGAGGGAGAAAGCTAAAAAGAGACCTAGTTTCTTTTGTTGGAGAAGAAAATGGTAGAATGGTTATTCTTCAGAATCCAGGGAATAAAAGTTAAAGCCTTTCATGAAATATACATAATTTTTCTGTGTAGTCTAGATAGAATTTTAAAACTGAAATAATTATTCTCAAATCCAGGACATGAAAGAAAGGGGCTGGCAGACAGAACAAACAGAAAAATCAGATCAGGAAAAGGTGTGATCTATTATTTCTACAATTCCAGTTTATAACCCATGGCTTGGGAGGACTTTCATAGCTGTTTTTTCTGAAGAAGGGAAAGGGCCAATTGAGAAGTGGGAGGTTTTCTGGAATATGCTTTATCAACCCACCATACACCTAAATATTTAAAAGCTAAGTACAGAAGAGATAAAAATCATAACATTTACATTGCATCATCTAAAGAAACAAGGACCATAAGCAAGTGGATGAGGTGATTACAGAACATATCAAACAGCTGAACCAGAGACTAAGCTTTCCAGTTTCAGGATCTCAAAGGTGGATATGACTATAACAAGTTCTGAATCAACTTTGTTTATAATGAGATCTAAATGCGGACCTCAGATCTTCAAATAGGAAGGCAGAAAGAGTAAAATGTACACCCAAACTTCAGATTCCAACCACAGCCCAAAAGGAAAAGATGCCAAGCAATTGCTATTTGGAATTATAGTCTTCCTACAAAGCTTTACGATTTAAAAATCAGGCATCTAGTCTAAATCACAGTAGGATAGACGAGGGAGAATGACAATATGTAAGCTACATGAGTGGATGATCTGTGCCCCAACCCTTTATCAGGATAAGGTCTGTATCTGTATTCTGCTCTATTTCCACAGAAAGCATGCTCAGGTGGGAGAAGAAAAGAAAGAAACAGCATGGTCTGACCAGATCACCTATTTAGACAAACAGGAATTAAGGAGTCCAGCCCACTTCAAAGAAACATTGATCTCGGTTTAGATACTGCTACAACTGACTCCAAATGGCAATTTAAACCCATCTTTAGGTGGATAGCTCTCTGCAGGTTTCTTCAACAATAAGAGAGGAAGCCTATGTGACTAAATTTGGTCAAATCTCTATCATTTAGGTATGTAAAATTTGATTTGCTTTATCTAGTTTTATCATGGGACTGTCAGGAGTAGTACTTGTGGTTCAATTTGCAGATGTTTGAGCTATAGGTGTGTATATTACATGAATGGGAAACATTCCAAAAAATCCTATAGATAGAAATAAGTTCCTGACTCAGCTATATGTATTTGAACCAGCACTGGTGCTCCACCTCCTTCTAACTTCCGTGTATAATATCATGCAAGCAACTTGAAGCACCTACTGTGGACACAAAGTTTCTGTCACAATAAGACATGACAAGCCATTCTTAACACAGGCAATGCCTGTTGTTTACCACTATGCCTTGTTTTACAGACTTACCCAATGGAGATCATGGTTTATATTTTCTGATAGAGAGACATTGAAAAATAAAAGCTAGACTTGAAGTTTAGACAAATACCACTTAGAAATGAATCATAACATAAACAATCCTGGATTTGGGAAAAAAATCATGGTTTTGCTTTTAGTAGCCTTTTGTAAATGGTGAGTTCTTTTCACTAAAAGCCTACGACTGGAAGTCTTTATGTTCTTCTTTGCTATAACATTAACAACTGTTAATGTAAGGTATAATAAATAATCAGTTGTATTCTATGCTGAATACCTGTGTTAGAGACTATTGTGGATTGTCCTGATTAGGTGGGTGATCCATTATTTAAAAACTCAGGAATTCTGGAACAACTGAATGTTAACATTTTGCTTTTTCTTTCCTGCAAAAACACCAAGCATACCAAAGCATAACCATGAGGTTATTTAAAGTGCTAGAGAACAGCTATGCTGCAGTATTCTGTTTTACACAGAAATTAAAGCAAACAAAATGCTTCGTTTTCTCAGCAGAGTATCTCTGCTGGTCTAACTTGCTTTACAATTAACAAGATGCAAATATGTAAAAGACTGGAAAACTTCAAAGGAAATGTAACTTAAGAGAACAAAACAGTTTGTTATAATATGCTCTGCATCATTTTCTCAGGCCCATTTACAAAACATACATTAAAGAATGTTTGAACATCTTCAAGGAAATAGAAAAATACAAACCTAACACTCTAACACACCTCTGTTCTGCTAACACAGAGATCAAAAGGAACACAGTCTGAAACTGTACAGTATTTTACATAAGACTTCTCACTGCAATGTTCAACCTTGTGTGACAGCAGGAATAGCTCTATAATATTTTGTTATTCACTTCAAGTCATTACTGAGAATTCCTCTGTAAAACAAAGGCATTGGAATAACTGTCATGGAATGCTGAAAGAATTTCCAGTGTTGAGTTCAAGTCCTGCTACTGATTTTGGTAGTCCTAGATTAGTTTTTTATGGACAAGTAAATATGATGGTACATACATGCTACTTCTAAATGTGCCTGTTCCTAGTCTACCATTAACTTTTAGAAAAAAAAGAAATATTTCAATAAAATAAATTGTCACTATTTATGGTCCCATCAAAGCATCTTTAGGAAAGCTAGTGGATCTGCCAAATGATTTTGAACTGTCAGGAATCAGCCTTATTCCAAAGAGCAATACTGCAAAGAACTTTATTTCACCACCTTTCATTACTACATTTCTGTCTCTATCATATATCAAAGCACTCCTAGTTTGTCCCAAAGTATGTTTATGAAACCAGGAATGTTTATGAAATTAGGAAATATAGCAGTATATTACACAGCAGTGATTTAAGGTACTTATCTGTGATCTGTGGAGTTCTATGATGCAGCATCAAAGACATCAAAATTAACGAGGAAGGTAAACAGCCTTATCACTCAAAGATCCACAGTGCAGCTAAATTAGTCACCCAGTGGGACTGTTTATCCATAAAATAGGAGACAAGCAGCGCATCTTCTGGCAAAGTATTTGAACTCATTTCATACTCTGCCAACCTTTCTGTATTCACACCCTCTCTCAGCCCAGTCTGTTCATGAAGGAAAGGCTTTTAAAGTAAATTCAAATTGAAATAAACTAATGACATCACAATTTTAAGGTGTAGTAGAAACTTTTGGAGAGATCAAATTTTCTTAAAAAAGATCAGAAGCTCTATGCATTGCAACTATATCAAAATTAAATAGCTTTCCTAGTTTTCCCTCTAAAACAAAAATTCCGCATAGTTATACTTTAATGTGACTAGTATCCTTAAATTTAATCCAGTGCTAAAGGAGTGATAGTGTCTTGGCCTATGACAATTAACATTTAAGGACAAGATAGGAAATTTTTGCTTTCAATGCATTGGCTCAAATTAATATCACAGAAATATTTGAAACAGTCTCAGAAAAAAAGTATCCAGCTAGTTCTTTCCTCTCTGGCTCTGGGGTTTTGTGTTTTTATTCTAGTTCTTCTTATTATATGATAGTTATTTATTTTTCCTCAGTTCTTATATTGGTGACAAAACCTCCCTATTAAAAGGCATCTTCTGCTGTGAATTCTATGATATTAAACCTTGTAATTTACTATCATACAAAAAATTAGGTAAACATTTTCACAAGTTGTAGGCATGTATATACTGTTAAAAAAAAAAAAACGAAAAGAGAAAAAATGTTATTATTCCAGTCAAATATTACTAGTTTTTTACTGTCCCTCTGTAAGACTCACAATAGCTTATTTGTACTGACTTTAGCAGACATGCTTATGCTCAATTCTAAGTCTGCAAAGCCAGTCCATATTGCCTGGGGAGACAGAACTTGAAAAGGAGTTATCCTTCCTCCCTTTGCCCCTGCCCTCCTTTCTGTGAATGAAGTTCTTTGCTAGGAGTGCCAATACACTTCAGACTACACCCAACACATAGGAAAAATGAAGAATACAGTCATGATATAACATGACTCTATAGATGTTGCTGAAAACAATCACACAGATCAAATGTGCCTGAAGAAAAGTTGTGGAGATATCAGAACGCAATTGGAATATATAGTTTCTTACTATTCTACTGCAGTATTATCTGCATTTTGAGGTATATCTAGTGCACCCTCTCAGGGAGACTAAAATACATGCCTCACAAAATGTCACTATCAGAAGAATACAACATTCTAAACATTGGCATGCTGAGTTGCATACTTTGTTCTCTGTCATTAGGGTACGCCTGCTGAATCAATACAGATGTTTCAGTTGCAGCTGCTTCCCTCTTCTAATCTCTTTTGCCAAGATTAAATGTTTTTAAACAAAGCATTCCTGCCCCTGTTGAATTTAAAGGTAACATATCCATTTTGTTTGCTTTACTGTGAAAGCTTTGAGGTCCAGAGGTCATAACTGGACAGTACTATGAGGATTTCTACAATACCAGCTACCTTTCATTTCTTTAGAACTTTTAGAAAGGGAAGAATGGATGGAAATAATGAATGCTCATGAACAAGTTACAAAGTTCTCTACATCAATTTGATATAACAGAACCATAGAATTGCTTGAATTAAACATCTAAAAGTTGTCAATACTGTACTGTAGATTAATTGAACTCAGTGGTCATGCTTTGATTTTCACTGAAACCCTGCTTGAAATTGCAAAAGTGTGGGGGGAGTTAGATCTGTAATAGGATAAGTGGGTTATCACAAAAATAGCTTAGGTAGCTGTACCTTCTGTTTCTCCAGAAGATCATTTGGCATATTAGTAAGAAGAAGAGCTTTAGGCCAATTCCATCATAGTAATTTATTTTATCAAATCTTTGAGTCAGCATGTGCAAACAGTAATTAGGTTAGGTCCTTTCCCCAAGACTAACAGTTAAAATGAGATGAACATAAAGAAAAATTTCTTAACCATAATAAATAAATAGGGAATACAGTAGCAGAGTAAGTTAAGCACCTCCAAAATGCTCCCAAATTATTGTTAGGAGTCTCAAGCAAACCTTGCAATCCCCAGTTAATCCAGCAGAAAAGCAGTACTCATTGCTCAACCAATGATTGATCATAATTTTGCATGTAAATTGTGCCATTCCATATGATAGAACTTTCAACCTAATTGAAATAGAGTTTTTTTCAGCTGCTTGCATGCCCTGAATCAGAATTCAACTTACAAAGGTCATTAAAAATTCAACAGTACAGAGTCAGTTTATACAAACCAAAGATCTGGTGGGTAGCACTTTGGGAGCTAGGCAAAAATTGTGGATCAAGAGAATTCTAGGCTTCCTTGAACATTTATAACTGCTATGAGCTCTTATTTGCAGTTAAGACTTCTGTTATTTTCAAGTAGGAAGTGATAATGGATATTTTCTTGTCAGCAAATAACTATTATTATCAGAACCAAATGCTGCTGAACACAGGTGGTTTAGTATTCTATCCTTTGTGAATGATAGTAGCTTAGAAGATCAAAACTCTGGAAGGTTACATGAATTTATGCTGTATGAGGCTATACTATAGTGCAAAATAAGACAAAGAGATTCACTGTTTAAAACAGGCTTATGATGACAACAGTTGGCATTCACTTCATACAGGTGCAAAGGCTTTCCAAGGTACAGGTCAGTAAAAAGTCAGAACTCATGGAATTTAATAGCTAAGTGACATACTAGGATACTACTTGAACTTCTGTCAACTTCTTAAGCTTAAAGTTTTTTAGGAGAGTCCTTTTCCATGGCATCAACACTCAGATTCCATATAGAATGCAGAATTTCCTAATTATATTAGTTTAATGAGATCAGTAATAAGATTTGATATAGCTGATAGCAGAGATATTTCATATTTGATTGGAAACAATATTTAATAAAGAACCTCACAGAGGGCAATAGAAATTACATCTTCAGCCCTTAAATGAAACCAGAATAAAATAAAGGACTGGTAAAAAAAATAAAATCAAAAATTAAACAGCGTGAACAATACTGCAAACATTATCAGATCAGATGAAAAACAGGTATGAGAACTCAAATTACTTCAAGGCTGGATTTTATGTTGCTCCAGCAAAATAAAAGGGGGCAAAGAGGGGAAGAAAGAAAGATCTTAATGCAAATTTATTTTTGAGCCATCTACTCTTTCTGGTCAAATAACAAATTTTGTTAACTTTGTAAGCAGCTCCTTCTCAGAGTGGAAATTAGGAAAATAGAAGAATTAAAAAAAAAATCTCACTGTCAGTCCCCTTCTCTCCATGTTTATACTTTTATTAGGTAGACCTAATAGTTAACCTTCAGAACTTGCTGTGAGATTGCTAGATGTTTTAAGCAAGAGAGATGAATTGTGAAAAAACTCTTTGATCTCACTGCCAGGAATACAGAATCATTCTGTTGAGCAAAATGTATGTATAGAGGAAAATAACAGCCATTATTTTCCAGTGGCAACTCTAAGTTGAAGTGAATATCTTGGAAAACAGGTAAGCCACATCACAAAACATGGCTAGGGAGTGAGGAATGGGGAGAAGTTCTTGAGCATAGACTGAAATAAAATACTCCAAGGTGCTATTTTTTTGCAAACCAGCAGGACTTTGCACTTGTACACATACATGAGCCACCAAAATATTTGTTCTGGATAAGTTCAGCTGTTTTTTGACATATAAGATTGATTTTTTTTTTTCTCTTTCTAAATAGGCAGAAATTAGTGTGATTTCGGAAGACAGCACTGATTTTTTTTTCTCCTTTCTCTCTTGCATGCTTTGCAATTCTACAAAGAAAATGCTTCTGTAAAAAAAAAAGCATGGTGGGCGGGGGAAGAAACATATTTTCTGACAATGCATTTCTAGCAGACATGTATTTCACCTAAGATATGTTTTTAAACACTAAAATATTCTATCAGCCTTTGAATAAAGAATAGTGGATTTAGAAATACTTGAAAGTCTCCATTAATCTGCTTGTATTTCAGGCAGAACTGGAGATTAATGTTTTTCAGCTTGGTAAGTCAACACCAAGCATAGTACACATTTGTTCTATTGTTTAGAAATATATTTAAAAATAAGACCACATTTCATATCTTCTATGCACGTACAAGGCCAAGGAAATTCCCACAGAACAGAATCAATGTTGCAGGTTTTTATTTGCTAAAGGGAGTTTATTGCTAAAATTCTGGCAGTAAACTGCAGTGAGAAATCCAGTTTTCCTCCTCTTTATATAATTCAACCTTCTAGCTGTTACTGAAATAGCTCTGACTTCATTGACTCGTCCCTGGGCAGGTAGGGAACATGATCTTACCATTCCTGAAGTAATCTTTTGCTTTCTGAAACAGCATAAGCATCTCATATCTCTGAAGTATTTTACTAAAAAGATACTGTTAGAGATTCTATACAGTTTCCCATACAATACTCTCCTAAGCACTATTTTGTCCTTGAATTTTTCTCAGGATACTTTTCAGAAAGCTAATACATTTCTGGCAAATGATTTTTGCATTTTTGATTGCCCTAAGGGGAAGGTCCTTCCCTTGGATACGGTTATGAGTGGGGTTTGTATATGCAGAAACCTACTCCCTCAATTTCTTTTTCTCAGGATAAAAGTATGATTTAGTATATTCCTAATTTAATTCCTTGGCAAAAAAATCCATAAATAAAACAAAAAGTTCTAATAAAGCAAAAGCCAAATCTTCTACCTTTTCTCTCCCCTTGCACTCTACTAAGACAAGTGTTTAAGTAGCTTATTAACTACTCTTTATTGTCCAATTTTCATTTTTAAGAATTGTGAACATAGTATTTCACTTAAGAAGGCAATCAACTCATCTAACTTCACCTGTCCAAACTGTACGTATGCAGTGCAAACTAGGCACTGAGCTTCCCTCCATACATAATAGTAAGAAAAATGCTATCTTTGTGGTTTGTACAAGTGTCTCCAACTCCCCAGATGATCCCATATAGAGTCATGGATCTTCTGTCTGCCTAAATATAATGCAGAAGGTTAACACAATTGTGAAAGCTCTTCCATGCAAGACTGAGATACAAATTAGATCACTTCTCACACTGTCTTGCTTAGTAGCTTTCCCTCAAGGCTTCTTTCTGACCTTTTTAATTACAGGTTTCTTCTTGATTCTTTGGAGCCCTTTCCCTGCTTTCAGCAACAGCTTCCTTTCAGGTGTCAGCCTAGACTGCCTCTGTGCACATAACGCAATTGCTATGGTTTCTGACCTATCTGAACACTAACAGATTTATAAGAATGGACTCTCATGACTAGGATCTTAACCCATCAGTAGTCTCAGTATTTGCCTTCACTTTGTAATACAGAAACTCAGGAAAATTACATAGGATCCACTCTAAGGAAGGGTATTCCAATTTACTATGTCAGATCTCTGAAAGATGATTTGGGCGTGGTGACACCGTGTGTGGCTTCTTCCTCTAGTCTTGTCTTTAGTTTCCCTGAGTTTCCTGCTTACTTCAAAATTAAGGAAGCATACTGAATAAAATATACTTTCAGATAAATAGGACTATCACATCTTGCAAATCATTCCTGTTCAGTTTATACAAGATCATCCCACAGTTTTATTCGACTTGTTAGTAGGAAGTATGCTGTAAAATCACCACAAAGCAATCTTCATTTTGAATCCTACTCTAGATTCTGAATTCTGGGTCTCATCACATTTTTTTTCTGAAGATCAAAATGAAATGTGAAAATCCACTCCAGAACAATAAGGAAAGGCTGACAAGAGAAAAGACAGCAAAGTTTAAAAAGAAAAATCATTATTTCACTTTTAAGATCAGTTTAACAATGGGTTTTGTTTGTTTCTAATAGTCATGCCTAGTTAATTTTCTTCAATTAGTAATTGTAGAAAATTCAGTTTGAGATTTTGAAAAATCATATTACAAAGTAATTTAACAATGGTTATCACCACTTATGTCTTTCAAATGTGAAATTATGCAAATTCACCAAGCATAGTTCTGACTATATTTTCTTTTTTTGGTTGAAATCACTTTTAGAAGAATGAATTTACATGTTGACATCTGTTGTTTCTATTATAATTTGTATTTTTAAAATCAAATGTGCAAAGATAACTAGTAAAGCAGTTTCACTGTTCCTGATTTCATGTAGGTTGCCACCAACACTAAATTGGTAGGAGCTGTCAACTCCCTTGAGGGAAGACAGGCTCTGCAGAGAGACCTCAACAAGTCAAAGAGATGGGCAATCACCAACCATATGAAGTTCAACAAGGGCAAGTTCCGGATCCTGCACCTGCACTGCCACAATTCTGGTTGTGTGTACGGACTGGAGAATGAGAGGCTGGTGAACACCACTGCAGAAAGGGACCTGGGGGTCCTGTCAATGACAAGTTGAATATGAGTCAGCAGTGCCCTGGCAGCCAAGAGGGCCAACCATGTCCTGGGGGGCATGAGGCAAAGCATCACCAGCCAGCTGAGAGGTGATTGTCCAGCTCTGCTCTGGTCTGGTGCAGTTTTGGGCAACAGAGTATAAAAAAGACATTAAGCTATTAGAGACCATCCAGAGGAGGGCCACGAGGATGGTGAGGGGTTTGGAGGGGAAGATATATGAGGAGCAGCTGAAATCAGCTGCTTGTTCAGCCTGAAGGAGACTGAGGAGAGACCTCACTGTCATCTTCAGCATCCTCCTGAGGGGAAGTAGAAGGGGAAGTACCAGTCTCAGCTCTCTTGACCAGTGACAGGACTCAAGGAAACAGCATGAAGCTGAGTCAAGGGAGATTTAGGTTAGATATCAAGAAATCGTTCTTTCCCCAGAGGGTGGTTGGGCACTGGAACAAGCTTCCCAGAGAAGTGGTCACAGCACCAAGCCTGACAATTCAAGAAGCATTTGGACAAGTCTCAGGCACATGATGTGATTCTTGGGGTGTCCTATGTAGGGCCAGGAGTTGGACTCTGTGATCCTGATGGGTCCCTTCCAACTCAGCATACTCTATCATATAATTCTATGATTCAGTTTTTTTATCATTGCTTAGTGAGAATGTAAATGAAAGACTAAGAATGAGCAAGGAATCAAGAACACAGACTAGGATATTCGCCAATATTAGTCTAATTTACAAAACACATGATTTTTGAAATAAGTTTTCTACTTAAAATTTTTCTTCTCAGTTTTAAAGGAAAAAAATCATCTCTTCTTTTGGAGGTTGTCAACTCTTTCTGAATTCTATGATATATGTCCTTTCTAGAGATACCTAACTTTGTCTCCAAATTCTGCTTTGAGTGACAAAATGAAAATTAGATCAAAGAAAATGAAGTTCAGTATTGCTGTTGTTGCCATATTCTTTGTGAGTCTTTTTTCTCACCATTTTCACCTAAAATGTTTCTTTTTTTTATTTTTGGTGTTATCCTTAGAATGTTTTTTTCTTTTATCCTTAAAAATATTTTTAGAGATCTGACAGATATCATGATTTTTTGTTTCTTGGATAAGAAAACACTGAAATTTTGTGGGTTTTCCTCTCTTATAAAACAAAATTGTTAAGCTATATTTCACAAAATGGTATTTCTACTTGTTGGAACTTTGGAACTTATTCTAATATTCAACTTGAGCAAAGAAATGTTTTTTGTTCCCCTTGTTTCTGTGAAAACAACAAAGCAAATAACTGGACAGATATTCGAGACCTTAAACCCCATATAAATATATGCTATTAGAACCAATGTTCAGAATCATTCAAAGCCAACTACTAATCACGTCACAGCTCTACAGTATGAATCACAGAAATAAGAAGAGCCTCAGTAGGTGATCATGGAATTATTACTAGAAGTGGTGATAGTGGTGTGCACATGTTGCCTTGGAAAGTACCAAGATAACATCTATCTCACAGAGAGTACACAATCTAAACTAGGTAGACAATATGAAAAATGCATATAGCCTTTGAATAGTACATTTACAAAGAAATGAATTGAAAATAACAGATATTTCATATCAAGATTTTGTGTTCTCTTTCTGTTAACTGCTCTAAGTTGACACATCTTGCCATACTGCAGCAAGATTACTAAATTTGCAAAGATATTAATATCAAAAAATTCTATGTAGGTGTTTATTTCTACTTTTACATACATTTAGGAACTGTGAGAGAACAATAATGTTGGGCTAAATCCATATTTCTCTGGAGGCCATAAATCTCACATTTTACTGCACAAATCACACAAATCAAGTTTCCTTATCTACAAGACTGATAATGACCTGCGCTTTTCTGTTTTGCATTTTAAGCCATACCACTAAATTTTTTTGTGTGTTTCTACTTTAAATAGAAAACACTTGCATGAATAATCAGGATAATAACCCCCTGGATATTCCTTACTGGTTTTGTACTTTCTGTAAGTGTTCTAACCCAGCATTTACTGATTTTATAATGGCAACAGGCACTACCTGTATGACATCTGGTGAATCAAATTCTATTACCACATACAATTCAGTCCAAAAATTTTGGGTTTGTTGCACAAAATAAATAATGTTTATTGCTGAAAAACTACCAACCTCAAGTTGAACATGCTGCGTTATCACATATTTCCTTATAACTTGTGATATTAGACTATGTTCAGCATGCTTATCTGATCGCTGGTTTTCTCAGGGAGGAAAAAGGGGAGTCTCATCACTCTGCCAAAATGAAATACAAGAGATCTTCATTATAGCTAAGTCCACAATGAAGATTGAGCTGTGCCACCCCTGAGTCAGGCAGTTCCTTAAATTTCACTGCACTCAATTTTTAGCTGGGATATTGAACTAGTTACTTTTATCTCTCATTGACAGGTTAGTACCTTACAAAATAATTTTTAAGAAACTTGGCAAAAATAATGCTGCTGATAAACTTGATCCACTTAAATGGAGTGATATTTGGTCTTTTCTAATCTTTCTTGCTGTCAGCTCTGTAATGACAACAAACACTCACTATAATATACTGACTATATTAAAATAGGTTAGAAAAATTTAAAAAAAGGACAGAAAGATTATAAAAGCAGGTCTGAAAATAGGAAACAGTACTTTTACACATTTATTTAGTGAATCGAATTATGAGAAACTGAACTTGTTGGTCACTTGCTGATGACATGGAAGGAGTTCATGTCATTAATTTCTAAAAATGCTAAGGGCACTTTATGTTGCCCAGGTGGTTATACTGTAAACAGAATTCATTCTCTAAAACCAGAATAAAAATGAACCTTCATTTTATGCATTAAATATATGTGTGAGTATGGGCACACACGGATGCATCTGTGTGTTAGCTGAGAGGGTGTGTATGCGTGTGTATCAGTTCTCTTTCATATCACATGAAACTGCTTGCATACAAGGACATTCTACTCTTTGTCTATGCTATACTACCATTAGATTAATTTATCCTTTAGCTTAAAAGCTCTTTTTTCTAACATGGTGATGGATGAATGTGAATGACAGTTCAGGGTGAAGGATTCTTTTTAGCCTTTTTTACTGTGTAAAACAGAGAATGGAAGCTAATTAAAAAGTGTCTTTGATTAAGAGTCCAGTATTTCTTTCTTTTTGACTGGTTGGTTTTGTGTTATAGAAATAGTCCTCACAGTAAGGACAGAGGAAAAATTAAACTAACACTGGAAATCACTTCTACCCAACCTCCTTAACCTACAGAAGACATTCATATTTGATTGACATCCTGTACCCAGTTCTTATCTTCTTCAGAACAGCCTGTTTCTTAATTTTCTTAATCATTTATTCTTATGTTTTCATATTAGTCCAGTATAACAGACACTTCACTGAAAATGCTGAGAAATAAAGATGTCTGCTGATCTGGCCTGGAATTTGAAAAGAAACTCAATTCAAAAACAAAATTAATTTAAATGTCTCTGGAGCTGGCACTGCTGAAAGAAGCATTGTTGAAGGTCTACATTTATTCCACCAAGAATTTTCAGAATAATATGTATTAATGACTTTTGGTAGGTCTACAGTGCACATTTGATTTTTTTTTGCCTAGAAAAAATTTATGTTTAAATTCCAAAGCTTCAGGTGTGTTTGAAGAATTCTTAAATTAATTTAACCATGGCAAGTCAACATACATGGGGATTAAAAGGAGAAGCCAAGAGCCCATTTAGAGAAGTAACCACTTGGTAGTGTAAAGGTGGGTAAAATAAACGTTCAAAACTTCTCAGCAGATTTGTAGTCCCAGGAGGCCTGATCTTGGTGTCTAACCAATGTAATCTATTACATTCAGCACAATAGTTGAGAGATGAAAAAAGATGAAAAAGCTTGTTTAAAAGCAGTCTTCATACACTCTTGGTGCATTCACAACACTACTCTGACCCTTCTTTGAATTAAAGCAGTTGCTGGAAAGAAAGTTGAAGTAAGAAGTTTAGCTGAGATGGGCTAAGACAGTGTGAGCCGACAGCTCTCCCCCATAGAGGACAGATATCTTTTCATATTCCCACAAAGTTTGAACTAGCAGAGACAGCAGTGCCCAATGGAACTCTGCCATGATAGAATTCTTTGGTATCTAGCTATCGGAAGAAGAGAGGGGAAAATGTAACTATTATAATGGAAAGAAATGCTTAACCATAACAGCCACAGGTAACAACCAACATATGCAGAACACCCAACCAAGGAGTGGTCCTCAGGAAATGTAGTAAGCAGTATAAGGGAATGGGCCTAGCTTTTTTGAGGTTTTATTTGGGATTTCTTTTTCCATAAGAGGACTAGTCCACTTTCCCTGTTAACAAGGAAAACTCAAGACTTTTTATTTTGTCCTATGCTTCCTCCTCATCACACAACTATCTTTGACAACCCTGACCATCGATCTCATGGCAGTTCAGACATTTGCACACAACAGACAGCAGTGTGTTAACTGGGAAAACGAGCAGTATTCTGAGTGATCTATTTTTGTTTCTGAAATATTTTATTTTCTGAAAAAGCTACAAATCCTATTAAAATAATTTGACTGGCTTTCACTGTCTGTATTACTCTGACTGGTCGGCAAGTGACTTTGTGGTAGCTGTTATCTGTCTTCCAAAACGTACTAGTAACAACAATTAACTCAGCAGGAAATACAAATATTTCTACCATGCAAGTAATCATTGCAAGGCAAGCACACTCTTTATTGACCAGAGTGAATAATGACTCCCAATACCTGTGCAAGTTTCTGTTCTTCAGCACTGAAAAACAAAATAGGAGAAATGTATTTTTCACCCTACTAGCTTCTGTTCAAGACCTGTTAGAGAATGGTATAATAAGAAACACCTAAGCAGAGATCAATATTTTCTTGAATTGATGTTCTTTATTCATAGGAATGGGTCCTGATTAATAGATTTGTTAGCAAAATGAGATAAAAACAATTTAAATTGGGGGAAAAAAAGAGCCTAAAGAGGGCTGAAGCCTATATGAAAGAAGAATGTGAGACTAATACCAAACCAAAAACCAGTTCCCCAACAGCTCCTCTGACCTTGCTAAAGTTTTGTGTGCACAGAAAAGGACAATGGAAAGAGAATCGCTCATTCTCTGAAGTTGACTCCCCAAGGTAAAATAATCAGATCAAAGCAAGAAAGTCATGGCAGCATATAAAAGGAATTATTCAGCTGAAATATTATGAGAATATCAACTGTTCTGCTCCAGTTTACAAACTAAAGAGCTTTATTCTTATTCCTTTGTGCTCATAAGAGTGTTGCAGAGCTGATTGTACAAGAATCTACACAGCAGTACTGGGATAATGAAATATGCAGTAACACCAAGTCAATAGGGCACCTGATACCTTCAGAATACAGTCCCTCCAGAAAATAAATATTTTTCATAAATATTGAAGCATATACAGAATGCTCCTTTCCTACTCCACGTCAAATTCCATATGCTTCACCGCCATAGATACTCATCTCAGCAAATGTTAAACAGAGAACTTGCACCTGAAGGAAGCAGAGGGGAACCTGGAACATTCAGAGGGGCATAGAAGAATGAAGCTTAAAAATGGAGTGAGACAAAATTAGACTGTACATAAACTCCACTTGGTACCACACTCCACATTAAAAGCTGGTTACACGTTCATGGTGGGAAATATTTTGATGCATATATTTTCACCAATTGATCCTGTGCATCTTTTGTCTGCACCACAGGTCTCTGCTGTCTACCCTCACTGTGTCCAGCAGTTCTAGAGGGGGCAGGGAATGAGCAACAAAGACCCTCAGAGTAAGACCTTGGGGTTTTAAAAATCAAGGTCAAGGAAGATAAATTTGCCCTATGCAACCAGATAGAAGATTTATTTCAAGTGTATACAACTCACTGAAAGCCAAAGACAGGTCTAGAGGTTTACTTGTTGTCATTGCTTTTCAAAGGAACACGAATTAACTGTATTTAGAGTTAAGTCATGCAAGCTCTGTACACTGTCCTAAAAAGTGCAGCAGCTGTTGTCATCCAGTACAAATAGAGTCAGTTATAGATGCACCAAGGTGGAAAAGTTGCAAACATAGTGAGAGTCTTGAGCCTAATGTATAGGTGAGCACTTAGTCTCAGGTGCTCTTGGCAGGAGAAAAAGAAGATGTAACACTTAGGCTTAATACCAGAGTATTTACTCTTGTCTATTGTCTACTGGTGGTGGTGAAGTGGCAAAATCAAACTGGTTATAATGCTTTCATCCATGCAGGCTTACCCTTTCTCTCTTCCAAAAGTTGTTATTTGTGTGCTCTCTAGCACACAAATATACTTTCCAAATATATGCCACAGATATCAGAGAAACCAAGCCCCTTGTAAGGGTTCATCCCTTATCATCATTGAGTCCATCGTAGTATTTCATTCAGATGTCCCTTGCTCATAACTGCTATAAAACACAGCAAATTCTGAAGAACACCAAAATTAGACCATCATCTGAAATCACTGCTGTAATACAGAGCAGAAAGTTCGCTTTAAAGAGTATCTGTTTATGCAATTCACTTTTTCTCAAAGCTTTGTAGTTAGGTAAATGCTCTTTTCGTCACCTAAGTTAGTACATTGCAGTGAAACATCACAGTCTGCAGCTCGTCCTCTGTAACTCACCACTGTAACAAAAATGCTAACATGAATGACACAGTAAGCATGCAATCACTCACCATTGACACAAAGCCACCTCTGTCAGGCCATGCGGGCTTACAAGGTATAAACTGGATCACCTCCCCATGCCACAGTATGAAATAGTAAGAAAAACTGAGGAAATATTTCAAGATTCAAACCCTTTTTTGATCACTTGCATAGCAAAATGCATCATTGTATACAGAAAAGAGACAGCTCTTTTTACTCACTGATGCTCTCCTTGGCTGATGTACACCTTTATGAAGGATACAAGGCTTTATATTTCCTATAGTGTAAATTTCCTATTCTGCCTGGAAGTGTGGAGTCATTAATCTTAACAATTCAACCAACCCACCTGAGGTTACATCTGGTCATAACTTCTAGGTAAATCTTGGGAAGTCATAACTTCTAGTAATTCCCAGCTTTGGCAGTGCAATTTATTTACATATATATGATGAAAAATCAGTTCAAAAATTTAATACAAAATAATAAATCATATAACCAGATACAACCATCTACCACAAATACAAACACACCAAGAAAAATCAATGCAATATATTTTGAACAGAAATTATCCGAAAAGCACAGGACCCAACCACTTAAGCTAAACTCAGTTCTCACTACCAAAACTTATACTCTTATTTTGAGAGCCAGTCAGTAGAGATTGAGAGGATTGCAACTATTTATTCTGGTCTCAGAATTAAGGCCCAGATTTAGAAACCTTAAGATCTGGGTTCTGGTTTTGTCCAGCCTTAGACAATCATTCTGAGAGGTTCACACATTGATTACATTGCATTTATCTTTGCAATTTTATGGGAAAAATGTAGGGTTTTCAGATTCCTACTGATTTTACAGGAGTCTTTTGAAGGTCAAATCAACTCATCTAAGCAGGATGCTAAGCGCAAAAGTTATTAAGTATCCTATCAGCTCACTTTATCCATGCCTCAGTTTCCTGATGCTTTGGGGAAAAATATCATGATATTTTGGGGGGAAAAAAAAAGATATTTTTGCTGTATAGAGAAACTGAAGGAAGTAAAAATTACTGATATTCAGAAAACATTATCTTGAATGCTGCTAACTAAAACCAGATTACTGAATGAAGGGAGAAGGACTGACAAAGAAAAGAAAAGAGTAACACTGCACTGGTCCTTTAGCATTAACAACTTCCTCAGTCATAAGACAAGAGAGAGACAAATGCTGTCTTTATTTACCACCCCAGGGCACCAACAGCCACAGAATTCTCCCAAGCCCTGTCCCCAGTAATCAGCAGTTTTTCACACAGCTTCCATCTAGATTGAAGATTAGGTTTTTCATACAGTCACAGAATATCTCCCAGGCTTTTCAGGCTGGAAGGAACCACAAAAGATAATGTGGTCCAACCTTTCATGGGAATTGGAGTTTCAATCTAATTATCTAGCGTTCTGTCCAAACGCACCTTGAAAATCTCCAGTGAGGGTACTCTACTATGTCCCTGGAGAGCATACAACTGTTTTTACTGTGAAAAATTTCTTATGAAAATATCTTATGTCAGGATGACATATCTCCCAATGCAATTTGTACTAGTTTCCCCTTGTCCTCTCCATGTGGTGTTTTTTAAAAATGTGTTCTGTATCTTCTAATGCCCATGATGACATTTAGGACCATATACTTCAAAGGTCTGAAAAGTTCGATATTTATGTTTGTGCTCAGATGAAACCTGAACTTTGAACAAAACATGGCCCCAAACCTTCCCAAAGCATCAACAACAGGAATTCAAACCATTACAATCCATATTCCAATAATCACAAAATACCTAAAGGAAGAGGAATTACAGAAATGTCATGTAAAATTTCCAACTTATGGCACTGATTGTTCTACAGCACCATCGTATATATCTACAACATAATTTCTTTCTAAAGTAGCAACAAGACCTTTAGAGAGGTAGCATTGAAGCACGTGTGAATTCTGTTTTACTTTCTTTGCCAACCTTTCTCCATAATGTGGCACCATACTGAAAAGCAAAAGGGCAAACAGAAGTATTTAAACCTTTCTTCTAGCTCTTGTTAGATTAAATAAGCATCATTACATGGAACAGTCTTCATGTTACTTTAACTATCCAGTACATCTCCCATAATGCTTTTGTGTAAAATCCTTCCCTGCATATATAGAATTTAGTCATATCACATTACAGCTGGCTATAGACTCTTCTGTGAGCAAACTGCATTTTAAATTGCACAATCCATTTTTATTTTCTTTTTTGTTTGTCACCTTATCACTGGAAGGAAGATTTCCTGGAACTTATTTCATTTCATGTCTGACAATATCAAGCCTGCATTCAATACATTAGTATTAAAATTGAAGATAAGCAATTACATTTACATGAAGTCAGTGAACAAGTACAGGAGACAAAAAGCCTAAAGGTTTCACTGTATCTTCAGCTATAGGCTTCTTATGGACTTCTTGATGAGAATAAGGAAGAACAAAATAACAAACTAACAAGGAAATAACTCAGTTTTTTTGTGTGCAGATATTTTTCATAGGATATCATTAATATTGGGTAAATAAACTTGAAATTAATATGTCCTCTTGATAATCTGACTTCTCACAATAAAGCTGTGTTAGTGACTTTTCGTCCTACTATAAGTCGGGCACTTTGAGATGAGACACCGATGGATTTTATTTCTGAGGAATTCTCCTCTTTAATTCTGATTTACTAAATTCTAGTTAATGTATACAAACATGCTAATAATAAAACATTAGAAGTGGTCAGTGCAAAAACAGTATAGTCTTTATGTCATGTACGTTTGTTTGAAAAAAAGTGGAAGAAGAACTTGTGAAAGAGCTTGTAAAAGAGGAAAAAGTACTTGTCATCATCATCATCATGGTTAGGCTTCGCGAATGAAGATTTGGGAAGGGCTCTATCCACGTTTGTTACAAGCACGCTGGTGGCTAATGAGGCCAATGCGAGATAGACATGTCCGATTGCAAAAGGCACAGCAGAAAGACTCCTTAGGTGGTATATTCTGCAAGGCACGATTCTTACTGCGTTGTCTTTTCTCCTCGAGAGTGATCCTGTGTGTGTTCTCAAAGGAAACAGCAGCGTTATAGATGGTGTGTCTCCAGGTCTCCCAATTAGAGACCAGAGTAGACCAGTTATGTTGGTCAATATGGCCAAGGCTGAGATGTTGTTTCAGGGAGTCCTTGTATCTTTTCTTCGGGGCTCCTCTCTTGCGGCAGCCGGTGGCAAGTTCACCATAAAGCAACATCTTAGGGAAGCGGTGGTTCTTC
Organism: Neopelma chrysocephalum; assembly: GCF_003984885.1. Classification (NCBI taxonomy): domain Eukaryota; kingdom Metazoa; phylum Chordata; class Aves; order Passeriformes; family Pipridae; genus Neopelma; species Neopelma chrysocephalum. Next base: position 6,659,648 of record NW_020897726.1, on the reverse strand, counting down.
ATCCTTGACACGTGTCCTGCCCAATGCAGCTGTGTTCTCAGTAACATGGCCTCAATACTTGTGATTGCTGCTTGTTCCAGAACAGACGTATTAGTCACATAATCTGACCAGTGGATGTTTAGGATTGTACGGAGACAGCATTGATGGAAGTGTTCTAAGAGTCGCAGGTGGTGGCGGTAGATGACCCATGATTCGGAACCATATAAAAGAGTAGACAGCTCTATGCTCTGTAAACACTGATCTTTGTACTTTCTTCAAGTGTTTATTATGCCATACTCTTTTATGGAGTTTTCCGAAAGCACTATATGCCTTTGCTAACCTGTTGTCTATCTCTCTGTCAATCTTACCATCCAAGGAGATGAGGCTACCTAAGTAATTAAACTGCTGGACTGATTTGAGCTCTGATTCGCCAATGGTGATATGGGGATGATGGAAGACTTCCTGAGATAGATAAAACATACTCACCAATAAAAATAGGCTTACACACCGTGTAGAGGTGATTTTACTCCATTCCACTTACATTTCTGAATCGGCATGGCATTTTTGCTTGTTATTGACCTATCCAATTTTGGTAGTTGTTTAATTCTGACCAGATGGTTTCAGGGTAAGACAATTTACATAGGTTACAAATTAAACCTGTGTCAATTTCTAATTTTTAAGTTGCTTTATATTGCTTATATTAATTTCTTCATATTTCCTTTATGGAAAGCATAAAATCAGCACAACATTACTGTAAATAATTCCATTATTTGCACATCTGAAAAATATTCCATCTGCTGATTTTTGCTTCTGGTACAGAATTATCATCAGCAGAGGTCACAAATGCCATTTGATTATTGAATCGGATTTAGGTAAATCTTTCAGACTGTAGGACAGCTGGCTCATGCACTTAGTCTGAACACCTGTCATGGGCAAAAGAGTCTTAACTAGAGATTTTTTGCTTAATTTAATTCATTGCCAGCTACACCAACTTCTGATTACTTATTCAGGCACTGGAAAATAATCACAGAACTATAGAATATTGTCAGTTGGAAGACCTACTAAGGTCACCTGGCCCAACCCAGCAGTAAGCAGGGTCATCTTCAATTACATCAGGTTGCTCAGAGCCCTGCCCTATCAGACTTTGAATGTTTACAGGAATGGAACATCTACCATCTTTCTGGGTAACCCATTCCAGTGTTTCACCACCTTCATCCCAAAAATTTCTCCCTTCTATCTAGCCTAAATCTACCCTCTGTAGTTTAAAACCATTAGCTCTTGTCCTATTTCAGCAGGCTTTGCTAAAAATTTTGTTCCTATCTTTCTTATAGGCTCTGGGTAAATACTGAAAAGCTGCAATAAGGTCATCCCAGAGCTTTCTGTTTTCCACACTAACAACCCCAGCTCTCAGCCTTTCTCCATGGAAGAGGTATTCCAACCCTCTGATAGTTATTGTGGTCCTCCCCTACGCCCACTCCAACAAGTCCATGAATTTTGGGAACCTATGAATCTGTTGGGGACCCCAGAGATGGAACATTACTCCAGGTGGAGTCTCACAAAAGCAGAATAGAGGGAGAGAATCACCTCCCTTGACCTCTTGGCCACACTCTTTTGATGCAGCCTAGGGTACAGGTATTCTGGGAGCTTCTGGGCTGACATGCTTGTAGAAGCCCTTGTTATTATTCTTTGAATCTCCCTTATGAAGTACAGCGCCATCTGTGCCTTGGCCTTCCTGGCCCCATCCCTACATAACCAGGCAGTGTCTCCATACTCTTCCCAGGATACTTGTCCCTGATTTCACTGCCTGGGCATTTCTTTCTTGCCTTATAGTTTGACCAGTAGGTCTTGAATGCAGGTCTTGAATGAGCCATGCCAGTCTCTTGCCCTCCTTTCCTGATTTCTCACTCCTGAGGATGGAGAGCTCTTCTACTCTGTGGAAAGCATCCTTAAAGATCTGGCAGCTCTGTTCTGCTCCATTGTCCCTGAAGGCAGTTTCCCAGGGTGTCCTATTGACTAATTCCTTGAACAGCTGGAAGTTTGTTTTCTGTCTGCAGGACCTCAACAACTTCCCCCAGGGATAGTGGTCCTGCAAGCACACTGCTCTTCAGAGTGACAGGCACTAAGGCAGCCTGGGGGAGGAAATTATCAAAAACTTACTCAGTCTAATTGAGCCTGGAAAAACAGTTTGAATATCGATTTGTGACCCCTTGACCTTTTTGAAATGACATAATTGGCCCTCAGGAAGAAAAAGCTGCACACTGCTGATATAAATAAAGATTAATTAGGTCCTGACAGAACAGGTTCAATCTTCTCCTAGTTCTACAAATTAATTTGCTTGGCAAGGAGTATGCAGATTAATCTCAGAGTTATTAAGATACTTTATAAAATATATATTGGATTGAGACGAGCAAGGTAGAAATATTTTTAAAAAAATTAAATTGTAACCTTTGTTCAACCTACACATCCGGAAACTTTCTCAGCTACTTTTACTAAGAAAATAGAATTTTAAAGACATTCTTAAAAGGTAATTCTAGATTTATTATATAAATTAAGACAAAAGAAAAATCAAGCTGTAATATTATTAAATATAATTTACCATTAGCAACAAGTAATAAGAGGTATACCTGATCAATTATTTAATTGTGTCTGCACTATATCAGATAATGCACAAACTTTATGTAGTAGTGGTTAGAAGAATTTATTCTGTAATAGCAAAAGTTATATATATATCATCTTCCTTACAAACAAAAAGGTTCTGATCTGTTATTTATACTTGATAGTTTCTGATCAAGTGTCAGTTAGTAGATTCCCTACCTCAAGAGCCAGGCCTCTGTGACACCACCATATCTCCTCAGTAGACAGAGCTACCAGTGATATGTACTTAAAATACCTTCCTTCAAGTGATTGTAATACTGCTCATTCATTCAAGTTTGAAAATCTCATTGAATAAAAATCTAAGTCATAAACTTGGCATATAACAAGATTTCTCCAGAGGCTCTGCTTCAAACCAGTAGCTCTTCAATGCACCAAATGATAGTCACGTCATATTTTCTTTTCCCCATTCAGTCATTGAGATACAACTCTGAGAAAAGGAAGTGTCATAAAGACTTATTTGTTTTAAGCTTTGTCATCTTAAGACTAATTTCTCATCCTCCACATAAACCATCTTGCTACAGATAAAACATAAATAGCTTTATTCTTTTGGGAAAAAAATCTCACTTTACCTTACAGCAATCATTCACAGCAATAACATAAGAGTTGTTGTACATTTTTCTTTAGTAGAGAACCATTTAAAAGTAAATTTGGACCTCAGAACTCAGACAACAAGATTTCAAAATGAATCACCTGAACACCTGATCAGGATTTATAGATGGCAGGAAGAGGTGATCAAAATGGCAGCACCAAGTTTTGGCCAGTTGGATACTGTAGTGCTATAAATAGTTAAAAAAATTTATCCTGAGGAGGCAACAAAGGTATTTGATGTGATCATTAAAGCTTAGAGGACTGACAATTATTCTCCTTATTAGCACAGCTACACAGCTTTTACACGTCTCTGAAGTATGTGGATATTACCATGGCTTTCCTAGGTAACAATACTGAAAATATAGTCACAATTCAGGGTACAAGCAGCAGTAATTGAAAAAATCCAAAGCATTACTACAGACTTTATTTACATTATTAGGCTCAAGATGTGTTTTCACTTCCTTTTTACATTTTCAGCTGTTGCTACTGTAATACAAGTAGTAACTCAGCTATGTCAGTAAAACCCTTAATGTTTGTCCTCCTGTAAAGTTGACTGGCCTTGTTCATGGCAAAACACTGTACTGTCACCCAGCAGCTAAACAAGCCTTTGAAGTTTTCAGAGACTGTTTCTTATCATAATAGTTTCCAGGATTACACTCACGACAGGTGAGAGCAGTACTATTGAGAAGACCTCTCAATCAGCTTCCAGACAAAGAGAAATCTAAGAAAGCCCCACCTGAGGGGATACAAACACCAGGTCAATGCAGTGCAGCAAGAAATCTGTCTGCTGACAGTCTTACAGACTTCTGCTTTCCCCTAGGACATCACATACTCAGCTGCTCTCAGATCTAAGAAAATGTACAATTCTTATCCACTTCTTCCATCGGAAAAAGAAATAGAGTCATGAAGATTTCTAGTCATTATTTTAAAGGTTAACAGACTGTGGTTCAAATCTCTCTTATATACATGTGTATATATATATATATATATGCATCTCAGCAAGAACTGTGTACCTGTTTTCAATAGCAAAAATGAGTTTATTTACATAAAGCTTAGGAAATTATTTGTTATTAAACAAATTTTGCTATGATAGTACAGTGCTAAATAACAAATCCATAATTGTTATATGAATGGTTTATAAATAGTCAGAAGGTGAGCTTTGGATATTTCACTGCTTTACAAGCAATTTCCTACAGGTCCACCATAATACTGGGAAGAGACTAGTCTGAATTACCTGGAAGGTGACTCATTTCAGATTCAGGATGCGGTAGAGGGGAGCAAAAGCATGGCCTTGCTGACCTGTCACAAACAGGGAAATGCTACATACAAGGCAAAGGAATGAAGGGGTAGCTCTGCTCTGTTTCTGAAATAGAGGCTGCAGGCTCAAACAGAATAAAGTTGGAATGTAATCAAAGTCTGGGTAATCTCAGCAACTGAAAATGTGTGAAGGAATTTGGAGTTGAAAGTAGCTGCACATAGAGCCAAAAGAGCTTTGTTATCTGCTATTATTGTATGTTCACGATGGAGGACTGGGGCAGAACTCACTGCAATTTAATATCAGATGGAAATTAAATTTTAAGAATCATAGAGATCTATTCAATGTAAAGTGCAATCCAAAGTATTTTGGGATATTTATACTATAAGAAGTTTTTAAAAATATTTCTCCTTTCCTAGTTACCAAGAGTAATATTAGTTGCATATGAATATCAAATGTAAATTCCATTTCAAGTATTTTTTTTTCTTAAAACAGAATCCCAATTTCAATCTCTCCTATAAATGGTTCTGTTAAAGACAGTTGTTTCAAATACCAGCATACCAAACCACGTCTGTACTGCAGAGAAGACAGAAAAGGAGTATGAGAAGAGAATTTATAAGTTCCAAATATAGATTAGATATCCTCTCTTCATTCTTCCATTCTATGCCATTCATCTAAATATGTCTCTTCTTTTTAATTCAATCCTCTGTATCCTCCCCTTAAGTATTTTTGTATGAACTGAAAATAAAAGATTTTAGGATTACATTTGTCTATCCAAATTCAGACAGTTTAAACTACTTAGCTCACATTGTATGAGCCAGATTTTACTGCAGGTTTAGACTGCTTAAATGCTATGGAAGGGGTGCAATAGGACTATAGGGAGCAACTGAAAATTATTTGTCAGAAGTACAAATAGTGTCAGGTTTTATGGCTATAGCACCTCTGTCTCTCCACTGGTAGTCTATCTGTCAGGTGTGTTGGAGAACAATGGTGTGTATTAGAGCAAGAAAGGAGTCTTCCCTCACCTGGCTTTTCTAGGGATATCACATGAGTGTTGCAATGTAGAGCAGCACAGAAATTGATCTAGGTCAGTGAATCCACCATATTGGAAAACTGAATATCTCTAAAGTGATCTATAAGGGGATCTTGGGGAAGTCCCTTGTTTCTTTGACTTAATGTAGTATCAGTGCAGGAACTAAACCAGAAACTTCTCAGAAGGACTGTTAAATCTTGTCTATAGGGATAGTATAGGGTAGAAGAACTTTTCTAATAAAGGAGGGAGTAAAGCTAAAAGGGAATGAAAGCTTGCCTGTGGGAAAGGGAGACTAAGAAAACCCAGTGATTTTTATTTCCTTTTTTAATTATCCTATATGTTGCTGTAATGAGAAAGAGTCAGGCCATTACAGATACATGGCACTGAGAGGAGCTAAAAATGCTTCATCTGGACTTCTTTTCAGTAAACCTTTGGCTTTCACATCGTTGCCTTACATCTGTGATTTTCCAAATCATTATTCTATTGCCAAGCTATTGTACACATTTCAGGATGCCAGCCAAATTCTAATAATGGCATCATTAAGAGAGAGATATTGCAATGGTAAGTGCTGTATTACTTTGCTCATTTTGGCAATCAGTGATGTCAGTAATATCCTGTTCCTTAGGAGGCCTAATTAAATTCTTTCATTGAAATAATCAACATTCGTGTTTCCAACCACTTTGCAACTACAGTAATTCTTTGTCTGCCAGCTGTGAGAATTTCCTATCCTACCCTCTCACATCAGCAAACCAAAGGGAAAAAGTTCATTTCACATTTATATAATGTATTCATGATTGAGGTAGGTAACAGACATATTTTGCTTGTAATACTAATGCCTAAGCCACAAGCTAAGACAGCTTGGAATAGAATCAATTCAAACAAATAATTTATCAAACACAGTCTTAACGAAGTGTTTTCAGAAACCACTATCCTTTAATTAGCAGATCAAACAGTTAATCTACTCAGTGATGCAGGAAGAATACAATCAGTCTTCATTTGGATCTAAAGCAACTAAAACTAGCAAACAGTATACTTTAATTGTATGAAAAGTCATTTGCAGAAGGTTTGTGTATGAGTAGGACTCTGGATCATGATTTCTAAAATATGAAACTAGCCATAAACCATGCCAGCAAAAGAGATTAAAAACAAAGAAACAGACTATCTGCAAAATAAACTTCAGAGGAATGTTCTGCTGTGCACTTTTGACCTTCTTCTTAGCAGTGTTACACTGTATAATGGCTCAAATCTAGAGCTAATAATTATTTCTTTCATAATGCAGAGCCTGATGTCTGAGCTTTAGACTGGATCCACTGCCAAAGAGAGCCATCAGCTCACAATAAAAACCCAGAGAAATATTCTGGCTAAGCAGAAAGCAAGCTGCCAAAAAAATACTATGTAGGAAATGTGAAATGGGAACATGAGCACCCTTATCTGCCTGGGATCCAAAGCTTAGAATTCTCTTCTGAAATAAAAAGATCTATTCAAAAATCCCTTTAAAGAAATACTTATGCTTTTCTTTGTACACAGCTTTTATATGGGAGATGATAGACAAAAGCCTCCTTCTTGAAAGCCCCACATATGAAAGGTTAGAAAACCCACCTCCTCCACTTCACAGGAGGGTAAATGAAGGCACCTTACATTCCATCCACTGATGCTTTGGTACTGTGCAGAAAAGAATGCAGGATTCTACATGCAGAAAAAAACCAAAATCATACAAAATTTTAAATTGTAGATAACCTCTGGAGGTTCTCTCTCTTTCTTTAAGTCCAGTTTTGTTGTATTGTTTCTTGTAGTTTCCTTATGGATCTCTGAGGAGAGTCTAATTTTATCTTGTCTAAACTCTTCATTAGGTACTGGAAGACTGCAAGTAGATCTTCCCTTTACCAAGCTAAACAAATGCATTTCCCTCAGTCTATCTTCAGCACAATTGGCCCAGTTATCAACCACTGAGATATATCTCTTGAAATTGTTTGGCATGGACTTTGATTACTGTGCTGGTTGGTCTAGCCAGATCTCCACCCACCTAACACAGACAAGTCCATATCTCTCAATTTGTCTAAGAGGATACCATGGGAAACTATGACAAAAGTCTTTGTAAAAATAAGTTAAATTACATCTACTGCACTCTCCATACCTGCTGAGTTAGTCATTTGATCACAGAAGGAACTGAGAAGCTGGTCAGGTAAAATCTACCTTTGGTAAGTCTTTGTTAACTGTTCCTCCTCCTTGTCCTTCCCTCACCATGGAAAAGACTTGTAGAAGGATTTGTTTCATAAGTTTCCTAGGTACAGAATTGATGTTGAACAGGCTGCAGATCTCCAAATCCCTCTTCTTGCCTTTTAGACAGACAGAACATTTTCTTTCCTCATTCAGTGGGGATTTCCCACAATTGTCACAAGCTTCCAAAGGTAGTAGGAAGTGTGGCCTTGGCTAGTTCTCTCAGCGCATATGCTGACCTGGTGTCAGACCTGTGTAAGTCCAGCTTACCTAAGCAGTCAATAATTTGACCCTCCTCTATCATGGGAGGCACCTGTCTCCCTGAACATGAGACCTTGCCACTAAAGACTGAAGCAAAGAATGTGCTGACTACCTCAGATTTTTCCACATTTTTCATCATAAACTCTTCAGCCTAATGACAGAGTTCAAACTCACATTTTCTTCCATCTCGCTGTTGCTGTCAATGTACCTGTAGAAGACTTTCTTGTTACCAGTGCCAGCTGATCTTTGGCCTCTTAATGACATGCCAGAATGCCTCAGTGATGCTTACATATATCTCCTGTATTTAGTTCTCACTTTGACTCCCACATAAAGGATCATGACTCCGTAGCTTAGCCAACATCCTGATGAATAAGATGAGAGATCCAGCTGTGAACCTCTTCAGGACTCTGGGGGCCTTGGGTGTATATCTGAACTCAGAATATGTGAGCTTTTCTGACCACTTTGAGTATAGAAAGACATATTTTATTTTAGTTCAGAAGCAAATGGTTGGTGTGCTTCCTAAGGAGGGTGATGAATTTGTTGCCATGTGTGCTTTGAAGTAGATGAACTGAGTGTCTCAGAGGTCTCAGGTAGTAGAACATATAGTAGGTGTACCTCAAAAAAAGTATAATAAAAATAATAGGAAGGAATATTTCACTTCAAGAAGAAATAAACCATATCCTAGAGAGATTATATAAATTAGATAAGTAAGACTTAAGTTAAGAACTAGTAGTGGTCTGAGCCAAATGTGATCTCCAGGTTTTAGGTCTAGGTGACAGATGGCTGACATTGTCCACAATAACTAGAGAAGGGAAGAAAAGACTTTGGAATACTTATGAGCTTTCTCTAAGCTGATGTCTGGACATTCACAAATTGGAGACAGAAATATATGTTAGGATTTTACCCTGAACAGGAGATACATGAGTTCAAAGAGAGAAAAGGCATTTCCATTTGTGCACAGTACTGAAAGATACCAGCCTTACTAAGCATCAATGCTGTTGTATATCTCTCATACTGCATCTCTGTTCACAACAGCCTGTTCAACCTCTTCTCAGAACTGACAGGTGAACTGTGGTGATAGGCAGGTGCCTATGCAGAGAGGTTTGTGTTGGGAGATTGCATGCCCTTTGGTGGAGCCGTGAGTGACAGCAGCATTTGTTCAGTGCTCCAAGCCCAAACAGGAGCAAAGGACTTGGCCTACAGAGATGGGAGTGACCATGGATCAGAAAGGGAAAGGTAAGCCACAAATGTGGTTGTCCCCAAACTCTCTTGCTGCCTGAAAGGCCTTATAGTACCACTATGTTTTCAAGTAGTATCAGTATGCCTTTTTGATAATAGTTGGACAGAAGAGTCAAGTGACATTTTTTGTGACTGGCACAGATAGAGTAATGGATTCAGAAAAAAGACAAAGTTGTAGAAAAGCCTGACACAGTCTCACTGGAACAAATAAGCTCAGAAGTAAAAGACTGAAAATTTGACTAAAAGAACTCATCAAAGATGAATTTGGAACTCTACCAATCAAAGTTACTATTAAAGAAAGATGAGACTTTACTCCGTTAACTGAGAAGCAGAAATAGAAAGGGCATTCAAAGCATAATTCAGGATTACATATTTGAAAAGCAATTTAGGAAAAGCTGACACAGGTATAAAAATAGTCTCTCTATAGTCAAGATATGCTGTTTTACTTAACGTTCAGAGGTATAAGCAACATTTTTTTATCTTTCCACACATTAAGTACAAGCACAGTTTTAGTGTAAGAAGAAAGGGGAGCAGACAGTAAAAGATTCAGTGCTAAAGCAAAATTAGATTTCTTCTTGTTATTTTCAGTAGTGGTCTGAGAATAAAAATAAATACCAATGAAAATATTCGCTAGATATTATCAAAGCAGAAGGCAAGAGGCCTTCTTCAAATATTATTTAGTTCAAGTACAAAGTCCCTATCAATTAAAACTTAGTACCAGGCACAAACACTTCTTTGGATCACATTCAAACTAGAAGCAAAAAAACATTGCCCAAATTGAGCAAGTCAGCTGTGAAATCATGTAAAGATTTTTTCGGAACAGTAAGAACAAAAGAGAATTAGTACTTCTTAATGGAATTTTTCCCCTTAATTTCACGGCGTAATTAACTAATAGGGAATCTGAAGAATAGTCATATATTTTGCTAGTTACTGTAGCAGAAAACAAAGATCAGACATTACTGGCTTCCTTTCTATTGTATTGTGCCTACATATATCTTTTTTGTTTGCTTTCTATCTGACTGCTGAGTCTTTGCATCCTTTCAACATGCACATTTTTTATTAGAAACAAAACAAGGTACAAAGTGAAAACATAATTTGTGTTTAACAGTGCACTGGAAAAAAAAACAGATCCCCTTAACATGCATAGAAATCACATGCGAAACAGCTACATTTCTTATGGCATGATTGGATTGTTTTGGTTTACGTGGTGTTCCCAGCCGTAATTGCAGAGTACCCATCTCTCACCAGAGATGCTGAAATTTGGTAATGACTTATAATAAAATTCTCTCACGGTGTAAGTGTTGGTAGTGTTCACTGTCACAGAGACAGAGTGATAATGACAGCTATTGTTTCTTTGGGCAACAAAATTATTTTTTAGGTTTGGTGACTGCTTGTAATTTGCTACACTAGTTATATGCACCTTTTAGCTGAATTTCATTCAACTCAAGTGACTGACTTTTGAAAACTATGCATTGCATCCTTCAAAAGCTTTAAGCAAATAAAAGCATAGGACATTTACACAGACCAACTAGGAACTATTTGTGATGTCCTCGAATGAAACCAAATTTTTCTGTATTCATTCTAACAGTATTAAATTAGAGCAATATAGTTGCTGTCTGTTTTTTGGCCTGGTCTCTTTGGCTCTCTATCTAACACCAGTTTACCTTTCAGATGACTACAAAACTGGAGAGTCACAGATCATCCTTACATTCAGCATGGAAATACTTAAAATTTGCCAAAGAAAAAGTTATAGTTTATACAATGCAATATTGTATTATTTTGTATGATTCCCATGTAGCTAGGGAATCCAACCTCAAACCAAAACTTCAACAAATTTCCTTCTCACTTTGAAGAGCTTGAGTCTGAGTCCCATTTTAAGTTTTTACTTTTCCCTTTGATTCACAAAGATGTAATAATTTCCTTCATGGTTTGTTGGTTTTGTTTTGTTTTGTTGTGGGTTTTTTTGTTGGGTTTTTTTTTTGGTTTGGTTTGGTTTTAGGGGGTTTTTTTGAAGGATTATTTATCAATTGAAAGGCATTTTATAAGGAGCTGTTTGGAGAATGTCATATTTGTAATTGGAGCAGTCTGTGTTGGATTCACTGACAACATGTTAAATTGATGTGCCAAAGCTGGCAAACTTGGAATCATGTTGCTGGCATGCAGAACAAGTAATAAAAATTTTAAATTTGATTTTCACATCTTAGAGTATCTGAAATTACTGCTCCGTGGACTCCACTAGTGAAAAATTTCATGAAACAAGTAAAACCATTCAAAATTTTGCATATTTGTGGAAAGGCTGTGTAGCATTCAACTAGTGTTAGCAGGTCTAAATCCTGCAGATGTTGTGCTTTAAAGTAGGCTAGACAATCGAAAGATGGAAACACCTTCAACAATTTCTTCAAATTCAGAAAGAGTACCCTGTATCAGGAACCGTTTTTTTCCCTGGTTATTCCCTACTACCTGTGAAATTATCTGTATATAAACGTTGGACTGGAACACAGTTTAGTAGTGCAGCCTTAAAGAAAATCTTAATGCCTATATGTCGTATTTTCATAAGCTGATAGTGAAATTTCTACTAATTGTGCTGGGAGACATTGAGTTCAACACATTAGCTCTCTGTGACAGATTGCATGATGGTGCATACTACATCTGAAGTTAAAGGCTTCCTCTCTAGTCAAACCTGTTCTAGTTTAATTAAAGGTGTGATTTCAACTCCACAAGACAAGAGATGTGAAAAGTATGTCTTTTATAATTCAATTCACAGTTCATTGACATTTTTTAAGTAATTTTCATCTCAGGTTAAATCAACATGTCCAGATTGCACTGAGTGCAGCCTCATGGACAGACTAACTCAAATCCCTTTTAACCAATATGAAACAACACTGGTAAAACTTCAGTGTGATACACACTAACAGGGCTGGTAGCTGGAACAAAATAAAAAGGCGTTATCTGGCTCTTAAATTACATAGCCAACTGTGAAAATCTGTATGCCTAAAAAGGAGGCTGTGGAGAAGGTAGCATAAAAAAACAGAACAGCATTACCTATATAGCATAATAAAGATTTCTAGCTTGTACCGTCTGAACCTTATTTTCACAATTCCTTGAACATGCTTTCACTGTTCTATTTTTCATTCCACAGGCTGTGTCAAGTATTAAACAGTTTAATCCACCTACTCTTTGGTATTGCACAGTTTTCATAGCTGAAGTGCTTAATTAGGCTTTGATTTGCAGTTTCTAATTAGTAGTAGAAGCAGCATCTAAGTAACAAGCTGTAGTACAGAGCTACCAGATTTAAGGAGACAAGAGGCATAATAATTTAAATTACTCATACATATTGTTGGATCCTAAAAATGTAACCACTTAGGAAAAAGACATGAACATATTCTAGGCAAATCACAAAAAAAATTAATATAATACAACCAAAGTCTTAAAAATAAAGCTTAAAAATTCTTGTTTAAAAATGCAGACTTGGGAGTCATATTGAAAATCTGTAGTATGAAAAACTGAGAAAACAAGCATAATGTCTTCAATTGTGTTGTTCTATATCATAAAAGATATAGCAGATGCAAAAGGAGTGATGGGATGAGAGAATAAATTATCACAATATATATTGCAAGTTTCTGGTATTAACTAAATAGAAGATCTTGAGACTTTTCAAGTGTGTGCACATGGTCAGCATAAAAATTTCTTCAATTGCCATACCAGAGGATCAAAGAGTCCTGGATCTGGCCTGAGATCAGATCTAATGCTGAGGAATGGGGATAGGGATAATTTTGCCTTGTTCTAGTTTTCAGTTGCTGGAGAGGGATCAAATCTTGATTTACCAAGTTTTTTATTCCTTGTAACATATTTTTCTTAGTACTACTTATTCCAAAAGTCTTGTTCAAGGAGCCAACACTGCCAATGCAATAGTTCCTTTTGCTTTTTGTCCTAAAAGATAAAAGAGACACTCCAAATTGCTACACTGGTTGACTATTGAGTTCATTATTATTTGAAGCTTTTCTAAGGTAAGCATAGCTATGTTTTAAACTGTCTTTGAGTTAAAGTGTTTCTCCCTCTACTACTTCTTGCACCTCTACATGAAGTCTCCATAGTCATTCAGTATCTTTTCTGAGGCTGAGTAAGAATTACAGTATCATTGTTGAGATCAGATTGTTGATTTATTGGTATAGCAGCACTATAATACATTCCTTACTACTCCCCATCTTATTCTTTATCACCAGAAAATCTTGCTTTGGTTCTGTACAACTGCTGCTCGTTAAACAGACTCTTCATCCAGCTATACTCCAAAACAGACTGGTGCATTTCCAGAGTTATTACAGGTAATTTGGAACTCCATATGGGTACTCAAAAGTTTATGCAACAGCTCTGGAGACATTTAAAGATATCTTTTCTCCCCTCTAGAACTACAGAAAATATATACTGCTTTCAGATCTCCTACAGGCCATAAATACCAAGCCAAAAATGTCATCCAGAAAACAATGCAAAGCATAAAGAAAATATAAGAGACGGTTGCAAACCGTAAGTTGGGAAGTTCAGATTGGACACAAGGGAAGATTTTCACTGGGAGGATGAAACTCTGGGAAATGATTCCTGGACATCTTGTGAAACATCTGTACTTGAAAGCTTGGAAGACTCTGCTAGACAAAGCTGATCTAGTGAAAGATGTTCCTGCAAATAGCAGGGGTGTTGGGCTATGTATCTTTAAGGGTCCCTTCCGATCGCATCTGTTTTGTGGTTCCAAAAATGTTTTTTTCTTCATTCAGGCTAAGTCCTAAATTTACTCTTTCCAATCCTTACTCATTTAGAAACAGTTCTTTCTTATGTAGTCCAAATTAAAGCCGATAATCTTTGTAATGCAACAAATGGGATTGAAATCCCTTCCTGCTGTCCTCTACAGTACTGCACAATTCTTACAGACAATCATAACCCATACAAGGTAACATTACCCTAACTGATTTAGACACCAGCAACGGCATGAATGTAGCAAGAGAAGAGCTCAGACACACTTTGCAGCTAGAGCTCATCTCTGGGCAAGTGTAACTATATTCTTACCAGTATCTAACACAACTAGGTTAAAGGAGTCAGGGCTTGCCTACAGTAAGTTGGAAATAATTTCTTTCAGTAAGTTTGAAATAGATGCACTCACTGTTCAATGAGGTAAAACAACAGCAAAAAAATAGTTCACCCTTCAGGCATGAATACAGCTGCCTAGGGAGCACCATTCTCATAGTGTTCTCTGGCTAGAATTAACCGCATTGGGATTCTGATAAAAGTGACTCAATTTTAGTCACCAAAGTTTTCCATTCCTCACCTCCCTTCATGCATTTGACATCAGATTATGTTGATGTCTTGTATAACCAAGTTGATCTCTGAAATATTTGCAAACAGAAAGATTGGTCCATTTGCCCCCAAAGGTCATCGCATTCATCAGAGGAAAAAGCATGTCATATGGATGTCACAGTGCTCTCATGCAGTTTTCTGTCTGCATGCAGTCCAGAGGCTGGTGTCAACCTGTGCTGCACTGAGAAATGCTTGGGAAAAAAACATGAGTTTTCTCACTATTGTGAACACATTTCTGGCATTTTTTTAACTTTATCTACTCTTAGTAGTTCCAGTGAGTACATTTGGGACTATTCCCCCTATTAGAAAAATGAGTGGTGTCCTGCCATAGTAGTATACCTGAAAGAAGTAATACTAACATGCAGACCGATCAGAGACAGACTACGCTGGTGATGAGCTGCAATTATAGACTTTGCGGTTACTCAGCAACTAAATTACTGAGAATTCTCCGCCCAGAATAATGACCCGATTCTGTATAATATCATTATATGAGTGTTCAGCTTTCTCTTTGCTGTCTCAGGCAAGATGCTACAAAAAGAGAAATAAATAAAAGATTATGTAACCAGGTAACCGTGTAATGCTGTATTGCCGTTGCTGACAGGCCATATGCTTCATGCAGAATTACGAGGCTTCAGGACTGAGGATTGTCAGGCTTGCTCTGTCTGAACTTTTCTTGACCTGCCTACAGCTTTGTCTTACTTAGTTCAGCTGTGACAGCAATTTCTTGTATTGACCATGAGTGTATGGCTAAATTGTTTTGCTTTTGTTTATCTTTGTGTAGTGCAACTTTTTATATAGAAAGCAATAACAAGCAGTTATCCTATGGAAAATGGAGTATTTACAACTCTAACATGATAATGTAGTCTGGAGAAAAACAGGCCCGGTATAACAACAGTTCTTGAGCAGTGAAGACGGGATGCAGTGAAGATCCCTTGACTGTAAACAATTTACCCACAGTAAAAGACATGTAAGTAAGCATATATGCCAGGCATAGATGACAGAAATAAGATTTTTATATAAATCTGCTGATGTGTAGAGTTCAGGTTGGCAGAAACACTGAAAAAAATTATCCATATCCTATAATTAAACTAGATGTACTATATCCAAACTGTGGTCAAATTAAAGTATGATATCTGTTCTTAGTTATATAAGAGTGTTTTCTGGTAATATATTGGATATTAACCTAGCAGAAGGTACCCTTTAACACAGGGAGACAAGAATTTCTTTTTCTTAACATTTCTCTATGCCAAATATGCCTCAGCTTTCAAGAGTCAACTATCTTTTAGGAGTCATCTATCATTTCACTCATGATGCTTGAAGGCCAGGAATTTGGATCCAGAGATAATCCAATGTTATTTCAGAAAAAAAGGGAACAGGGATGTAAAGTTTTTCAAGATGGATTTGATAGTACTGAGAAACAGAAAGCATACTTCCACTAATTGCTACTCAATTTAATAACATGAATAATTAAAAGACTACACACAGAGCTTTAGAAAAATATGTCAGTTTGCCATAATGCTCTTTCAATTATTGGTGAACATTTTTGCCTTAAAGTTGCTAACTCCACTTTGCTCTCAAGCAAGCAAATCTAAAGCAAAGCCTTCTGTAACCTCTTGGTCTAATTTCATCACAGCTCAAAGGCAGGCACTTAACCAAGCACTTGGTAGCCTAAAATGCTATTTGTGTACTCAGGAAAGCATCTCAGGAAACCTTTCTGAACTTACTTAGACACTCAAGACACCTTAGGAATCTAAAGTTTCAGGCTTTTGCAGTGCATCGGTAGGAGAAAATAATGGTCTTTCAACAGGGTAAGAGTAAGCTTGCTTGCCTGTCACTTGTAAGAGTCTACCTTTAGCCTCAATGGTTGGTAAAACACTTTGGCAGCAAGGTTGGGATGGCATTACCAGCATTCTCCTGCAGCTCATGTTGATCCTCTTTCAGCCACCACAGCTGCTTCCTCTACTGCCTGCCTCCATTTTTCACTGATCAATTAAATCTTCTATTTATAACAGAATAAGGCATATAATTTGTATGGGGTATTAGGATAAGCCAGTTTTGTAGCCAAATAACATTAATAATCACATAATCCTGAGTTAAAGCCATCATCTTCTATTTATTCATAACCTGAAATTTGCACAGAGGTAGTGAATTCATTCCCAGCTGTTGACAGAACTGGCAACAAAGTCAATTAACCTTCTCCACATAGAAAAGAAGGTAAAATCTGCCGCTTAGCTTTCCAAGCTTCATTTCTAAAACTCTGCCTTCCCTCCACAAGGAGCAATTTGAGTAAGTGGTTTCTCTGCAGGCAGTCTTCAATGGTCTTGTCAGGAAGCAAAAGAAAAACAAACAAATGAAACAAACAATACAATGAGTAATAATGGCTAATAAACAGGGAAGTGCAGCAATCTAATCCTATTATAATTTTCTATTTTTATACACTTGGGACAAAATCCAGAAGTGATGTGAATCAGTTAAGATTGAAATTGGTCCTAATTCTTGCTGTCAAAATCTCTCTCAGTGAACCAGAGAGGGGCTGAGGGGGGGATCTATCTATCTGAATATTCACCTCCCAGTAATAGAAAGAGTGAAATTTTTATTTTTACATAGATGATTCTTCTACATGCAAATTCCAAAACACTGTTAAAAAAAACCTCTATATGCACATACATATATATACACATATGTTCATACTGACTTATCTATACACATGCACACACAGAGAGACATTACAATGCATTTGTTTTAAAAGCTAGATTATTATTTTACTGTCCCCAATCACTGGAATACCTTACACACACAATTTGTCAAGGAGAAAATATGTGATGTTGAACTATTAGTGAAGCAGTAGTGGTGTTGTTTTTTCAATCTACATGTTTTACTGAGAAAAGCAGCTCCCCGCACTTTGCCTTATCTGCGCTTCAATCATTTGCCCATAGTGGGGTCAGTTGTTGTAATACAACCAGATTTAGGGTACTGAAGCTTTGTTCATAGGACTGTCTAAAACAAGGTAATATTCCCAGTATTTTCCCTAACCAACAAGATGAGGAGTTTTATGTCTTCTGTTTCCATAATTGTTAGTAATAAATTTACTTCAGCATATGGATGGAGCAATACCACAGAGAGTAAGTGGTGTGCGTGACTGCCAGTTTTTGAGTGCACATGCCAGCATCTGGGGTCAGATTCTTCCCAATGCAGTTCTGCTTTCATGCCATTACTGTTTTGCCTTCCTCTTGTAATCTCATTCTTGTCACATGCTGGACAATGTTTGGTATAGGTGGGCCTTATTATTATTTTGATTATTTATTTTATAATGCTCTTTCCTACCTCCTTAATAAAAACAAAACATTCAAGCAATCAGAACATTATATCTCTTACCATTGCAATTCTAATCACTGTTGGCAATTTTTTGCTTGGTGAAGGTTTGGCAAGCATTAAGCAAGTTTGGCCCCACTAGTGAATAAAAAGTTTCACTTTTTCTTCCTGAATGAGTCTATCCTGGAAAAAAAAATACAGAGCTCATTCTAGGTACCTGCTGAAAGAAGAAGAAAGACTCCTTTTATACTTTTTGATTTCTGCTATTTTATGAATCTTTGCCATTTCATGTGGCTAGTAGGTGGGTTTGGTGCTCATTAACCACAATCCTCTCAAAACTGGATGACATTTAAACCTTCTGCCAGGACACAATGCCCTGTCCTTGGATTACTTTTGACTTTGGAGGAAAATAGTCCATCATTAGATGATCTACCCTTTTGCAAATTCAGCTAGATTTAACAATGGCAAGTTAGATGATGAATAATAGGGCAAACCATCAGGATTTCTTCCTGTAGGAATGACAAATATGAGTGTCTCCTCTAGAAATCTCTATGTATAAATGTGTTAGTTTTACTTTACCTTACTTTACGGTGACAGTTCCCACACTATCATAATGTTCTCAGATTACTGTAATGGATTGGGAACATTTTCACTGGTCAAAAAATTTTGATAAGTTAATATCTCTGTAGTGGCTTTTGACACAAAACATGTTGTCTGTCAGCAGAACACAGCCTGTTTTTAATGAAACTAGTTCTTCAAGAGAGAGGTGAAATCTGGGCCCAGATTCCTCATATTTTGGTCGGAGTTTTTAAGGAGTTGTGAGTTCTTTTTTTTGGTAATTATTCCCTGTTAACCAGTTATAAGTCTATCCTTACGTATATTTCAATTGTCAGAATCACTCTCATTGAATTTTTAGTAAATTCTTCCAACAATTATGTATAATTTCTCTCCCTGACAGTGGTGTGGATGTTCTTTTACTCTCTCATACTTACAATCAGGGAAAAGACATATTGATCACTATTAATGAGATCAGTCTGACGGGCAGATAAGTCTTACTGTTTAGTGATCTTTTCTAATCTCAGACTACAAATTGCCTGGCCAGGTCAGCTATTAAACAGCATGCATTAATTCAATGACTTCTAATTGCTTTTCTAAGTATAATTTAAAGCATTGAGTCATAATAATTTCACTAAATTCTTATTAGTTATACAACAGTCACTCTTGCTTTAGAATTAACCTGATATGTGGAAGGTAAACAGACAGGTCAAATTGCTTTCCCATAACTTTTCTGTTTAAAAGTTTTGTTTCAAATTTCAGCCAGCAAAGAAGGCTGAACCCAAATTAATTACAGCTTTATTGAACTCAAGGAATCAAAGTTATCACTTCAATAAGGGCTTCCTCTCATTAACACAATGACTTAATTGACTTTGTCTCAAATTTGTAATCTGATATAGAATTTTCCTGTTAGCTTCATTTCAGTCTTCCTATACATGGGTGCTTCTCATAAGCCTTTTGCATGTATAATTAGTAGTAAGGATTTTTTTTTTATCTGAAGGGTAAGAGGTATAAATTGGACATTAAAGCAAATTTTTCAGACCAATGTAAAATCATATATAACTAGGACAATGGCTGATGGCTTTAAATTGAAAGATTACAGATTTATAGTAGATATGAGGAAGAAATGGGTGGTGAAACACTGGAACAGCTTGCCCAGAGAAGTTGTGGATGCCCCAACCCTGGTAGTATTCAAGGTCAGGTCGGATGGGGCTTTGAGCAACCTGGTCTAGTGAAGGGTGTCTCTGACCATGGCAGGGAGTTGGAACTAGATCTTTAATGTCCTTTTCAACCCAAACTATTCTACAATTCCATGATACTTATCCATATTCAGGTCTTTACATAAAATTGACTTAAATTTTGATACTCTTTAACATCCATGACTCCTACTTACATTAGAAAGATTTTCAGAAATATCATGCGACTCTTATTAAGACACCATATGTCATGTTTATTCAAGGCATGCACACAATAGTGTTATAGAATTTGTTACACTTCAACCACCAAATATTAAAATAATGCCACAATTTTTAGGGACTGTTATACTAATGAAAGGACTCCATTGACAGAAGATCAAAGAAAACCAAAGCTGCAGAAAACCATTCCTGCAGAACTTCACCCACAAGCCAAGTGCAAGGGAGGGTACTTTAGTCTCTAGCACTCCATTATTTAGTTTCTCAAAATCAGGCCTTAGAAAATAAGGGCTATCTGTGTCTCTGCTGATATTTCCTTTTTCTACCTGTCTCTTTCCAAATAATAGTTTTGCTGTACACTTAAGACAAGGGTTTTTTTCTCAACTTCAGCTTGGATTACCTTTCTTGTGTTCAAGAAATACTAATTCCATTTCCAAAGAAACAAAACATAAGAAAGAAAGTCCTACAGTGCCCTGCAGGCCTCATATAAGGCCTTAATCATTTGAAGTACTTAAATCAAGTTTCTTCTAGAATGGAAAACAAAACCCTTCCTGTCCAGTACAGTTCATGAACTTAAAGGATCCTTCTGATTTCATGGTCGTAATTAAGAAATCTGTAATTGCAACACTCTTCCTTATCTCCACCCCCATCCCCGCCCAGTAGTGTCTCTGCCGCCTTTAATTGGTTGGGGTTTGGATAAAGACTGAATCATGTGTTCCTTTAAAGGAGCTGTCACTTCCACTCAAACACTTATCAACACCCTTAAAGTTATTTCCAATTTGAATTAGGAAAACTGGAATCTTGGTGGCAGGTATAAGCAAACATGGGGTGGGGGTGTGTCCCTCCTAATTCACCTATAAATATCACTGACTTTCTTTTCATCTCTTACAATTTCAGCTTCCTGGGGTGATATGAGCTAATAAAAACAGGAACCGTTACCTTTTCACCTTATATTTATTATTGTTAATAATAATATCTTATTCTTGCATATAAAACTGCCAACCAGAATGTACACTGAAATAACACTTCTTCCATTAAAATAATACACACATGTCTTGGTTTTGGCTGGGATATGTAATCAGAACCTTAAGAATACATAATTTAAATATTCTTCAAATCATTGAGATGTTATTTTTGTTGTTATTTTTGTCAGTGGGTTAGAATTTCATGGTTGTTCTCCACTTGTTTTCAATCCAAACACAGCTTATTAGTATGTGGGAATGCTAAGCCTTTTGTCAGATTTTGACATTTTCATCATGTTACACAGGGATACACCTATTACGGACATTTATAAACATCCAGCTTGTAAATGCAGTTTTTTGTCAAAAAAGCTCAATTCTGAATAAACCTGCCTTAACATTTAAAAATTTCAAAGGCAGAGGATATAGAGAGATCACCTTCTTATATGGATTTTGTCTAATTCTGTGGGAGAAGCAGCCTGCTGTTTTAATTAATACCATTAAATGACTGCTATACTAGCAGATATTGATTTCAGCAGGGGCTATTTGTCTCCTAGGCTGACATTTAATATCTGTTAAAGGGATTCGCCTGCTGAGTCACTTCAGCAAAAGCATTACATTAGGACTACAGCCAAACTTGTTGGTACCAGCAATTCTCATTGAAAACATCTTTCAATCAGCATTGAGAAAAGCTAAAAGCAAGGCAAAGTTTGACTTGGCAAGATTAGATGAATGGCAGCAGAATACAGAATAGGGAGAAAGCCTCAACAGTTAATTTTGGTAGTTTTCTACACTGCACGAGTAACACATCACCTAATAGAAAGCATCCTGCCTCAACAGAAAATAAATTCTGAACTCTCATGTCACTTCTTATGACTGTATCAGCGTAGTTGAATAAACTCTCCTGTTCAGATTAGGAGTAAGAGCTGCCTTGCCCTTTAAGAAGAAAAGAACGTGGATTTACAACACAGTGCAACACACGCCCTTGCTTTCCTCTGTTTAAACCAATTGAGCAACTCTAGTTTACACCAGTGTGTTCATCCTTCTATTAAATTTCAAGATCCTTCTATTAAATTTCAAGTGAGAACCCGATCTTAACCTGAATTTTTTCCTGAATTTGGTAGTTTTCCTTCAGCCTTATTTTAAATGCCTCCTCTACCCTGGCTACTAAGACAATGCACCGTATATTCACGTCTAAATCTAAAACTGAAAGTTTTGTAATAGTTCAAAAAGAAGCTACCTAGTTTTTGTGACATTCTTAATTTCTTTTCTGCTTCTTGATGTAGTCAAAACCATGCAACTCCTATAATGTAGAAGCTGGCAGCAACTTTTCAACTAAGGCATTCCTGTACCTAGAACTGGATTCCTCCACCTTCAGAGTTTGATTCCAAGAATTTCTTACCATCTACCACAAAACAGAGACTATCACAGTAAATATCCCTGTTTTCACCTTAGAAAAAAGACAATAAAAGAGAAAAATTTATTACACCCTGATCATTAAACATTTGTGTTCATCATTGAATATGAATGTTTGGACCAGCTCTGACAGGAATGCTAAATCCAGAGTATCATGAAACAGCCGGTACCTTACAATAAAAAGATAAAAAAGTTATCTAAATGATGAGAAACCATGTTGAATACCACTTTTCCTGGTTTGGTAGAAGAGGAAGGACACAGGGCTTCCAAATTTGAGGGAATTAACCATAACTGTTATATTTTGGGAGAGAAAGACATCACAACTCAACTGACTCTTTCAATTTGTTTTGCAAGAAAGATTCAATGACTAACTAGGGCCAGAAACTTTAGCAATTACTATAATAGAATGTGCTTATTTTGAGGGTTTTATTTGTTTGCTCTACCTTTGTTCAGTAATTATGTCTCTCTTCCCAAAACGAGCAACAGGGTGAGGTGGAGTGCCGTGGAACAGGAGTCAGGCACTTACACAATTCCTATCTGCTCAAGGCTACAAGGTGGGCCAAATAGGACAGTCAGAGCAAGGACTTGGGAACTGGGTGCAGACAGCCTCACAGAAGACAAAGAAACTGAAGTCTACAGAGTATAGTTTGGTGCCACTTAGAAAGCTATAATGCTGACTAGAAATGAGGATCTTCCACAAAGTCCTAGGGTGGGTAAGAAACTCCTTATAAGACCTTTATCACTGTTCTTCCTGAGTGACTCTAAGTTTTCAATTTTAAACATCTCTGTTGCTAGTTTTCTTTGAATTAAAATTGGCTTTTGGTGTTAAAATATTTATTATTCCTTAAAAATTTTCTAGGAACATACTATCATGTAAAGATATAGGCAGATGTCCTAGCTTTAAAATTGCTGTTATTATTTCCCATGCACTTCATGAATATAAGCTTGAAAACTAATTGACAACTGACAATTCAAACTAAGAGACAGGAAGACTAAAAGTTAATTCTAGCCATTCTGAGGCTAAGGCCTTGCAAGCATTCAACACAGCATCTCCAAAACAGAACCCTCAAGGCTTATTGTTTGTGTCTCCAGTAAGTCTGTATAATCATCAGCATAACAACTTTTTCCCAAAAGCATGATTATTCATTGCTGTGCACTTGTGCAAAACTCATATTTAGATCATGTTCATGCTACCACAAAGCAAGTAGTATTTTAACTCACTTTGCACTGGCATGAATGATGACAAAATAACAAGCAGTGATAAATCATCTCAATAGATAGGTTTCCTAGGAAACTGAAATTATCTACGATTTTCAGAATCAAATTTAAAATAAAATATTTAAATAAAAACTAAATGGTTATAAGACTTTTTCCTTCCCATTTTGGTTCTGATGATATCTCCTATGAGAATTCTCTCTTATCACTGAACTCCTTGCCAGAAATCTGGATAAATGTCCTCTTCACGTTACTATGTACTGTAATAATTTCCTGCCATTCTGTTCCAGATTAATAAGCAAATACAAAAGGAAATAATGCCTTTTATACAGAAATGTATATAACAAGATTTGTTCTCTACCAAATTTTAAGAGGTGAATTTTTTGGAATTTTGTCATAAGATTTTGCCAGAGAGTCTGTTTTTTATTTAGAACAAATAAGACTATATATAAAAACCCCCAGAGAAATACTGCAGGTGAAAGGGTAAATTCCATTTCTAGGATATACTGTTTCTGTTTTTAACTTCTTTTCACTAACAGCAGTTGAAGAAGTTTTTAAGAAACTTGACACAAACACATTTTACCAAGTTAAAGCAGCAAATCAGACATAAATGTTTTTTAAACAAATGTACCACAAAAGACCATTTTCTAAATTGGATTGAACTGATGATGGCCATGATATCTTTTAGTGTAACTCCACTGAAACAAACATACAGAGTGGTAGGGTTCTGTTTGTGTTCTTGTTTCATGTATTTTAGGAACAGAAACTCTCATGTCTGAGCTCTTCTCTAAGACAAGCACACAGAGCATCATTGCAGCATCAAGTTCAGCTTGAAGTTCATTGTACTCTTTAGAAAAACACCCAGTGTTGCAAAGTGTCCAACAGTGAAAAATCTGCCTCAACAACCTAAGGATTTCCTACCTAAACTTTTAAAAATATGAGCCCTTTCCTATATTTGACTGACTAGGTCTAAGCCAGATCGTGCTGCACTGCTGTATTTATATATTGCTAGATTAAAAGTCAATAATTATCTACTTCCAGAAAGTAGATCCTGTGTTAACTGTCTTCAAGTCATCATTTAAAGATGTCTTTGAAAAAATTAATAACATTCATTATCCTGGGCCTGTCAAGGCAGGTGTGACTCATTAGGTAGTGACCCTGGACCACCCTTCCTGTTCCTTCAAAAAACCCTTTGGTTTGGGGAAAGGGGTGTTCCCAAGCAGGAATGTGAGGCAAAACTGGCAACATTCTATGTATGAGGCCAAACTCCATCCTGTGCAAAGACTAGTCCAGAGTTATGTTTCACTGCTAAAAAAAAAGGAAAAAAAAAAAGAGGTGGTATGAGTTATTATTCAGTGTGCTGTGAAGTGATCGCAAATGTGACACGGTTGACTCATTTTCATACACTCTCTTCAGATTTTCATTCCTTCTTCTTGTTCTTTTGGTTCTTGTAAATGAGAAGAATGTCTTTTACAACAGATGAGGAAAAAAGCTATTTTTTCATTCATACATCACGAGTAGGAGGTAGGTGGAAAAAAGTAGATAATTTCTCAGGCACTTTAACAGATCATCAAATAGCAAATAAAATATTTATCTAAATCTTAAGAGTTGATAAGCCATCTGTAAGAAATAATTATCTGTATTTTCTGCAGAATCTAAATAGCAGTCATTGTAAAGATTCCCTGAGTTTTACTGAATAGTCCAAATTAATTTTTTTTCTGTTTTAAAATATAACTGTAAAGAGAGTTAGAACAAGTAGTACCTAACTAACAAATCTGCACAATGTACAAGAGAGAAAGAAATTCAGTGTGAGAATGAATGACAGCAGGAGAAGCACTTAGATATTTACCAGAAACAGACTCAATGTTATTTACACATTTTTCTTCAGCCTACTTCTCTGCTGAAGTACACTGTTCTTACAGTGTTTCTTCTGTGCAGTTCTTCCTGGCAGTAGGATTTTAATTCAAAAGCTGCTAAATCCAGTCTTAGTCTATATATTCATTTCATTGATGATCAGGCCTTATATGAGCAGAAGGCAGAAAAAGGCTTCTGAATTTCTTTTAACACTTGCATTATAAAGGCACTTCTATCTGTAGTACAAAGACACCCCAAAGAGCCAGATATGATTTGCAGTTTCTAATTACTTGCTCTAGGAGAGCTCAACAACTCATTTTTTTATATTTGTGTAATCTTCTCCTGAGAGCAGTTCCCAACATGAGCAACACTCGCTTATTTTCATAACATTTCAAAAATGTGCTGGGCTATTGCCCCTTCCACCTCTGTGTCCTCAGGGCACTGTTCAGCTCAAATTGTACTACTGAGAGAGAATTTGGCCTTCAGCACTGTGTTAACAATATATTAGCCAAGATCCACATGTTATAACTCAAGCATGGCGAGTCTCTATCCTGCTATGCTACTGTGCCCCTGGGCTTGCAGCTAAGCACTTAGCCATCTCAAGCACTTCTTCCATTAGCTATGGAGCTCGGGGTGCTTTGGTGTTTTGTTTTTTTCTCTCTTTTCTGATGGTATGTGCCTTTGTCTTGTTGTTGTTGTTTTTCTCTTCAGCTTCTGGCATCCCTCAGCTATGGAAAGATACTGATTTGTTTACGTGCAGTAAGGCTGCAGCTTTCAATGAATAGCTTGCAGTGCAGAAAAATATGAGAGTCACAAAGTGCTCGATTAGTGAAGCTTTCTCCAGTCAGCTGCCATGTGGGTGTAATATCACCAGTGTCACTTTTTATGTGTCACTTTTCCTCAGACTTTGTGCACTTTGAAAACTGTTGTAACTTTCTCTTATACTTGATCTTGCTTGGTTAGAAAGCTGGAATCCAGGAAGTGCACACCAAAGTGAACAATGGGTTTGTTGCATATTCACAGTATATTTTACCAGAGGCTCTCCACATGTTTTGGAAACATTAATTAATTACTCATTCTGTGAGGCATGCACACATTATGGTCTAAATTATATAGCTGAGGAAACTGAAGTTCACCAAGCATCAAGGCCTAGCATTTGCAGAGGCTGGGCACCCACTGGTCCCAACAAATCAGAATTTAAAGCATTGAGCACTTGCAAATACCTTCCAGCAAGGCTGCTCATAAAAAGCACTGCAGATCTGGAAACAGCTCAGGAGTCCTAATTCCCAGCCCTACACTCATTGTCTTTCCCATAACTCAATGAAAATTAAATGGATGGAGACAAACATCATGAACAGGGTCAGAGATCTTCAGTTACTGATTGTGATGAAATCAACAACTGTAATAGGTATTTTAATGCGCACTAAGTTAATGTTTATCATCATAGACTGCGATGATTTTCTGTTATCAAAAAGAAATATCAAGAGGCTAATATCCCTGATTCAAGAACATAGAAAAATTAAATCTTGTTTAGTTAAAAAAAAAAAAGTTTTTCTAATCTCTCTGGCAATATCCTATGTTGGTGGCAGGGTATTTTGCCACCAACATAACCTCTTTTAAGGTTACACAATTCTACTTTGGTCTTTACTGCTTTATGAAACAGGTAAAACTCAGAGTAAAGTCCTCCCTCATTGCCCAAACATTTGGATTTGATCTGCCTTAGCCTTTTTTGTGGTAAGAGGTATATGCTTGGAATAAACCCTGGGGTATTTTGTTCTTCACACAGTGGATAAATCCTTTCTATGTGCAACCGTAGATATTGGGGCTCAGAGCATCCTTTCGCATCACTCTTTTACACTCTATGTGGTGATTTTTCCCAGATTTTTCATTCTGACTTTCAAGCAGAGCACATTGAGGGTGCATGTGTTAGGTTGTCAAGTAATCCCAGGGAGAAAAAAAGGAAAGGCATTTGTTCTTCGAGCATACTTTTTAGACTTGATTTTTTTGTGATTTTCATATGATCAGATGGTTCCAGCTTTTGAATAAAAATTCCATTCCTTTTTTATCTGGCAGCAATACACTGAGAAAGAAAATATCCATCACAGAAATACTGGGATATGTAATTTCTGCAAATCCTTGTTCTATTCCTTGCCACTGTGTTAGAGGTGCAGAAAAACACTAAATTTGTCCAAGTATAATTAATGATATGATTATAGGGGTGTGAGTTGTTTTAAATAAGAAGTCTTTATAGTATGCAAGGTTTCGTTGCACATATGTATTAAATACATTTTCTAACTTCATTGTTCACTGTTTAAAACTTTTGTAATAAATTAAGAATATCTTTCAAAGTTCCTGCTGTGCCTTTTTTTCCCCTCAGCAGAAAGATATGATTATAAAAAGGGATGTGATGTAGTAACATTTTCCAGTTTTTCTGCCTTTTTTTTGGGGGGGCAGGGGTGTAGAATCAAGAAAGGAATGAGGTTATGCAGAATGGAGGATTTTATTAAAAGCCAAATACTATTCATCCCTTTAATTCTCCAGTCAGATATTTGTAACTAAACACAGTTAAATGTTGACGTTATCTTTTTGCTTGAGTGAATTCAAATGAATTCTTGTACCATAGAGAATATTAGTTTAATTTTTTTCCTTTAATTTAAAGCCCTGGAGATGTTTATTTTTGTTCTCTATTTTATAAACTCTTCAGGCTAGGTGGCATGAAATCTATGTCTTGCACAGCACTGAACACACCATCAGATTTAAGCAAATTGTAAATAACAATAACACTAAATTGTAAACACAACAAAGCGCCATTTTCCTGGCTTTAAAGTGTGCCTGGCAGAATTTGAAAGATCTGGAATTTTTGTCTGAATACATGTGCTGAGTCAAAACAAAGCCCTCAAGTCTTATTTTTAAGCAAACCCATCTCCCCAGAATGTTTTAAACCCAACTGTGAAATCCAGACTTCAAGGATTTAGTAGATGGAAGTATGTGATTTATTTCCAAGTTTTCAGAGTCTGAGTTCACCCACTTACTAAGAGAATGCTGGGGCTGATGTCAGTGTTACAAGAACAGTTCCTACCATATTTTTAATATGAAAAAGTGTTGAATCTTGGGAATACGTATTTTGTTCTTAGTTGCTTCTATTGTGAGAGGCCATAGAAAGAGAATTCTAAAAAAAGCAACAACAAAAAACCCACAACCAAAACAAACCCAACAACAAGACTTTGGGGGTCTTTTTCCCTTTATTGTCTAGTTCAGAGACAATAGCTGAAGCTGCTCTCTGGAAACTAAACACAATAGAAAAATAGGGGCAAAAAAAGACTGAAAAGAGAAAACTCAAGTATAATGCTGAACTTTCAATCCAGATTGTTTCCAGATTTTTTCAATCCAGATTTTAGTTATCATGACCACCTCATATCACTTTTCTAAGCCCACAAAGACTCACTTGCCACAGCCTCAAGGCACTGGAAAATTTCTTTTTTCTGATTAGACCTCTTATGGTTGACATAACATTGTTTCATAAAATTCCCTGCTCCCTTCTAACAGACACTAACCTAGCCTCTAACCACGCATTTCTTCTAATGTCTCCACTGAATTACTGCCGTCATCTCCATCTTCATTATATTCCAATGGAACTCCAAGCTAACACATGCACCCTCAAAGTATCTTAAATTCTACATTGTCTGTCAGTGACAAACAGATGTTTTGGAAGCTTATTTGTTGAAAGCAATTAATAGAAGAGCTAGCCTTTCCCTTATGTGTTAGTTATCATCCTTAATCTTATTTCTTAGTCAGATTATTTTATCAATGAAAAATTATAACATACATTTTTCTTTTGCTGATTCAGTTTTTTGTTCATGTGGAGAGTTCTGGATAAGATACTATTTTTATTTTTAGAAATACAGCAAGAAAATACAGTTAACCAGAGTTGACAGATATCTTAATGATAAATACATAAGGGGAACTATAGAAAACAATTAGAGGCTTTTACAATTAATTTACCAAATTCATTGTCCAAATCATTTGAAATAGCCAGCATGGGCTGTAACTAAAATAAAATTGCAAAACTGCATTTTACTTAACAGTGAGTTCAAATATCTGCACGATAAAGAAATACTGTTCAGAATTAGTTTTTATGGGATTTAGACAACTAATTCACCAAAGCTCCTTTGAAAATCCCAGCCTGAGTTATGTTAATTCACACTTGAGGAAGTAAAAGGAATGTGTATGCTGGTGCAAAAGTTAATTAAGAGGTGATTTTACATTCCAGACAAATGCTATTTATTCTGGACTGTATCGGATAGATACTAAGTAGGAATATATGGCACAGATTTTCTCCTGCATTGGGGATCAAAGCAAAAGCAAAACAAGGCCCCTAATGCACTCAGCTACCAGAGCTTTTTTGCATAGGACTCACTGTCACCCTGAAGGTTATGTGTGTGTGTGTATATATATATATATATATATATATATATATATATTCTGCACTGGTGAGTCTTTTCAGTTGATTTTTAAAATAAGACATTTCTATTTA
Organism: Neopelma chrysocephalum; assembly: GCF_003984885.1. Lineage (NCBI taxonomy): Eukaryota > Metazoa > Chordata > Aves > Passeriformes > Pipridae > Neopelma > Neopelma chrysocephalum. The sequence goes on along the minus strand of NW_020897726.1, from coordinate 6,629,821 downwards.
ACTTTGCTCAGAGTAATACATTTTTCTTGAATTCTCTGCCACCCATGTCATCATTTTACAATTTTCCACCTCTCTAATCTACAGCAATGCCTCTGCTAAACTCTTGTAAATTAAATCCCTGGCATTTCACCCAATGGAAGCTTCTCTTTAACAAAACAACACTGATATTTTTAGAATATATGCAAATCTTTAAGAACATATGCAAAGCAAATACAGTAAGTGCCACTGGTTTCTGCTTAGTGGGGTCGCAGCATTTTAGAAATCCTAACAAAGCATCTGAGTACCATATCCTGTTTACAAGAGTGAAATTATCAATAAACCCAAGAGAGAAAAAAGAGTTCTGCAAAGCCAACATTTAATCTGCTATAAAATAGAAATCCATGTTCTCCTTCAGAGATCCCTGGTAGATCAGGGGTCAAGTAACCGATTGACAAGTTTTTGCTGGTGCCACACATATGATAGACACTTCCCATCTTTCTCCTTAGCTCCAAATAGTACATAACAAAGAGCATAAGACCCTTGGCAAGGCAGAGGTTGCCTAACAGATGCTCAATTGACCAAGTGGTTTCAGGATCACAGGACAATTCTGACAGCTGTAGTGGAAAAAAGCGCTGAACCCAGATCACGTAATCGGTGAGAAAATCACCCCCAGGAATCCTTAAGGCAGTCACGCTGGGTACTCCAATAATTTTAGTGAGTACAGAACATGAGACATGTTGTACAAAAGCAGAGTCTAATTCCTTGCTGACTCAGTAGTATGTTAAATTATGTCAGGCATGGACAAGTTGTTCATGTATCTGTGGGAAATTGATGCGAGGAGTGGGGGGAATAGGGAGAGAGAAAAATTATACCTGTTCCAAGAGAAAGTACAAGAGAAAATACCAAAAAACTGCATATGTCTGAGGCCAGACTATTGTTTTAAGTAGTTCCATGTGGTAGGATCATAGTCCTCACTAACCCAAATTGTACAAATCAGAATGAACAATGAAAATCACAGCTCCTTCTTCGTGTGCTTAACAGCTGCTGGTGGCTGCTGGAACCCATGCCCTTCCTTGTGAGGGGCCCCTGCTGACACCAGGCAGGAGAAGCTGGAAGGATTGCAACCTGCACAAAGGAAGAAGCTCCTTCCTCCGTTTTCCTCTCTTGCATTGCTGTGCAGAACCAAAAGGCAGAAAACAGCACTTGAATAAATGATTTTATTATGCAGGGTACAAGAATAGGAAAGGGCTGAGTAAACACATGCGAAGAATAAAATTCCAAAGCTTGGTGTCATTAAGAGGCCCCAACTCCCCACTTCATGTGTCTGTATATCATTTCCTTTCCTACAGAGGCTAAAGTCAGTACCGTGACTGTCAGTATAGGAAGCTGGAACAGTCACATTACTGGGCAATTGTTCACAACAGCAGAGCTGCATCACAGAGGCAGAGGACTTCATGGAAGAAATCTCCCAGCACTTTTAAGAGTTTGCCAGCTGGCTAACACTGCAACATCGGGTTCATAAAGTTCTGCTGTTTTTTTAATAGGAACTGTATTTACGTGCAGAAAGAAGGAAGGTTTTGAGAGTCCAGGATAAAGGTGTGTTTATTTCGTGTCTGATTTCTACCATACAAAGGACTTTGTGTTACTTGCGTAGTCATACAATAGTCCAGAGGGTAATAGAAAACTCCTGAATAGGAGGAAAGAGAATGGACTTGGAACAGGAAGATAATCACTGATTCAAGTGAAATACAAAGGAAGCACTGTGAAGGCCTGGTCCGTAACCTTGACAAAGTTTTACATCATCTATATTTGATTCAACTTCATCATTTATCTGTCCTCTGAAATTATATAGTATCAGTAATGTTACTATAAAAACCAAAGTGTATAAGAAAGGGGAAGGTGGGTTCTAAACTGGTGGTAAGATGTCTTTTATTTTGTCTTTCGATAATACACAGTGTGCAGTCTAAGATGATACTGAAGGTGCCTCCGAGTTCCCCATTTTGAAGAGGGAAATGTGTTCACATAAGAATTGTCCATTGAACATCTTAAACCTGGTTCAAAACCATCTAGGTATTGACACAAGTTCACTTTCAAAACTGCACATCCCCAACAATCCAACAGAATCAATCCAACAGAAAACTTTGGCTACCTCTACTAAAGTTCTTTTGTACATGAGCAGTGCTCTGATAATAGAGGCAGTTTTATAGTGAGACACTACTTCCTCTATACACGCACCGTCTGAAGTCACATCTAGCAAGTCAGAAGAGAGGAAGGTGAGTTGTGTGGTGGAAAGCAAAAACAAGTTCCAATAAAAATCTCTTTTATAATTTTTCTGTCACACATGGATTGCTAGAGTTCCTGCTTTTGCACTTTCTAACACACTTTATTATCTTCTAATTATTAATTTGTTGGACTGAAAATTAGTAATAAAAAATAATTTTTAACAAGTTAGCAGTTGTTTTCTCCATGAGCTGCTAGGGAGAGTGTAAGTGCATGTAAGTGATGTGCAGAGTTCTCAGCAGAAAGGAGGTCGACATTGTGTGTGCAGAGGATCTATGATTTTCAGGTGTTGAAGTCTGACCTTAATTCTGCAAGACTTACGGTTTTCTGAAGAAGAATCTGGCAGTCAATTTGGCAGTGAATGGGAGATGGAAAAGCTGGGTCTGGCTAAAATCAACTTCTAGGTCAATTAAACATGCTGTGCAACACAGTCTGGGGATTTTGTTCAATCTTTTGTAAACACAAACAGCTAGAGAGCTCCTCTCAAAGCTGGGATTTCAAAAACAACTTATCTCCATTTAAAGAGACAAGACAGAAGCTGTGTTTTCTTAGTTCAATAACAGCAATTGCTCGGTAATGTTGGAAAGGGGACTCGTGTCTCGCCACCCTGTTCTGTGTCTCCTGACCCTCTCACTCTTTGCTGCCCTGCCCTGGAATGTTTTCCAGAATGAGTACAAGCCTTTGTCCTGGAGCTCTTTCACACTTGGAGTCACTGAAGCAGCAACAAGGAGATCTGCTTTTTCATTTGTCTTATTAATGAAAAAACACAATTTCCTTTGGCTTATGCCTATGGGTGACTCTGAGTTTTGCATTGTGCTTCAGTGAATATCTAGCCTGAATCTGTCTCGTCTGCTGAGTACTTCAAGCTGAAAGTAAACCCCTGGCAGGCCATGTTGTGTAGGACTCCTGTGTTCAGTCTGCAGAATCAAATCTTTCTTGTTAAGACAAGATTTGCTGAAAAACCAGAGCTTGCAATGCTTGTACTTTTCCACTATCAAGAGATAATGGCATGCAGATGCCAGCATGTTCCTACCTGGAAGCACTGCACTATTCGGACAGTACATCTAAAACATATGCCAGGTTTTGCACTGCAAAGTCTTGTGAAGAGAGGAAGAAGATGGATACCTAGGGCTTGTTTATCTCAGAGACATGGTCTGTAACTCTCATTCCCTGATCTTACATGATAGAGTGGAGAACCTCTAGGGCACGACAAAAGTGTCATATTGTCTTATAGATAAAAAGCTACAAATTAATTTTCTGCATTCAGATCAGAAATAAAGATTCTTAAAAATTTACAATAGTGCAGGGGGTTTTTTTCTCTGGTTTCATCCCAAGAATCTGGGACATGTCCATTGAAGCACATAACTGCAGTGGATGGAGATATTATCACTGCAACCACTGCTGTCTTCTCTCTCTCTTTTCTTGAGTCTGCTAAAGGCAAAAATATCTGGCCGCAGTTCAGCCACTCTGTTTCCTAGTTTTCACACAGATTGGCCTCTGTGAGTAGTTTAAGCTCATGTGTGAACAGAGCAGCAAAGATATGAGCATGATCCTCCTCCTGCTTCTCAAGGGCAGATGTGCAAGGAAATCAGCTGCAACACCTGTAGCTGAAAGATCTGCAGCAAGGCAAAGGATGAAAGTAGGAGACCACTGGGAAAAGAGCTGCCAACCCCCAGCTGTTCACTGTCATTACTCTGCAGACGTGCTGCAGGAATTGCCGGTGTGAGGCCCGGGAACTGGCTTCGGCCTCAGAGAACAAAGGTTAGCTACTACCTAATATTTAAACAGTTTAAGCTTACAGATAAGTTGTAACTCGAGTGGCTTAAGGAGATCTTGTACAGGAGCCTCCACAAAAAGATCTGAGAAATAGAAAATAGGAGTCCTGAGAAGAGGGGAAGTTCTGCCAGTCGGTGTCTATTTGCATAGCACTAAACCTCGCAGGGAACAAATTCTGATAGAATGAAAGAAATGTGGCTACTAGCACCTTTTGCTGATGTGAAGCACTGTAAATTTGCAGTAATTCTGGTTAGCTAGCAAACATTTTATTAACTAGGAAATATGGTAAAGAAAAGCCCTATGACAAACAAAATATTAGAAATAGAGAAAAACAGTTCAGTAAAGGAAGAAGTGATTTTTCAAATTTATTTTTTTTAAACTTAATCAAATGATTGAATAAGCTTGATTATTCATATACTCCTGGAATAGTTTAGTCTGGAAGGAACCTTGGCAGCAGGCCCATGCTCAGAGCAGGGCCAAATTTAAAGTTGGATCCAACCTGCAACTTAGACCAGATTGCTCAGCTATTATCAATGGTTAACCAACTTGAAAAGAATTTTTTTAACAGCTGTTTGCTAAGGGATAACTTTCTTATCCTTTAACTAAGTATTCACTGTGCATCTCATTTTATTTCACAGCAGAACAAAGAGACCAGACTCATGAGTTTGACATCAAAACAGAAGAATCCTGCAAGAGTTAGATTGAGAGAGCAATGCACACACCCTCCTAACTTTAAAGCATAGTGAGTACAAGACATCTCATGATGAGGTAACTGCAGCATGCAGCTCTGCCTGGGACAGACCTCAGCAAGTGTCTCTCACAGCAGAGCTAAAGTACCTTGTCATGGAATGACTCACAACATTAGGCAAACAGGTAAAAATACAGCTTCTTTAGCATTTAATTAAAGGTCTTAAATAAAAAAAAAGTAACAGAAAAATGTTTTAAATAAAAAAATGCAGTCCTACGCCACACAGAGAAGCAAGAAGAGACCTGCCTCAGCAACTTTGTTTAAGCATTTCAGGCTGCATCTGCACTGTTTTCTCTCTCTATGCAAATAGAAATTCATTCTATGTAGTTTATGCTCTCAATTACTAGGCCAAAAAGTCAAAAGAAAAAAAGCCTATTAAGAAAATCTTACTGTAAGCTTGACTGAGGGCTTTAGAAGAAAAATACTTTTCAGAGTAATGCAGACAACAGGCACACCTGTTGTGGGAGAAAAGTAAAGCTTAAGAAGTCATGCTTCCATGATTGACTGATGACAAAAAATTAGTGTACAGGGAGATTTCCAGACTCAGTGTATCAAAGTAAATTTGGCACTGCTTGTGAGATCTTATTTTAAACCAGTGTTTCCATCTCAGAAATAAAAACTCTTACTCTCATTAGGGCCGTGCTTGAAAAAAATACTTCAAATAAAAAGTAGTTTTTAAATCTGTGTAAAATTAATTGTATTGCTGGATTAAACACTTTTTACTTACTTATTTATTATTCAGCCAGAATTATTTAGCAACAAGCTCTAGTTCTTTTAATCTCTCTACCTCTCTGAGAGGTGCTGATAATGGACAATATTTCTGGTTCTCCAGCTGCAATTAAGAGTGTTGTTCTTCGCAAAAGAAAGGGAAACATCTGTGTTTGTCTAATGTTATGTTAACCACCTAGCAGCTGGATCACAGCACTAGGAACATAGCCCAGCAATTCTAAAGGACTCTAGAGAATTAGAGCCCAGAGACCATAAAATAGTGACAAGAGTTTAGCACATAGCCATATCAGGCTGCTTTGAAAAAATAACAGGTTTTTAGGGATGATTAACCTGGCATCAAAGTATGTATGGTACGTTATGATAAATCAGCTCTATAAGCAGGGCTGGGAAATTAGATACACCTAAACTGTATTGCAGGGATTGAAACCACAGTGTCAAAACTTCAGGGGTTTTTTGATTTCTTTTTTTGGGTTTTGGTTTGTTTTTGTGAAATGCAGGTAAATTTAAGCTTGCTTACAGAGCAAAGTTCTTTCTCCTTCAAGCCTTAGGTTTCTGGAGAGACAGGTTCTAAAAAACCTTCTGGGAAGGTTTAAGGAGTGTTCAGTTAACACTCTGCTACTCATCCCACCCCTCAAAAGGAAACATTGCCTGGCCACGGAAAGAAGTAGTTAAACAAGTAGTAACATCTAGCACAAGGGAGGTAACAGCTCGAATTAGCAGCACTTTTCTTCACTGCACACGGTTTGGAAACTGGAGGTTTACAAAGACCACACCTACTCCAGCCAAGACAACCTGGCAGATTATCTTTACTAGAAACTTTATGCTTTGGTAGTCCTAAATGAATCTAGTTTTATGGCTCATAAGGCAGAGTGTGAGTACTGATGATTATCTTGATGCTTTGATGCTTTCTCATATGTCAGCAAGGTTCAGGAGGACCTTGAAAAATAGCTTGATATTTAAACTGCTCATGCTTATGCTTTCTGATGTCTATTTTCCTGTAACTGTAACCTTAATGGTGATTTTTAGCTTATTTTAATCGTTTTTACCTGTGAATGACAACTGTCTCATTTCAGTTTTGATAGAATTCTTGGAAAGTTATTTCTGAAGGAATATCCACATTTTAATGTCTTTAAATGAAACTTTGGTTCAGAATAATATATAGAGGCTTGCTGACATAGTGCACTGTGCCAAATTAAATAACAAAAAGTTGATTTCTTTTATTTAGTTATTGACTGAGAGCGCCCTGAAAATTCCTTATGGAAGACCTGCAGAAGAACCTCTATAATGTAGTTTTGTGATTAAGTAGCTTTCAAGATAAATAAAAAAAAATATCTCTGCCCACCCCCTGAAAGCACACTCAGAACACAAATCTCCTTCCTATAGTTGCAAAGCAACACGCTGCACTGCCCTTGTCCTAAAAGCAGTTTATTCCTTCCTGAGCAAGCAACTGCCAGGTACAGAGCTCTGCCTCTCAGGCAGAAGGACTTACAGTGTAAATAGATGTAAATGGCTCTATCAGGTGCACAGCTGGAGAGCTCTTGCCTGCTGTGTGCGTGCCAGAGAGCATGAGGCTGTCCAGGCTGAATGTAGGACTATGTGAATATCCAAATGCCCGTGCTATGTCAAAGTAGTGACCGTATGTGAAATTAAATTTTTGCTTTCGATAAAGCTGCAGGGAACAAATAGTTTCATTGCCGGTTAAGAAGGAAAGACATTTCAAGGCAATGCTTTTGAGATTTTTTTATCTTTCTTTTTCACTCTCATTAATTATTAGACTGAAACAAAGCACTACAATTCTGTTTCCTATGTCTTCCTTCACTCATAAACTAAAAAAAAAAATGTTTATAGGTCTGCCAAGTACAGAAAACTGTGTATTTATTTTGTGCACTGGGAATTTTGCACAATCTAACAACACAGAATTGTGCAACAGCTGGTAGGAAATGATGGTATTTTTTCTAAAGCATACATTGAGATATTACTAGAAAGGGTTATAGGACAGGCTTTTGCTTTGATGCTAAACATAAATTAAAAATAATTTCTGGTGCTAATAACTTAACTAATTATCTTTACATTCAAGCACTTACTAATTTTGTTTCCACTATACAAAAAGAAATACACTATCCAGCATCATATAGGCTTGAATAAAGATATTCAATATATGTTCTTGTGAACAGGCAGTATGTGAGCTAGGTCAGCTCAGACATATCCATTTACTTCTCCTTTGGAATGTGCCAGAGGTTCAGGCAGTACACAAAGGAAAGTAGTTTGTGGGCGTGATTTAACATTTGTAAACCCAGTGCACTCATCTGTCTGCATTGCTCTCGTGTTTTAAATGTTTGTTATATGTATTGCAACAACACCCAGCAGCCCCAGACAGACACCAGGACTTACTGCTACACCTTCACACGCCAACCAGTCACCCTTGCCTGAAAGACTAAGCCTGGAGCTTGTCTTGTAGGTAAATATTTGATTGTTTTCCGTCATCTGCACACACTCCCCAACATTGTCTCACTAGTTACAACTAACAGTTTCAGGGAGTTCTGTTCTCAGGATACCTCATCAGATTGGAGGTAGGACTTGAGCTTTATTGTTCCCAAGTCCCATTGTATGTCAGATCAAAATAACACACAGCTGTGTGACAATTCATCTAGTTTCATAAAACTAACCAATACAGTACTAAAAAAATACTATTTCTAGCACCAGTCCCACACAATGCAATTACACAGCCAGTGGATACTCACTTGTTCATCACAAAATACCCCAAAGATTCAAAGAGTTTTCTTCTATGAACATCAAGAAAGCGAGTAAGCCACTGTGTGCACCAGGGAAAGTAGTCTTTACCAAAGAGCACAAGAGAAAGACTGGGTTATTTGACTTAAAGTTGCTTGCAAGTGCTTCAGAAAATCACAAGAACACTATCACAACCAGGTTAACCATGAGTGTTTTCCAACACCTTATCCGTTTTTTCCAACTAACATTTCCAAATGTGGAAATGTTACAGTGCTGCCATCCAAAATCCATTTCACAGGCAGCCTGACTGAGAACACTGCTCTGTTGGGCTTTTTCATAGAGTAAAAACAAAGCCTTGACAACCTAAAATAGCTTTTCCCGCATACCTAGAAGGTAACACCGTCTAAGCTCCAGGGCCCATGGCATCACATGATTCAGAGGCTCTTGGTCACATGGACAATTGCCTGCTGACATTCAAGTCCACTCTTCTAGCCTTTGATGTCTGGGTTATTCTCCTGGGTCTGTGCCTACATAGATATCATTTAAGATCAGATCACGTAGTCATGACAAGCACGGAACTTCACTCCAGTCCAATAACTGAACCTTTGACACCGTTTCTGAACTTAAACATACAGAAGAAAAAGGCAACAAAGGAGATGAAGGCAAGGCTGGAACTCACTGAATATTCTCTGAGACAAAGGGACATAGAAAAAGTTGTCAATATTTAAACCTATGTACAGAAATATCTGAGGTTTGTTTTCCAGATTGGCATTTTGACTACGTTTTAAAAGTTGTACTTGAAAGGTAAAAAATCTTCACTCTCTTCCAAAGTTAAACTCTCCTACTGCATCTATATCCAAGACTGACCTTAAACTATCCAGATCCTGACAGTACAGGTCTTTCATATTTTCACATTCCTTTGAAATAGAGCTTCTCTTTCCCTGATCTAGTAGGAACTATCAATCCAGAGAGGGTTTTCTGTGGGGTTGTTTGGTTGGTTGTTGTTTTCTTTCAGAAGATTTCTTCATGGTAATGACATTGAAAATGCCTATTTTATAAATGTGATTCTGACCCTTCACTAACCACTCTAAGTAACCAAATAAATGTTAGCAGGATAAACTATAGTTTGATTGGAACATCTATATATGGATACATTTCATATAATTCAAACACTGTCATCTGTTTAAAAGGTAGAATGTAATAATCAGATATAATGCATTAAGTATAATGTAAACTACTAAGATCCTAATCAGGCGCTGATAAGGGTAGGATTTCCAGTATAGACTCCCAGTCCATAAAATGTCTGGGTTTTTTACCATACAGATATGTGAAATAGTAGTGAAACACATGGACATAGTTCATCACTTTCTATGTGTGATTTAAAATGAGCAAAAGACTGCGTTATTCATGTCAGTGAATATTTGATTAGGATTGTCCTTGGGTCTCTGGTTACTTTCTGATATCTTTTCTAAACAGTTCTGTCATTTTTCACTCAGGACATGAATATCATGTACATTCCTATACTATATATAAACTGAAAAACCTGTGCATAGAATATATACTTAAAGCTAGGCCCAAGGATGGTATATTTTCTGCTGAAACTGCAGAACATCTTCTGATGCCTTTTGAGCAAATGGAAAATCTGACCAGTTTGAAAGGAGTGCCACTGTTCTGGGAAAGGGCATTCATTTCTTACAGGGTCTGGCAGAATACCCATAAACTTCACTTTACAATCTAGTAATTTTCCACTTTAAAAGAATAGAAAGAAAATACATATACAGAATATCAAATTTAGAAGTCTCTTGGTGCGCGTATAAAGACAAATATATCCCCCCTTATTTATGAGTACATGGTTTCACAAGCTCTACAGAGTATCATAATCAACTGCAGAGTCAAGAAACTTTTCAAATTAATAAACACCAGATGATTTATTGTTCACTAATATTTAGTTAAAAACTGTATTGTTGTTGCATTAATTGCTGTGAAATTTTCATAGTAAGCTGTACAGAGCTGATTGGGAACATATGGTATAAATATGAGGCAATAATATGCATGAATTATTCTCTTAGTTCTCTTCAAGTCTTACTTTGTTTTAATCTTGATGCCACAACAAAGGCCACTTTGAGAAAAAAAATTATATATCAGTACAAGTTTCATTTATTACAATTGATTTGGGAAAAGTAGAGCTGTAGAGAGCTTGCAGGTCTAAGAATATTTTTCAGAATACAGAACTGCCAAGTGAGATGATAACTATTAATTAAATATAATGGAACTCACACTGTAATTTTAATAGTTGCACAGTAATAACTAAAATCTAAGCACTAATATAGCAATCCAAAAAGAAATATTTTTTCATTTTTCATAATTACAGAAATAGTTTCACCATCAATAGGAATTTTCCATGCACTTTGAACAAGTACTGCTATTATCCTAACAAACTAATCAGTTTAAAATTACTTAGGTTAGACCTTGCAATCATTTGTGGAAGCAAAAATATGAAACAAGATTGCTGAAACCCAAAGGGAAAAAACCAAACTAACCCAACAAACAGAATAGCTCCAAGCACAGGCAGACTGAGCAGGCACTTAAAGCATGGCACAAAACACTGGCTAATAGCACTTCATGTCCTTGAGGAAAAACATGGTAATTACAGTAATTGCTTGAAGCAATGGCATTCAAGGCAAGCTGGTGGTCAAAGAAGCAATGAAGAAAGTAGTGCTGGACTGGGTGAGAATGGTGAGGAAAAAAATGGTCTTTTATGCTCATTCTTGATGTGTTCAGTCAAATATGACATTGTCTATCTTTTGGAAGGTAAGAGGGACTGTGTAAAAGAAATACCTGCCACTACCAGTATTGATTTATCCTCATACCAACCAACAGAAGATGAAAATGACATCACCTGGTCAAATGAGAAGTTCCATGAGACTATACCAAAGCGTAGTTACAAGAAAGACTGATTCCCTGTGGATTTGCAGGGAACAGATAGCTGATTTAGCTATTGGAGAAAGAGGTAAGCCTCAATTAAGCTTCTCTTGTGGCTGAGTTGTAGGATTTATCTATTCTTCCTAGAGATGTGCTTTTCCAAAATTTTGAAGGACCTAAATTATATCTGAGAACTCGACAACCTCTTTAAAACCTGATGAAATCAACAACACTCAAAACTGACTTGAGCTCACCCACACATAGTGTGAATTTTTAACATATCTTTCTTTGACCTCATAAACTTAGTAAGCATGGAGTTTTTCTGGCTGCAGAAAAATACTGAAAAATGTGTAGGATAAGGTGAAATTTTACAAGAGGATTAAAAAAGAACATTTTTCACCATTTCTGGAGACCAATTTTTCACACACTGGCCATGAATAGTATTGCAATCATATCACTCTCTTCCTACTGTCCTCTCATCTTCAATTTTCCACCCTCTGCAGTGTATCTACTTCAGGCAGGTACTTTCTTTTCCTCTCTGTGACTGTACAGTGTTTAGCTCACTAGGACTAAGTACGTGAATGAGTTTTCCACTGCTACCACAATATAAAATTATTGTAATAGCTACTTGCAATTTCAGATCTTGTCTACTCTGAGCACAGGCAAGTATCAATTAACCTAAATATACTGACTAGCAGTAGTTCTTCCCTTATTGATCTGTACACAGTCATTTGCTGTAAAACATGCATGATATCCAACCATTCACTTCATTTGTTTCTGACTTTGTAGCTCACTGTGGCAGCAGATGGCTTTGGTACAGTTATTAACAATAAAGTAATATGTTAAATATGCAAGACTTGTCATCTTTACCATCTAAGCTATTCTGCAGCCATACAAGCAACCCAAAACATAAACAAACAAAGCAATGGCTAGCTAATTTAGGAAGCATCCATGCTTTCTCAAACTGCAGGGAGTAATGTAACATCCCCTTTTTGTTGTGGAAAGAATGCTCCCCTGACCAGCAGACTCCAAACCACGACACATGGTTCTGCCAACAGCTGCTGCTCTAAGGCTCTTACAGGCAAAATTCCCCAAATCTCTTCCCACTAGTTTGGCCATGTTTCTGGATGTGCTTACTTCCAGAAGTCCCACAGTCTTGATTAGCAGGCGTCAAAAATCCCCAAGCCTGTTTTTTGTTTTAATATATGTTTCTTATCTTCAGTGACTGAAAGAATTAAAAGGAAAAAAAACTTTTCAAACAGAAACGTTTTAGCTTGCGTAAATTTCCACTTCCTTTTTTTCCTTTAAAAGATCCAAACCATAAAAGATAACCAAATAGATTATTCCTAAGGGTCTAGGATCTACACTGATCAGAAATTGCTTGCACTTAAGCCAAGACTAAACCTGAATTTTGAGAGTGTAAAGAATTGCTAGATGTAAGGAATACAGTGGGAAGAAAATACTTAGAGCTTTGTCAATCTCGTAAGGAAATCAAAGACAAGCTGAACAGATTACCTGCCTTCTGCAAAGAACTATATTGAGTATATTTTCACTGAAGCTGTTGAATGTGTAAAGTCAGTATTTTCTGAACTAAAAAGGGTTTTGTGGGGGGAGAAAAAAAAAATTCAGCTGTCTAGGTTTTTGCTTCTACACACACACCCCAAAGCCCAATAAATGAACTACAAGAATGCTATAATGGATTACCTAATTTGCCAAAGCTAAAAATTTTGGGACTTACTGTGTAGTAGATAATTTGAGATTTCTTATAGAAGAACAATAACCTGTTATCCAATCTCAGAGAGATATAAGCTGAACCAGGAGAAGTCCTTTTACAGAATCTGTAGAAGTCAGACTTAGAGTCTGGAAGATAATTAGTTTTCTGATTTTATTTTAAGTAGCATTCTCTGTTTTGAGATATGTTTTTCTTTAAAATATTCTAATGCATATAAAAAAATTATTTGCTGCATAAATTCCATTTGGTCAGGAAGTAGCAGCTGCTTCATCTCTAGAGACAGAAACAGCCTTGCTGGGCATGGTTTTCATTTGCCATCATATCAATGGGTGATGCAGGGTCTGGCATAATACTGATCTCAGGTGATTTCACATCTGGAAAAATGTGTTGATTAGAGACTTCAAAGACAAAGCACTAAAGACATACCAGAAAGAAGGTATTACAGCCAGTGATGTGTGGTTCCTGGGCAAAACCCCAGTAAAGAGGGGATTTGACAATAATGTTCTCATGCCTTTTGTCTCTTTATTCTCCTCTCAACTGCTGAGAAAAACTGCAGCCCTTATATGGAAAAAACCCACAGGAATTGCTCAAAGCAAGAGTACAGTAATTACTGGTCTCTCTGACAGTAGCAATATGAGTGAAACAAACCTAAACTCTTCCTCTGCTCTAGCCAGTAGGAGAGAACATTTCTACTCTTGGCATTTCACCTGTTTCATAATGTTGCTTGTTCCTGCTGTGGGCTGGACAAAGACATTGAGTTTTGTGAGTCATTCTTGCTTCTCTGTTCTTTAGAAAGAAAGAAAAAAAAACCTAAACAACTGTCAAATCAAGCAAGTTCTAGTTAGCACCCATGCTTCAACTATTAATCCTGTTAGCTAAAAGGCAGGTCTCTTTGGCATAAGCAAGTTAAGAGCACAGATGATTGAATGCCTGCAATAACCCAATAGCTGTTGTGATGGTTAGAAGGAAGATAAAGGCAGCAAGCAGCAGATTTTATAAGCAGCCTCCAAAGAGCCTTTATTTTTTTGTACTTGCAGTTAACAGTGGTCATCAGTAGCATTACTTTAAGACGAGTTTTCCAAAGCAGTCTGTAATTCATAATCAATTTGTTTCTAAATACATGGTTTCCAATATGCAGAAGCCGTATTTTGAAGATGTGTAAGTGATACTGTGACTTAAAAAAATGAGTGACCTAACATCAGCAGAAAGGTGCCTGAGGACAGATGCTACTTTTCATAAGGACAGCCTAAAAACAGGACATCAGGTTTCTGCTCGCTGCCTATGATCAGTTACTTGAATCAGGTGTTGTGGGAGTTCTTAGGCTATCTATTATGAACTCTTGCATAGTAACACATCAGCACTGGCTAGGATGCCCTAATAAGTAGGTCTCTGACCCTATCACACCTAAGTCAGATACTGATCAGTTGGGACAGAGGCAGAACCTGCAGAACAGAAAGCATGTTCTGCAAGGGCAGTCCTAACCAAGAGCAAGTTTATTTTGAAGCTAAATAGAAGGTTTTAGTAAGCACAGATGACCACCTAATGCCTAACAAAATTTACACAATTCTACGATGACCTTCTTGAATGACAAATTCAAAGAAGGTTGTATCATAAACATGTTGATTTGATCCCTCCTCTCTTTAAACATCCATAGAACTAGGTACTTACAAATGCACACATACACATACCATGACAAAAGACTGTTTTCAGATCTCATACAAAGAGATATTAAGAACGGTATTGCAGTGTGTCCCTTGGGACACAAGTGCCTGAACCAGTAGGTACTTCTGATCAGCACAAGGAATCACATAATCCCAGAATTGGGCATGGTTGCAAGGGACAACAGTGGGTCATCTGGTTCAACCTCCCTGCTCAAGCAGGGTCATCCTACAGCACATTGCACAAGATTGCACCCAGATGGTTCTAGAAGTCTCTTCTGAGCAATTGCACACTTTGTGACAGCATAAAGCAAGAATCACAACCCTGGGTTTTATGTGGATTGAAATCTAACGTGCAGAAAATCCTTCGTGGAAACATTTCTGTGAAGGTTACTACTTTTCTGTAGTAGCAAGCAGCATGACTTTTCCTATACCGTCCAGTTAATGAATTTAGCAAGCAAATTGCACTAGCAGTGCAGATGCAACTTAAAAAGTTCACCGCTGCTCAATTTGAAAGGAGATAAGATTGCCTTTAAAAAGAAAAGAAAAAAAATAATGTTCCTAGGACTGCTACTGTATAAGCAAGAACACCAAACACTGTGTTAGGGCCAATTTGGTATGTACTGTATTTACTGTAATTTTGAAAAATTTTGTATATATAGTTATGTGTATGGTTATTCTTCGCACCTAGTATTTTGTTGAAAGCATGGCCTCTTTCGGACTGCTTTTTATTAGCTGGAAGCTCTGCCTAACAGATAAACACAGCTGAAGTTCCTTTAAACACACAGGTGCTCACAGTACTCGCAGTGCAAGGAGGATTCAGCTCTATACAGGCACAGCAAGTTCCCAAGTGCTTTTGCAAAGGCCATGTAGAACTGCAGTAGTCAGAGCTTAATGCAGAACCTGTCCTGCACAAACAGCTCATTACTCACATTGTATTCTTCCATGCTTGCACCAACAGGCAAGATGAGACAGCAACTTCCATGAGAAATCAGACAAGTATTCTGTGCTCAGAACATATTAACCTATGTGAAAACTAGAAGTGCTGCTGTACAGGTGTCACTATTTAACTCTGCACTGATGGGGTAAGATGTTTATAGGCTCTCTGCTTTTTCTACAAGGCAGATAACAAAACAAATTATGCTGTCCATATATTTAGATCATAGGCATGTGCTTCTTTTTGTGTTTTAGCTCTAGAAACTAAGTAGCAGCTGCAGTAGCCTTTAGTAAGAAGTTTTCTGAATTCCAGTCATGCTTATTTCACAGCTGTTCTTCCAAATCCTGTGCTACTCTTACAGGGCAGTTGGGCTTTTCTCACATTGCTGCACATGACAGCCTTTCCAAGGTACAGCTCTCACTGTCAGGCATAGGTTTTTGCTTTGGACCAGTCTCCTATCTTGTGAGAGCATATGGAACACTCCGAGAAAATCAGCAGCATAGTACAGACTTTATTTCACTCCTTTGAAGTCATTAGGAAATGGTGTAATTGCTT
The DNA here is from genome assembly GCF_003984885.1 of Neopelma chrysocephalum. Taxonomy (NCBI): domain Eukaryota; kingdom Metazoa; phylum Chordata; class Aves; order Passeriformes; family Pipridae; genus Neopelma; species Neopelma chrysocephalum. The sequence continues at coordinate 6,613,775 of NW_020897726.1, read as the reverse complement.
CAACAGGACCATAGTTGGAATTTTTATATTTTAGAATGGATTCGTTACCAGATCAGGGACAGATATTTACCCTGTTTATAAAAGTACATAGAATTAATAAGAAACAGTAGTCTTAACATCCCATTTACTATTTAAATTACTCAGAGTCTAAGCACAATGAGTGCACAGCATCCTATATCCTGTTACAATTGGAAACCACATAGATGTTTATAGAGATTGTTGAGGTTTGCCTTTTCCCCTACCTCAAAGAACTGAATTGCATTGGAAGTTGAATAAATTGTTTTGTATCCATAATTAAATTCTTTCATTAAAGATATACTGAGTTTAAGTCAGTCCATTACACAAAGGGTATAAAATGATCTATGTAGAGTAACTTTGACATTATTTCTAACCCTGATTACAACTATTTGACTTAAATTAGCAACACTATAATTTCCTATGCAAGAAAACACAAATCTGTGCACAGTACAACAGCATTCTGGTGAATCCCTGGAGAAACACTATCACCATCGTCTACCACAGGAGCAAAACCCTCTAGTAGTAAAAAAATCCATGCTTAAACTCTGAGAGGGAGAAATGGGTGTTTCAAGCACTACTGAAAGTCCTGAGCTAATTGCTATTCATTAAAAAGAAACAAAAAGTTGAATTGGGATCAACGTTTGTCATGTACTATATTTTAAAAACTACTGAATGAAAAAATCCTGGTGAAGTATATAATGATGCTGAAAGTTCTTAAGAATGTTTTATTACTTCTTTTTTTGAACTGTATGTTCTGGTCCCCATGCATGGGTGTGGATGTTAAAAATTTATACATGGCTTTGATTTGCAAATACAGTCATTACCCTGTAGTCATCAAAACCAGAATCGTAAATATGCAAGCAATGTGAATAATGATGTATTAGTAGAAGTAGCAAATGTTTATTTCTCCTGAAAAGTATGCTTAACTTCACGGAAAAGTCTGCTTGAAATGTCCTAAGAAAAGAACCTAGACTAGTTGAAGTTAAGTGGCTCTACAACTCCACAGAATATTTAAATTATGGATAGTGTTCGAATTGGTTGTTTTGATCATTTTCATCTTTTTTAATGAAATTTATGTGGATCTAAAAATCTAACTGTTAATGACAATCAACAAATGTCAAGACACTATAAGATTAAATTCTCCTCACAAAACCTTCTTTTCAAAGAAAAACTAGTAAAAAGCTGACTAATTTCCTAGAAAAATTTTAAACATAAAACCATTGTGAAAGACGCATTTTTTTCAATACTCAAATATCTTCACACCAATCCTGACAGACAGCACTTCTGCTTGTACACATTGATACAGTTCCCAAGCTTGTGGAGCTGGAGCTGGGAACCTGACAAGCATTTATCTCAGGTGTGAAAAATGGCTGTCAGGGAAAATGATGGTTGGTCTTCCTACTGAGCATGGAAGAACTTCAGTCAGATGGTCAATCTGTGATTAATATTTTTCAAAGATAGAAGGAAGGAGAGATGAGTCCAGTAGTAAGAAAGGGAAGTCCAAGCAGAAACACAAGGCTTCACCTCCTGGAGAGGAAAGGTCTTTGAGTAAAAGAAAAAAACTAAATATATTGAGAGATTCTTCCCTCATGTGGAGTAAAATCCTGCGAGCACATAACACAGTTCCCATTTACTTTACTGGACCTGTTTACTTTATGACTAAGAACAAGACAGCAAGCCAAGTTTTGCAAGACATTCTGGTATTGCAAGGTTCTAGAGTGCAGTACAGCTTTTCAATCACTCTTCAACTCCTCACTTCAAACTCCTTTTGAATAGACCCAAATAAATCCCAAGGGTTTTTCTGGCATCCCAGTCTGCAGAGCAGCTCAGTCTGGGGTGAGTTCTGCCCCTACTGTGAGGATGGGTGCTGCTCCCCTACCTCTGCCCTGACACGTGCTGCCACCTGCCCTAACACGCGCTGAGCTGTACCAGGGAAATGAGGCAGAACTCCTCGGAAAACATGTCTGCATAGTAACCATTTCAGGTTCAGTTCCCCAGTCTGGTTCACTGCAGAGCCACTGCAGGGTTCACTGGAGATTGTTGTACTGCCATGAGGAAAGAGGAAATAAGCAACCAGCAAGACGGAAGGGCAGAACCATCTCTTTTAGCAGCTTAATTGCAGCTTAAACTAACTGTGATGCTCTAACACCTTTCTCTTTTATTGAAAGGAATAAAATCAGTCCTCAGGTATTCCCTCAGAAACCTGAGGAAAAACAGGAGATTGTTAGGTAAGATGTGCTTCTAATGGATTATCGTGCCCAAAAAGCTCCTGCTGCTGATATCCCTAGAACAGTCCAAGTTCTAGGAAGGTCTGCTGGTGTTTTAAACGTGTGATGATTCACAGACTACATGAGATGCCAGTCTACAAAACCATTAAGTAAAAGTCTTCATATTTTCTACAATATTTGTAGATTGTATTCTCACAAGAAATTAGTCTTCTTCATATGACTATCTTGTTTAAATTGTGGCATGATGCAGCAGACACTTCCCAGTTAAATGGTATCATTAAATGAAATTTTACAGGAGCTCCTGCCCCCAAATCCTCGCTTATTGTCCAGACATATAAGGAACAGAGGAAAGAAAGAGGGACAGGAACAGTTCAGGAAGTGGGTGAAGGTAGTAATTTTTTTAAAAACCCCACAGAACCCACATAAAATAATCCATTAAGACAGCTGAAATTAAAGTAAGGATCTCAATCTACATCAGACCTTTATGTCCAAAAATATGTTTAATAATCCATTCTTAGTTAGATTCTTCTGAAATAGGCTACAAGAAACCAAAGAACATTAGAACATTATCTCTTCCTCCTCTGCTTACAGACTTGGAAAACCATAGAGAATTAATTTTAATATGGTGGTTAAAAAAACTATAAAGGTTAGTGTTCCATTGATTTTTATGTCAAATGTACGTCTGAATTTTGTAAGTCATTTGCTCATTTCCCCAGAATTTTAGTCGAAAAATAATGGCATAATATAATACTGTGACATGATAGCATTGTATGGTACATTTAAATCGGGTTTACGCCACGAGATTAATGAAGGGCATATGAAAAACATTATGAGGTCCAATTCTAAATATGAAGAAAAATTCAGTGACTCATCTCTGATCACATACACAATGAAAGCACAGTACAACAGCATCAGTTTAAAGCTTCAGAAAAAGATTATATTACTGTAGGTTAGTTCCAAAAAATGTCAAAATAACAAAGATATTCTGCATAACCAGAATAATTCTTTCCTAAATTTTCACATCATTATATTAACGTTTTGCAAGAGTTCAAATTAGATTTGGACTGAGATATTTTAATAGTGTTTCTGATCAGAGAAGTTCATACATTTTGCAAACACCTACCACATTACCAGCAAGCAGGAGCATGCTGACTTGGTTTCCTTGGGAACATTTACAGGCTGCCACACTTTTGAGGAATTTTTGTTTGTTTTGTTTGCTTTATGTTTATTTGTTGCCTAACCACCCCTTTGAAAGTTTTGTGCAATTCAGGAACAGTCAGGCATTTTTTCAAAAACACGTTCCTGAGGTAGTCATGTGCATGAGTTGGTGAGGGAAAAAGGCAGCACAGTCAAGGGGGGGTTTCTGCCAGTAACACAGTACTGAGGCTGAGGCTATTTCCTTATGGACTTTACGTTTCAAACAAGATGATACATGCTTTTTTTGGATAAATTGCCTTGAAATAACACCTTCCCAACTGTGAGCTGTACATTTTGTGCATATCAGTACTACTGCTCATGTAATGACTCTTAAAAATGTATGTTGTTTTGCGTTTTTCCCAAATATTGATTTTTCTTACTCATTCCTTTGAGGATTCACGGTAGATTCAACTTTTATGAGATTTCTGGGGAAACAATATATTCTGTCCATAGTTTTCTTAGGGGTCCAAAACTGTAGGAAGCAGTTATCCTATTGAACTTTTACATGAATATGTACAAAAGCTAAATAAGTGCCTATGTAAAGTCTTGTTTCCTGTGAGGTCAAAAAATTACTACAGTTTATGATATTTGAGAATCTGAAACATAAGTTTCCACAGTTATTTTCAAATAGCAGTGAGGCAGAGAGTGTGAAAGTTTTCAGTTCTAAGAACAAGGCAGTACAAATGTTGTGGGACTCAACGTATTTTAGTTGGGCATAAACATGTTTATGCAGAGGATTATGGATTGTTAGGCTTCTAAAATAGAATGAAATAGGACTTCAAGCCTGCAAATTGCACTTCTCAATAGTGTTCCTCAGTTTCCTTGGAACACATCTAGAACAAATTTAATTATTGTGAGTTTGCCCCATTGAGTTAACCTTTTATTTTTGCTCCACCAATGAAACCCTAGGCTCATTCAACCAAAGCAAACAACATTATCAAGGTGCACACCTGTGTAAACATAATTCAGTCCTTCCTACTCCTATGCCAAGGTTTTTCTGCTGTAACGATTGACTGACAATTTTTGTTTCTTTATAGCTACTCTAAAGTCTGTTGTAAAATGTATTTCTGAAGTAAGTAGCAGCACAAGCTGCGTCTGGGGATTGACCACCAGCATGATAGACTTAATTACTTCTACTGAATTGAAAGGAAACAATACTATACAATTGAAATTTAAGAACAAAGGATGTTAATACTCCAATTCTCTATTATGTGTGTGCCTTTTAAAATCTAGACTTCACAACATGATTAAAGACAGCCTAAAATATGAGAGAGTGCAGCTTATTATACAAGTACGTTTTGTCTGTACTTGAACTAAATGGCAGCCTTTGATTTTGCTTAATGACAAATCACTTTTAATCGAGAACAAAGAAGTCTAACTGTAATTACCACTTGGACATTGGTGATTTGTTTTAGTAGCTCCTGTCAAAGAACAAAAAATAAATAAATGGAGCAGCTACAGCCTTTTGCAAGGTGCTTATGTACTTATAGTCTGTTTACCTTTTTAAAAGTCTCTTCAGGTACTGCATGTAAATATCCTTTTTCTGAATCCCAAATAGCAAGGAAATGTATATAAAATGTCTTTATGAACCAGCAGATTTAATCAATGCGGAATGTTCAGCTATTGTTTACAAGCCAATTAAACCCTACATATTAAGATTTTTACTGATATAAAAACTGTATCTTTTCACATTTATTTCCCCGTATACATTTTAGAGTTTGGGGATACATAATCTAAAATGAAGTACTGGACTTGGGGGCTATGAAAGAAGTTGACTATAGTAGGCTTCTTTTGGACAATTGAAGAGTGACTAAGATGAACATCGAGGAGACTCTAATATTCCCTAACTTTGCTGATAAAGCCCTATAGGATATTGTGAAGTTAGGAAAAGTAAATATATCTCTTCCTAAATATATTCTCTCCCTAACTTCTAAAAATTGCTGTTAACTGCTAATAAACTGCTGATAAAATATTGCAGCATTAACTCAGATGGTATATTGTACTGGGACTGCCCAACACGGAGTTAATTTTCTTCACTGCACCTGTATGGTACCTTGTTTTAGATTGCTGACCAAAAGAGCACTAACAACACACCAATGTTTTAAGTGTGGCTGGGTGGTGCCCACACAGGATCAAGACCTACTCTGTTTTTTCACTGCACCCCCCAGCAGCAGGCTGGGGATGTGCAAAAGTCTGGGAGGGGAGACACCCAGAAGAGCTGACCCCAGCTGACCAAAGAGACACTATGCACCAGATAATGTCACTCTCAGCAATAAAAGAGAGGGAGTTTCTCCAAAGTAGCCATTACCTGTGGACTGGCCTGGCACAAGTTAGCTGGTGGGAGGTGGCAAGTGATTGCCTTTGCATCAATTGGTGATTTTTCTTTTTTTTTATTTTTTTCCCCTTCACTTATTAAACTGCCTTTATCTTGGCCCATGAAATTTTCTTGCTTTTGCTTTTCTAATTCTCTCCCCTATCCCATTGCAGGGTGGGGGCTTAGCTGCCAGCTAGGGTCAACCTACCCCGTATATTTGTGAGCTGCAAATATACAGTGTACAAAGTTGGATAGAATGTTAAATGTGACCACGCAGTGAGTATGTGGTCTTTAAATACTGGTCAGTAGAAGGGTCAATATTAAACATCAGTAATATAGCAGGAGAGCTGCTTTTTAACTTTCTTCTCCAGAAAAAAAAACCATGAATCTTTAAGCAAACTAGCTTTGTTGTCTTGATGAATAACTTTAATTTGGGGTACACTGAAGTGTTTCCAAATGTGTGCACCGCATTGCAAGAGAAAAATTAACACATAGTGCCTGATAGAATAAATATTGCACAATATATGAAGATGACTATAAAAGTCTAGGAAAACGTCTCAGCCATTTATAGACTTGCAGCCATACTAAGGTGCTATATGAAGCACTTTTATTATATCAACCTTTAATATCTTACTTCCAGCCAGTCATGCAGATTTTTCTTTTCCATGTGAGTCTTTGAAGCTTGCTGCTGTGTGAAGTAAATCCAAGCTTCTTATTTTTCCCATTTTCCAATGCCAAAATGCATTTCTCTCAGAAAATTACAAAAATCTTCTAATTTTATTCTGCTCAAGTCTGCTACTTTCATTTTAGTCTTTCCTATGACCAATATACAGCAGAAAAATAGAGACAGTTCTAATAAATACGCCAAACACTGAATTCTTTCCATGGAATACTTCTGAGTAACAGCACTGCTATCTTGTGGAGAACATGAAGTTAATAGAAGAGCAGGATGCCATATTCTCTGAACACATTTAAGTAAATTCTTTTAAAAGCACTAATTCTGGTCAACAGTGTCAGCAGCACCATTAGAGAAATGAAAGAAGATAACTGATGAATCAAGAGGCTGTGTTCCTCTTGCCTAATATTTATTGTATAAAAGTTTGTCATTTCGACTATGCTATTTACATCATCTCCCTCTATTGTCATTGGAAGCCAATACAATTTTCTAGACATGATTTCAACATCCTTATTTAAGACCACTGTAGAAAGAAGCCCAACACTCTCTCTCCAATGCTAGAGAAGGCTGTCACTCTCCATTGACCAGAGGTGAAATGGGCTGTCTAAAAACAGGATATGTTTTTTGGGGGACATTGGTTTTTTTGGAAGAATCCTACTCAAGATCCACAAAGCTCCTGAGCGCCTGTACATGTCCCTGAAATTGCAGGACTGGGATCATAATATAATCTGTCAATCCTTTTTGTTCCTTTGCTCTACTTACTTGCCAAAACACTACCTTGCACCAAAATTAAAACCTCTAGGCACACCCAGGTATATTTTGGCCAGCGGGCTGCTCAGCAAGCGGTGCATTGGGTTCCCCTCATGTAGGGCTCTGCACTCAGAAGGCATCCTTCAGCTGAGCAGAATCCAGTATCCATTTTAGTCTCACTATCATACTTATCTTTTTAAGAAGGGACCTTGCAGTTGCTATAAGCAATTTCTGGAACAGTGCAATTCTCTGACACCACTTCCCAATCCTTCAAACAGCTTTTGCTTGTTGTTTCTTAAGGACTGAATTCCTGCTGCACTCTCGGATCACCCACTCCCATGGACCTGTAACAGCGGTACAAAAATCATGTTCATGTTTGATAAAAGTACTGGGAATTTCTACATCCTTTAGCTACCACCATAGGCAACAACATCCAAGAGAAAAATGCCATTCTTGAGAGCGCTCAGCAGCCATTTCAGAATCCCCTACAGATCCTCCAAGATCTTCCATTATAACTACTCATTTGCCTTCAGCTCTCTGTATAAAACAGTGAATTTCTTTCTCTGTCTCCCGCTTGACAAGCTGAAAGCTTGATCTTGATGACCAAGTATGTCAACACTATGTAGGGATGAATCTGTTAAAACATTTCAGATATATCCTTTCATCTTATATACATGGAGAAGAGAAATAACTGGAAATAGGAAAAATCTGGAGTACTGGCTTGTTTAGATAAAACATTTTAAATGACAACAGCATAATTTTCTTTTAAGTTTACAACAAATAGTAGTGTATGGCAATGTACATCAGTCATATTGGATATTAGTCCATGAAGATTGGATTCTATGGATCTGGAAGGAAAAATGAGAAAAAAACACAGGAAAATAGATTAAAAAAAGTGAAACCCAACAAAAGTCTGGCTGTAGAACAAGATTTGGCATCACATGCTTTCAAGGGACACCCTCTGGAGTCATATATCATATTTCCCTTTCTCTTTTTTCTTTCTCTGTAGAGTCAGTGACAGCACTTCCTTTTCTCAAGCTTGTCTGCAGGCACACAAACTTCCCTGAATACTACTGTAGGTTTTTCAGTTTCATTTCCAAAACATAGGATCTCTGACTACTATCACTGTTTGCCCTCCCATTCCATGCAGAAAGCCTGACAGTCTGAAAGCATTCTGAGCTCCACTTTACAGAAAAGTAGGGCAATGTTTTCTAAATGAGATGCCAGAATTATCAGAAGGCTCTTCTGTATGCAAAAGACACAGCATGAGCTGAGCCACTTTCAGAGGTCTGCCCCTCTTTCAGCTTTACAGCATTGTGTGCAATGTCTGTTCCGCTTTGGGAAGCCTCTGTGGTGCCATGTGCAAGCTGACACTGAAGCAGAGGATTCATTCAAGACTCCAAGTAATCATTCATATGTGCATTTACCTCCATCCTCCCACAGAATACCTCTACCACACATTTCATATGGAAGTACTGAGCTGATGAACCACATCCTTTCCTAGTATTTCAGCTGTTTTCTGTACATTTGGTCAAGCCAGGCACCCTATCATTTGAACCTTCATTCAGTCTGCTCCCACTCCTGTACAGTTAAGTAACTTCAGGACCTGATGCCTACTCCAGTCCTGCTCACTGTTGCTATACCACCAGTGTGAAAAATAGACAGGAAATGGAGGTTTCTTGAGCAGTTCTTCTGAAGCATCTCAAACACTGACCTGTTTGAGTTTTAAAAGACAATTCCAAACCAGGCACTCAAAAGCATAAATGAATCATCACAGAAAAGCAACACCCAAACCTTCCTGTCCCGTGAAGGGACATGGCAAAACGGTTGGCGGTTCAGCACTGCCCATCCATCACAACAGCTCATTCCATGCTGTTGAGCATGGAAGTCAGAAAATTCAGGTATATCAGTCTCTAGAACAGTACTAATCATCTGTTCCCAAGAGAGAGACAAGTATCAGACTATGTCAAAATGTTGGCTTTGTTTTGGGAATGTAGCCTACTTCTACAATTCTCTGTTGCCTAAAGATTGATCAAGTTTTAAGGAAATGGTGAACAACTGTGTTTTGGTTTTGTCTCTTAACTATCCTCCTGCTCAATCAGATGAGATTATAAAAAGTGTGAAATCTCTTTAATCTGACTGCGCTTTTAAGAAAAAGGTGATTAAGCATGAGAACAAGCTTTCAAAAGTAAGTGGAGATGGACTGGAGATAGGATGGCAGCTATGGATTCATATAAATCAACAGGTGTTAAAAGCATCTATCCCATCCTTAGCTTTATATGTGCTGTGCACAGGTGTTTATTCTATCCTCTACTTTTACAAGAAATACATTTCACAATGACTTTGATTTCACATTAAAACATTCTAATCCACAAGGAGAATATACCTGCCTGAAGGTATGAGAGAAAGTGAGTAAGAAAGAGTCAATACTGTCAAAACTGGCAGGAGTCCTGCTAATATACGGGGAAAATCCAGCTGTCTCTTTCCCAGTGACGAAGTTATGGATAGTCTCAAACTGCCCCAAGCAATAAATTTGCTGCACACTGCACCACCACATGCTAGAAAATTGTGCTTGAGCTAAGAGGATGAAAATAAATCAGTTTTGAAGCTTGGTATATCACAACTTTTTCTTTCAAAAATATAGTGCAACAGTGCAGCTTGAAAACCAATGCAGCACCAAGTTATAGATTAAAAAACAATTGATTGCATTACAAACACAGCCTGCCAAAAAGTACCGATCATTGCTAGGGGGATTTGGGAGCTTCTCACACTCCAGATTGTAGCTTCAGCATGGCATTGATTTTCAAACTAGAATAGTCATGGTAAGAGATTTTTTAAATAATCCATACAAAACCATAGAAGTACATGTGCAGGTGTCATGGCAACCCCACCAAGGCAGTGCAGATACTGGCATTGCTTTTGCTGAAGTGTTTCATTTTCCTTCACAGCAATGAAATGTCTACTAAATACTTTTTATTCCATCAAACCAAATACAGACAAATGCAACTCTTGTCAACAACACAGTTTTTTTTATTGTTATGAATGTTAATGGTGCATACTCTTACTGGGTCCATCGTACTCAATAAACTATAGCACATCACTCAGCTTCACCAAAGAACATTCATCTGTTCTGATGAATGCTCAAAACCTGTACATGTTTGGAAGCACTAGGTGACAACAGTCACCCAGTAGCTGCAGTCAGAGTGACCATGTAACACCCTGTGGTTGGTGGCCCCAAATTCAGGGTGCAAACACATACATGCAATGGCACTTTTCTCAGAATTAATTTCTTGACTTACCTCATATTAAGATGCACATTTTTAGGGGAAGATAACATACTTATGTGTGACAGATAAAGTTTAGTAACACAACATAAATTAACAGTGCAGACAAGGAAGGCTCCGTCATGGAGCGCTCAGATTTTTACAATCTGAAATTATAGACTTTCTTCAGACTTTAACAATCTTTAAAAAGCACCTGCTTATCAGCACAAATGCTGCAGCATACTGTAAGGGCTCTGATACAGCACAATAAAGATAATTTTGTTATAAGAACTATTAATTATGAATTCACAGCACCAGATTAAATTTGCTGGGGCAATTTGGAAATTAGATGCTTACTAAAAGTGGGTAATTTTTTTTAGTCTTCCCTGAAGACTTAATACAGCTAAATGCATCTCTGTCACTCACTGATTTCTGACAGATCAAAAGGTGAGCAGAAAATCTTGCTTTCTGCTTTTCAGAGTGACTCTAGTATGCATATATTGCACTTCCTCCACTGAGAAACGTCTTGTCAATGAGGACATTTCACATGCGTAATAATTAATTTGGACAACATTCAGTTCTGTGGACCAGAAAGGGAAACGTTTCTCCACATTATGGAATAATTCAAACATTGGGTCATATCTACAAAGAACATGATGTTGCTTCCCTTTCATTTGCCACCATCTAATAATTTACATCTAAAATTTAAAAGAAACATGGAAAACCCCATAAGTGCACTCTTGGTGTTAAACATTTATATCTGCACTAAATATTTCACAATAAATATTTTAATGCAGTGCAGAGTTAGACATATTCCTCTTGCCTTATTTTGAATATTTTTCTGTATTTTATGGACAAAAATCAATGCAACACTTTTTGCACATCTGCCAATTTTAGCTCTCAACTCATCTGCAGCTTAGAAAGTTCTCTACTACAACTTGTGGTCACTATTATGCAAAGTTAAAATTGGTTGTTTCAGGGATTCAATGTTTTAACACAAGCCCACATGTGCACAGACAATAGTACACAGCCACACCAGTATGTCTGTGTATGTTTACCCTAGAACAAAGAAGTACAAAGCAGTCAATCAACTCAAGAAGTTTGAGAAGTGTACACAAAGTAAAAACAAAAGATTAGCCCATTAAAAATATATTGCTGCTTGTTCACTTGGTTGTATTTTTCAGTAAATCAGCTTCCATTCCCCAAGATGAAAGTTCAAGAGAACTAAAAACTGCTGCCAGTTACTTCAAAGAGATTTTTTCAGTAAGGCCCAGATTGTTGCAAATCACTACACTGAAGTGAATGTATAAAAGCCACAACAAAGTTTTACTATTTAATCCTGCATGCAGTATTTCTCTCTGCCTATGTCAGAGTAGGAACCAAAATGTTGCCTTTTTATTGCTGCATCTTTACCCATGTAAGAATAAGATTCTACATCACAAGAAGGAGTAAGGGCTGAATTATATTATTCAAAACCCAGATGCCATGTGAATAAGACAAAATAGTCATTACTGAAACATCACAGGATTCCCTTATTTATAGACTATTCAGACACCACCAAGACTGCACATGCTACAACACACCTTTTCAATAGCCTTTCAGAGTACTTGAGAGATCTATTTTACAAGCCTATACCACCATCCAGAGAAAAGCCATGTATATAAGGGTAGAAGTAAAATACAGCAGGCAAACACGTACACTTCGAGGAATAAAGAACGTCTAATCACTTTTCACATAAAAGGAGTGCTGAAATGTTTTCCTGTAATGCTGACATTCACTCTGAGAGGCCTTCTCATTGAAGATCTATTACCCTCAGAGATGCAGAGTTTTTGAAACATGGGTTTCTATTTTCTAAGAGACCACTTGAAGGAAAAAAAGAAAACTGCTTATCCCCAGCTGGCACAGCCAATCCATTGTATGTGGTTTTTTGTCAGTAAAGACTTCAAGACAAACTTCTTCAGGAAGTATCACTTTCCCTTTTGACCCAACCAATTAGTCTTTTCAGTGTAGTGTTGTCTAAAAATGGAAGAAAAGAATTTTCTGGACAATATTAATATAAGATAAAGTAGAGAGAAGTCTTTATTAAAACACTTTAAGGCACACTGAATACATAAGTGTATGATAGTGTACCATACATCATTTGACTTCTACAATTTCATAGCACTAATTAATTATCAGATCTAGGGACCCCTGGAGGGCTAGTGGTTAGCATGCGGGACTCTCACCGCTGCGACCCGGGTTCGAATCCCAGTCCCCCGGGCAGATTGGAGCTCGTTAGCCCTGTGAGGCCATCCATCTATGAGAAGGTCACTCTAAACAAACCTACGTCCTGAGGACCTCACTGCCATTGTCCAAGCTTGCTTGGCCCCGGCAGATGAACCTTAGGATTAAAGGGTGGGCTCAGTTCAGCGCATGCTGTGTCTCACCTAAAAAATCCATTGCGCAGGCTGGAAAGGTAAAAGACCTTTCCCCAAATCTTCGTTCGCGAAGACTGGCCATTACATTACATTACAGTTATCAGATCTAATGGATACATTCAGCTCAAAAATTGTCCACCCCCAGAACCTCCCTCAGGTCCACCCCTTGACATGCCTTCCCAGAACTGAGTCGGAGGTCTCAAGACCCCTTTCTTCTTCAGCATCATCATCTTCAGGTCACATGCCTTCTTTGGAGCTTCTCCGTGGTCTCTGGGCCTTCTAGGTTGCTTTGACTACAATGATATCTTTTTAGGTGCATGTCCCAAACAAGAAGTACTCACTAAAATCTTTTCCTTGAAAAGAACATTAAACAAATCTTAAAGAATTTTGGGAATTTGATACGGAGTATGAGAAAGGGAGTTTAGTAACTGTTAACTGCTATTTTAAAGTGTTAGAAACTATACAGCTATACTAAAAACCTGTATGCTACATACTTAAGAATCCTAAGGCATGAGTAGTCCTGCCTGCAGGGCAAACTGATGGAATAACATCTTTGCAAGTGGATCTGTTCAAAAGACAGCTTACGAAATCCTGTTTCCACAGGCAAGAGGAAGAATCAGGCAATAGGGACGTATGAGCAATGATGTCCAAAAGCTTCTCCTAGGCTGTCCTTGGTCTAAAACCTTCCTCTCTCACTGCTTTTTTCAAAGTGGGAGGAAAGACAGAGACACTCAGGCAAGCTCAGCCCTACTGAACTTCTCAGAGGATTCACACCAAGTACAGAATTACACCCCTGGAAGCACATCTGCCTGCACAGCTGCAGCAGCTGACACCATGTTACACCATCACTCCTCCTTTGCTCCTTGTCTTTCACACTGCTCTTTTTCCCTTTCTCTTTCTGATGCACATACAAACTAGCCTACACAAGCCAGTAGCTAGAGGCCACTATCCAGAAGGTAATTTGGACTCTCAAACTCACACCTGAGCTTCAGATCTGCTGCAAAGATTGTTTTTGGTTCACAGATAGTGAGCAACACTCCCAACCAGTTGATGCACAGGTCTCCTGCTCTGACAGGTCTGTGGGCAAGAGAGGCCCAGGGGCAAAATGGTCTGCAAAGTTCTTCTTTCTGAAACAGTGGAGAGATTATTTCCTACCATTTATCCTAGAAATCACCCTTACTGGCCAGGCTGCCTCACTGTACTATCCACTTTTGTCCTCAAATTCAAATATGTCTGAGATTTGAATTTCATATCTACACCTCATACATTTTACTCATGTGATTTACTTATGCCTCCATAAATGTTGGTGAATGGGGCTATGACCTGTAAGGGTAAGATTTAATGTTTCAATGTTGCATAGGTCTAGCACATACACAACACCTAGAACAGTGCTAGTAACATTGCTGTCAAAAAGAGAGCAGAATGTGGTATCAACTTTGTCTTTCCAGTCATTAGATGTATTACTGAAAGGACTGTAAAATTAGAGGTTCTATAAAAAACAAATGCTTTTCTATGTTATCGTTTCCAAAGCAAATATATAACAATATAAATTAAATATTAAATGCAAAAATGCAAAGCTTTGTTACTGAGGCTACTGAGTCAGAAACAGAAATGCAGACAATTAATAAAATAATTCTCCTTACCTATTCACTTCCCTCCTCAGTAGAGGCCATTAATCTTTAAATATGTATGAAAAAGACACACAACTCAGCACACAAAGAACATGTATTAAAGATACTAAATAAATTAAGGACACCTCACATGTCAGAAAAAAAACAAAAAAACAAAACAAAACAAAACAAAACAAAACAAACAAAAAAAAAAAAAAAAAAAAAATTTTATAACTCTTATCTCTCCAAGCCAATTCTGCACAGTCACCTTTCCACTCCTGTTACAGGGACATCCAGGGATTCCTGAGACAGAAGAACAAGGAGAATCCCAGCCTCTACTCCAAACTGTTTCAATGTTTTATAAGTATATATTAAGACATCTTTGGTTTTGATTAACTTATAAAATATTTTATCTTCTAGATAGATATGCTTAAATGTCACAAAGAGGGAAATCATAATTATGAGTGTCTTATTAAGGCAACTTGTCTTGCTTCTGGCAGAAAGTTCTTACAGTCTGTTTGTTCCCACAGTCAAAGTATTTATAGTGAGGAGGAGACATACCTGTGTTTGAAGCTAAACCAAGTTTTTCAAGACTAATTCTGATTGTAAAAATAAACAGTGAGATGAAGGAATGACAATACCTAAGTGTTCTTACTCCTTATCTCCCCCCAAGATCTTCAAACACTTCAAAACCTGATGCAGTCTGTTGCACCCCAAAATGTGCTCTGTGAGGACAATCTCCAAGCAGCTTACTGGAATGGCTCATGGGTAGCTGGATATTTGAAATTCCTTGGCTCTTTCTTACACCAAACAATCACTTTGCCAGGTACAAGAGTTTCAGAACTAAAAAAAAAAAAAAAAAACCGCTGCCAAAGAAATGCCTCAAGCCAAAACCTTTTTCTGAGCTCCAAGTCTTGATGCCTGATTATGATGGGCTCTGCCTCTTCACCAAAAGGCTGGGCTTCATTTCACATGCTTCTGACGAAACACCTTGTCCTATCCTTTTAGTTCCTTCCAGGACACTCACCTGGGTTTTGAGGAACCCCATTTACATTTTTATTTGAGGTTGCAGTCAAGACGTTCTGCACTGCAAAAACAGTGTCTCCTTGAGGTGTCAAAGTTTTCTATCTTAATGGCCACCTAACGTGGTCGCTTCATCTTCTGGTCTTTCTCAACCATCTTATGGACTTCCATGTGACTGTTTGCAAGCTCTGGTGCCAACTTGTCATCAAGAAATTCTAGAAAGTTACTAGTTAACTAGTTTTCTTCCCAAATTTCTCCCATCTGAAAAGAGGAACTCCATCTCCTGCCTCTGGCCTCAGGTCACACAACTCCAGCAGCCACATCTCTCACAGGAAGACCTTTGAGACAGAACTACTCTGACTTACAGGTTTCAAGGCACAAAGAATGGAGTTGACTGAATATGTCTCAGCTGCTTTTCAGTAACACTTTTCAGTGAAAAAAGTTTTTGAAAAAAAAGAAGTGTCTGATATTTGTGATATTTTGTCTGAAATATTTCAGGTGTAGAAACTTTTCATGAACTGGAAGTTTTGCATTAAAATATCATAAAAATCAGACAGTGACTAGGGTTTTATGGTTGAAAATTTCCACATGAGAATAACAATAACAAAAAAAAGTCAAGTTAACCTTATGAATAGATTAACTAGTACTAAAGGAAAAATAGAGTAGAGCTGGATAACAGTCCCCACGCCTTCAGACTTTATGTTAATCATAAGGTCATCCCAATGTAACCCTTCAGACATGCCAATAAACAAATATATAATTTATCTGGGAATAAATGCAGCAATATTTGTTACCCTGAAAACAGAAAGGCATTTCACAGCTGCAAAAAAAGTCAGTAATGATGTAGGGATTTTCTATACTCCAAATTATATTTAAAATCTGTCTACTCAGATGTATGTGAAAACAGTATCCATTTTCCAGAGATTACTTTTCCTTTGCAAAGAGACAGGGTAATGTTCCTTCAGAATGTTCCTCCTTAGATCTATATTTCATGTTAATGTGAAAATAAGGAAGATAATGCTACACGCTGTCAGAATTATCTTATCAAAAATGAGGAAAATGGGAATAAATATAACATCTTAAGGATTTTTTTTGTGGGGGGCATACCTGTTTATGTTAGATCTTGAGTACCTAGGTAGGCTTATAGTCCCATTAGAGAACTATTTAGCCAAAAGCACATCATCATATATCTTCTAACATTGAATTAAACAATATTTGACTTGCTTACAGCTCCTATTGGAAACATAAGGAATAAGATGTTCTTCTGCCTGAAGCAGGCAAGGACTTAAAGAAAAATTTTAAAAAGCAAAAAATATTCTGTTCTGGGATACAAGCATGCTACAGGAACTATTTAACTACAGGGTGATTCTATTTCTGATAGCACTGGAAAGAATCTGGCTCTTATTTTTTTGTTCTCCCTACACAAAAACTTTCAAAAGAGCACAGATTTCCTTTAGCTAATATTAAAAGGAGAAAAAAAATCTCTAAAAATTCCATGTGTATGAAAGCTAACTTCAAGAGCTGCAAGCTCTTTGAGCTGGAACTTATACCCAACAGCAAACACAGCTGCGAAGTTTCCATCTCATCCTGCACGATTGCAGACAGCAGCTGTGCTTCAGCCACCAGCCAGCAACTGCCCAGAAAGGCAGCTCCAGCTCTGTGAGAACTGGACTGAAATCTGCATGGTAAAGGCCTGTTCCCGAGCTGCCTTTCAATCATCAACAAAATACAATACCCAAAATACATTTCAGAAATAATCACTCCAAAATTTGTAGCTCTAAAGGATTTGCACTGGTCAGGGAACAGTGGCTGGGCAAAGTCTTAGCCAGCAAGTGGGTGAGATTTCTTAGCCAAGGGGTGAGATTTCACTAGCCAGCTTGGACAATTTCATAGTTTGCAACCACTGAAGAGGAAAACTTCCCACCTCCAGAGCTACCCACCACTCCTGTCTGCACACTTCCTCTTCTTCCTTCACATCTGTTCTGCTGTTTCACGGATCCCTTTTGTGAGTTAAATGAATTTGCTAACCTGGCAGAAAAGTAACCAGCAAAAACAACTGGAGGTTTCCTATGGAGCTACTGAGTTGAACACTTTCACAAAGAGAGGTCCAGAGCCACCAGGGAGCAGAACATGGGGGTCAGCCTGCAGGAAAAGGCAGGAGAAGAGTTGGAGGAACACATCTCCTTTGCAACAGAAATGCAACACTGATTCAGCTCAGTGGCTCCTGAAACAGCAAACTATACCTAACCTAACTCTCTGAGAAAAAAAAATCAGGATAATGCTCATAATTCACATTAAGTTGACTAGGGCAAACTCTTCCTATATGCTGTGAGATCACTAAATTTAGGAAATAAAGGGGTTTTTTTATAAGAGGTCCAATTGAGCAGTTTCTAATTACCCAAAAGCCGATGGGCTTAAAGGGTTACAGCCCTTTGCAAGACTTCCATTGACTTCAGTTAAATTCGAATGAAAGTCTGGAACTTTACCATTCTACTGTAATTACTTAATCTTAGATGCACGCCTACAAATATAAAAATACTGCCGTTATCTGATATGGAGAAATATATTTAGAGAAATAAAGTGCTGTTTTGATATGCACTGCTGGCATATTCCTATTTTTGTTGTTATTCTTGAATCAAACATTATCCCTGATGAAAACATAAAGCCACTTGCACTAGAACACTTATCAACTCATTTTTGCATACCACAGAATAATGAATTAAAACAGTAGGTTTGATGCCAGGTTTACATATTTCAGAAAAGGGGAAAATAAATTTTCACTTATAGGTGCATTTATATCATCAGTAAATACAATACAGTCATAAAACATTTAAAAGCAATGAGCTAGGACAAGAATGAAATGGGAATACTACAGTACCATATTTACAAATAGTCAATAATTAGTAATGAGAAGCACACAAAGCTTGCCAAACAGCTACAATTTTTTTCTTAGCTCACTGAAACTCACGTTCTCAAGACTGTTATAAAAATATTAGCAGACTTAGGGTTTTGATGTACTTTCTAAAGCCAGGAAGACTATTATTTTTCTCTGTTAAAAGTTTTCTCAAAATTAGGGAGGTTTTAGCAACCTTTAACTATTCCTTCCTTTTACACATTTTTACAAAAATCACAGGTGTAGATCAAGTCATACTGACAAAAAGAACAGGAAAATTCTGTACTTTAAAAGGCAGGTCATTCTTATTTCTTTTTCCCTTGGGTTATCTCACTGAACAGCACTGCTGTGCTTACTGTCCAAAAATACAATCTGGGCTTTGTTATTCTGAGTGGTTTTCATTAGTATAACCACCATTGACATATCCCAGATTTAAATACAGGCAAACTAGAAAGTTGCACTTCAGAAGTCCCCATGAGCAAGTTAAAGTAGAAAATACCGTTTCATATTTCAGATATGTCTCAAAAAATGCATCAAATCAAATGAACAATGCCTAACAGCCCACCAAAACTCCAGCTAGGCTGGAATTCTGCAAACAAGATTGCTCACAAAGGGGAATATTAAAGCATGCTGAATGGAAATTATTTTTGCCTTTTAACACCACAAATATTCATCATAGCTTTGGTATAAGTTTTCCTGATTAATGAGAAAATTCCTGAAATCCATCTTTATCATACCTATTTATTTGTTCAGTGTTTACCAAACATATCCACACCAGTGCACATGGAAGGGTGTGGGGCACCCTTGTCAAAGTCAAGGCTCAAGGTCTGACACAAGGGCTAAGCTGTCAGAACTGTATTTCCCGCTCTGATGGGAAATGCCCTTCTGCCAATTCCCTTCCATTAAATTAAGGGACTCTGACTATGCAAAGTAAATTATCTAAGCAATTAACCTTGCTGGGGAAAAGAAAAAAAAGGAAAAAAAAAGGAAAGAAAAAAGAAAGAGAAGTCTTCTCTTTGATTATGCAATAAGCTGGTTCACCCTGCAAACAGCAATCAGCGAGATCTGTGGATCCAGAGATGGCAGGTCACCCATCTCAACAGAGGATGAGCAGGCTGGCCCTTTCCAGTGTGGCCTTTCCATTAGATCAACCTAAGTTTAAGGTCACACTAAATGGTGTGGTTTCATTCAAGTTCCTTTTGCCAGGGTATGAACTAAGACCAGAGAGCCCCGGAAGCTGAGCTGTGCCTGGGACTTTTGACTTATTCGACGCTGAAGGCAGGAGATATGCTGTACCTGAGGAAGAAAAGCAGACAAGGGGACAGTCTCATGGCTGGGGTGACTGAATGACCCTCTCCAAACTCAGGTTCTGTCCCATTCATCTTGCTCATGTGTGGTGGGAAAGAGGTCATTAAGGCAGCTCCTCAAATATGGTCACTAATCATGTGCACCTCGGCTTTTGGTGCATGACGTAATAAGGGGAGCTGCCAAGTTTTTCATCAGAATATAACATCCACCTAAAAATCCTAATCCAGTAAAACAGAGCCATCACCTGGACTTTCCCCTCAGTTTGTGCAGGTGGCCCACTGCCAGCCCCTGCCTGCGTTTGCCCCCAGAGCTGCAGCCTGATCCCGCCAGCCAGGGCTCCCAAATTGCCTGTGCCTTCCTCACAGCCATCCCATAGGGAGATGTCATGCCCTCAGCATCTCTCTAGAGTGGGGATGCCCATGTCTCACCTGGCACTGACACCAACCTCTGCACTGCTGGGTCTTTTGCACCATAGTTGTCCAGAAACTGAAGGTCAAATTCACTGCCAGGCAACTGCAGATTTTTGACAGGATGATTTCTCAGAAAGCCTCTGCACAAAATACAGTAATACAGTCATGAATTATTCCTTCAGCCTTTTCTAAGTGATATTACACACTATCTAAGACACAGATCCTTCAGATACTCTCAATGTACTTGGCAAAGTGTGCAAAAACAGCAGTTGAGCCCTCCTGAGCCTACTCTTCACCATTCTCTTGGAAAGAACATTTTTGAACTCACAGTACACTGATTATCCATAGTAGGAAAAAAGGTAAATTATTCAGATACTCTATTTAATGCAATAAGATCTTTAGTGGCCATTAACTGAAAAGTTTATTTGCTAGTTTACTTATGAATATAGTTGTAACTTAAGGGATCATTCATCCAAATAATCTATGTATACTACGGCAAGCGTTTATAAATACACACAAGAAAACCATCCCAGCACATCTAAACAGGAGTACCTTCTAATATAACTGAAGTCAACAAGCCAGAAAAATTAAAAGCCCATTCCCAGTTTTATTTTGGAGCTGCATGAATGACACCTTCAAGAAAAGATCGTTGTAAGACTGTGGTGATATACAATTTAGCGTTGTCTTCCTATAGAGTACCAATTATGCTTTAAAATTTACTGGGTTTTTTTTCCAGATTTAATATCACTATTTTCCAGTTTGAGCTTCTGTTTTAAATAAAAATCCTGATTCAGTAAGTCATGCTGGTTACATTTATATATGCATTATGAAGAGAAAGAAAAAAGTGACTAAAATTAGAAATTTTGGAAGCCCAAAAACTTCTCTCATCTCCCTTACATTTACCAGAAAATTGTGTCTGGAAGGGGAAAGGATGAAGTTTTAGACCTGATCAGTTCTGGATTCAGGGCAAGTGAATGCTGGATTAAAGCCAGGGTTGGTTTACCTTCCTGAACTCCTACAATGTTTGTCAAGCATATATATGTTCATATGTTTGGGGTAAATAAATTTTACTTGCTGTAATATGAATTACTTCAGCAAATTATTGGCGTAATACTTAAAATGAGTTATGAAAATAGCTATATTTAGTCTACAGCTCCAAATACTACATGCTTTCCTCACCATAGTAACACAAATGTCTTTTAAAGGAAGAGAGTAGAGGAAGGAGCTTTAATTCTTGCACTGCAGAGACTGAGAAAATCGGGGGGAAGGTAAAGTGCTCACTTCACAAGCTTATGTACTTAAGATAGCAATTAAAGGGGTAAAGAGCCCCAAAACCAAAAACCTATAATTCCATTTATTCGGTTTTGCCAATACAGCATTATAAACTTCTAGAAGCGTGTGAATATTCAATGAATAAAAAAAATCTGTTTTCCAAGCAAAATTAAGTAGGTGAGTTATGGAAACCCATTCCATAGTATCCCAAAAACAGCAGTTAAGAAAGGTTTCTTTTTCAGTATTTTACCCTTCACAGAGAGCAATTTAGTTATTCTACAGAGGAGTGAAAAAAAGTAGAACTTCAGTATGTAATGGCCACTTGGTGATAGACACCTTGCAGACTATTTGGTGCTACAACAGAAAGACTCTGTTGAGCAGAGTAAAGATATAATAATGAACAACAGATCCTTCACAACTGCCAAAATAAAAGTTGATGCTGGAAGAAAAGAATGATGAAGTCAGTGGCCTTTCAGTGCTGTGATCAGAGAGCATAATTTATGTTCTGCTGAATTTCATTGACAGATTTCATGTACAAGCAGGGGAATTTTGCAAGCTAGACTCAAAGTTAACATTTATACTGTATCATTAGTGGTCAGCATTTTGCCTACAGTAGCTCTGCCTGGACACAAAGTTAAGGTACAGGCTGATTGAAGGACAGTGTACAATGTCCTTGCAGTAGGAAGGCAACACCAGAGAACCCCTTCTGCCTTCCCTCAAGCATCTGGCAATGCTGCCAGGTGAGGGCATTGCCATCCCTTCTCCTTAGAAGGGCATGCAGGATATAAGGAGGCACTCAGGCTGATGCTTACACTGAGTACAGAGCTGTGCCCTGCAGTTCAGCAGTGTTTGCCATGAGCCTGTACAGGAGCATGGGCCTATAGACACACCACATGGATGCTAAGGGCAATCAGATGGTCATTTCAACTGCAGACACCTTCTGTGCAGTCATCTAAAACTTAGAGATAAAACCCATGCAAGGTGATTTTAAACTTGCCTTTGAAATGATGTATTGATCTAGCTGATAGCTTTCATTTAGTGGCATTACTTTAAAAGAAAATAAAAGTCAATTGTCTTATTTTTTAAAATGCTTCAGAATTTCAATCAGACTGGCTAAATAGAGTTAAAAAAGAAAAAACAAACAAACAAAAAAGAAAAAAACCACAACTCAAACTAACAACAACAACAACAAAAAACCAAACAAACTACAAACAAACCTAGGAGTACACACATCTGCTAACTACTGCTTTGGAGGAATGTGGTGAAGCTGGTCAACCATGTTTTGACACTAGATCCACACTATCAACACAAAGCAGCATGACTCCATATGGCCTATAAAGGGATTAGAATGTCTCACAATATTGTATGCTATTATTATAGGATGTATTATGAGTACATAAGAATTGGATCACAACCTCATTACACGCCCACTCCTGATGATTCTTTGCTTACCTGTAGATTATCAGCAATTACCATCCCAAATTCTTTCCAATATATGTCTCTATCCTTCGTGACATTGTCTGTACAGTCCATATCTCCAATATATATTGTAGTGGTAAGTAGCACAGACAAGAGTGGCGAAATTAATATACTAGGTACTTTAGCTGCACAGATTTGAATTATCTCAGCATCTCTTTATTAACTCTGCTGGATTAAAAATGCCTTGCAGGGACAGAGCTTTTCCTTGGTACAGTGTTATCCTCAGCAAGCAAAAGAAAATCATTGTGAGGTACACGATGGTGAACAGTTGGTTAAAACCACACAATAATGCAATATGATTAATTTTGCATTATTTTTGTGGTTGAAAGGGAAATAGGACTATGAAACCACTTTAGAAGAGGAGAAAAATTCAACAATCCATTCTTCTTTTCCAAATTAACTTTGCTAAGGTATTAAGGACAGATTCTTAAGAACAAGTTCCTTTGAAAACAGGCCTGCAAATACTTTTGGTTTTCCTTTTAATTTTTATGCTTTGTAAGGAAATCAAAGCCTGAAAATACCATGAATCAGGATAGCCTATGTACATGTTTAGACTTCTATAAAAATTCAAAATAAGCCCACAAATAAAATAAATGCACCTCACAACAATGCTTTACCACTTTTTGCAGGTTTTGGTACTCTGCCCCTCTCTCATTGTTACATACAGCTGTGGAGAGGTAAGACTTCCGGATGATGATTTTCCCTTTCTACAGAATGTGGTGTGAAACTAATCATATGCCCCTTATTCAGATACTCTAAGGGTTTTTTGAAAGCAACAAAACAACTCTCTTAGCTGAAGTATGGCTCATTACGCAAGAGTATCTCTACAGGAGTCTCAGGCTATTCCAGTTTCTGCTTCAAGCAGCACGCTTGTGGTCTGAGAAGCTGAGCATGGTTTCATGCCCTTCTCTTAGTCACAAAACTGGCACAAGGAGTTGGAACTGGTGTACAATGCTTCCTGAGCAGCCGGGGCTCCTCCCTTGCAAAAATTTGCCTTGGTAGTTGGCTGATAGTAGCCAACGAAGTTAAAAACTTCTTGATTAGGATTTTGTGTTATAGCCATACATGCTGCAGGGTCTCTGGAGAATAAAGCAATCACTGCTTACATATCCATTTAACACACTAAACGTTGTCAGGAGTCTATCTTTTGCAAATAAACTTTAACCCAATTGTGTATGTGCTGTATACCACATATGTTCATATTCCATTCTTGTCAGAAAAAGTACACTACAGAAAGCCTTGTTGGCATAAAAACTCATTTCAGCAATGCCCTGAATCATTTATATGGCAAAGACTACAATATCTTTAAAGGATAATCATCATCAGTCCCTGATTATTGTTTCCATAATAATAATTCAAAATACTGTTTCTTCTCAATCTAAGCATTTCTTGTAGAGACAGACTTCCAAAAATTAACTCTGATTGTCCTGCCTTGGTAAATTACTTTCAACCTTAGATTTTTTTATTCTGCCATTCTGCTCTACAGATGTTTTAGTATTCTTATTTCTGAGCAAGGTTGGACGGTTTGGGAATTAAATTTGGGTTTCAAACACTAAAAAATTTAGCATTTGAGCAATCTTCACTCTTGTTCACTAAACCACAAAATCATCTCTATTTCTCAATTTTACTGGGAACAGCTGGCTTGAGAAATAATTCCTAAATTTAGACTACAAGTAGATTGCTTGAGAAATAATTATGTATTAACATGGTTAAAAAAAAAAGGCTGTCAAAGACTCATTCAACTCTTAGACTCTTAGTAGGGGTGTGGATAATTATTTACTCATTTCACAGTAACTGAGTTCAATCAGTCATTGCAATATACAACATTCTAGAGCAAGAGATCTGTTTCAAATCAAAGTAATGGCAAAAAAAAGACCTCAGCATTTTAGATAACACTTCAGCCATTGGAAGACTGGATTCAGTGTTCAATATATCTTTATCTTATAAGCTAAATTTCCATTTCCCTCCATTTAAGTTAAGCAGCTCAGGTAAATATAGAATTGCCATGGTTTTTGTCTCAGATGTCATAGAATTAAACATGGATACATGCTCTGTGTAGCATTGCAAGTCTGAGTTCTCTGAGGTACATAGAAACTTATGCACACAGAGCAGATCTGACACAAAGCAAAGTACAAATTCATTACACAAAGCAGAATTACAAATTCACTAGAAGAACATCATGAAACCTTCCTATGCACATTCAGTTGGTGTACTGGGATTTCTGCCTGACTGTAGCCCTGTCATGTATCTAGAAATTCCAGCCAAATGACAAAATCTCTGACTTTACTTGAGCAAGAATTCCTAGTAGAGGATGAACAGAGTGCAAGGATAACTATGGCATATGGTTATTCTTACATATTTTTATAATGACAATCCAAGGTTCGGTTTCTTATAAAGAGTCCACAACTATTTGGTTATGATGTTTAAAAATATTTAGCTCTCTTACTGCTTGTGGCAGGGTGTTCCAAATATTAACAACACCCTATGTGGGAAAGACTCTATCCACATTTGTTACAAGCACGCTGGTTGCTAATAAGGCCAATGCGAGATAGACATGTCCGATTGCAAAAGGCACAGCAGAAAGACTCCTTAGGTGGTATATTCTGCAAGGCACGGTTCTTTCTGCGTTGTCTTTTCTCCTCAAGAGTGATCCTGTGTGTGTTCTCAAAGGCAACAGCAGCATTACAGATGGTGTGTCTCCAGGCCTCCTGATTTGAGGCCAGAGTAGACCAGTTATGATGATCAATATGGCCAAGGCTGAGATGTTGTTTCAGGGAGTCCTTGTATCTTTTCTTCAGGGCTCCTCTCTTGCGGCAGCCAGTGGCAAGTTCACCATAAAGCAAGATCTTAGGGAGGCGGTGGTTCTTCATCCTTGACACGTGTCCTGCCCAACGCAGCTGTGTTCTCAGAAACATGGCCTCGATAATTGTGACTGCTGCTTGTTCTAGAACAGATGTATTGGTCACATAAGCTGACCAGTGGATGCTGAGGATTGTAATAAGACATTCATTTCATATTGGAACCATCAGATGGTGGTGAAATAAAGAGCTTTCCCAGAAAATGAGTGAATTTAAGTATATACAGAGCAATACTGCACAGTCAGTGACAGGCAGGCACAGCCTCAGCCTGCCCTCATGTTAGCAATCATACAGCCCTGGATGAACACTTTTGAAAGGGGGAGCTGTAAGAAGTTATTGAGGTTAACAATGGCATTTTTTTATTGAATTATTATCCAGCCTGGTTGATTCCTTGGTTTATTTACTTCACATATTCATAAGCAGTTGAACTGACATAACTTCAGGGATATTGTGCAGGTAGTAACCCATGGCTAGGGGTTATGTGTGGGGGAGACTCTCAGTGTGCACAGGATTTAAGAAAAGCTGTATCATCAAAATGAACACACACACTTCTTTGAGCACTGCTTATTGCTCCTTTCCACACCTTAGGAACAGGAGTGGCATTTCAAAGATCGAATGGCTTGCTGCCAGCCAAATGAGATGATCTCACTCTTCTCCCACCCCTGCCCCTGGTAATGCAGCCCCACTGTTTTCAGTGGCTTGGAGCTGGTTTAGCTCACTAACCTGGCAGAAGATCAGGTAGAAAGAAGTATGACAGGTTTGTGTTAGATTAGGGCAGCTGGCACATAAGATCTCACCTTGAATATCTATTTCTGATGCACTTGCAAAAATCTATTAATTGTTCCAGATATTATTCAAAAAAAAGCAAAGGAGAAGTGAATTTTCCACCTTGGCATTCCTGCTTCCACATAGTCTCCAAGAGATTTGCATGGAATTACAGATCCTTCACCTTGCACTATCAAGTTTGATGACTGAGTGTTAAACGTGTGCTATCAATGAGGGGTTAACACCAGAGAGCAAGCTCTGCTCTGCCCAGGGTTTGCATCCATGCCTCTCCATCAGGTGCCATGGGCATGCACTCCTCTCTTTTGGAGAGGAGTGGAGCAACCTGTTCCCAAAATCTCATCCTCAGATGAAGCTGCCTGCTTCTTCTCCTCCTCACGTTGAAGAAATTCAGTGTTTCACTCATGTGGAAAAAAAAAAAAAGTGGTGAGAGCAGGCAAGGCAATTGGTCCATAGGTTCACCAGTTATCCAAAAAGAGATTAAAAGACTGAAAAATTAAAAGTGAGTGAGAAGGACATTTTTATCTGTTTCCATCAGTTTAAGTTTGATCAAGAATTCTGCAGGTGAAGTGCCATATCAGCTTGAGTGGATGGGCCATTTAGTTTACCCTCCAACAACATGAGATTGTGATGCTAAATTCAAATTCGTACACAATGCTCTCAGATCTCAGAGCCAAAGAGTCAAAGAGGTGGCAAAGTTCAAGTACTCTAGTATTAGACTGATTTAAACCCCAGCAGTGCAAAATTCTGTCAGGTGACTTCAAATGCCTCCTGTTGTAAAGCCTGTACAGCAGCTGTCAAAAAGAGTAAAGGAAAAACTGCAGTTAAGTTTTATCAGCTGAGGTGGGGGTAAGTGCTGTCACTGAGAGAACATGGTGTGAGAACTAGAATGCTAATAAGCACACCAACTAGTAAAGGTCAAATGCAAACTGGATTTTTTTTTTGCCAAGTCTGGGAAGTGATTTTTGCCAGTTTTTAAATAATGTGAGAAGCTTTGGAGCCTTCAGAAAATCAGAAGCTTGAAGAAGTTTTCTCTTTCTTAAAGGATAGACCTGCAGGGAGGTGAAGGATAGGCCTTTAATCAAAATCTGGGGAGTTGCTCTGCAATGATCTCAGGAGAGCCTAAGGCTGTTCCATTTCAGTAAGCAGGCATGTTGGGTCAGATGTCTTACCTGTTTCTGAAATGTTACCTGCCCTTGTGTAACCTCTAATTATAAGTTTCAGTGAGAGTCTTTATAAATTACGTTGCAACTGGCTTTGTTTATGCATGTAAGACTTGAAATGGTTCAGGACCTCTAATACACATGCCTTTTTCTTTTGTATATATCAGTCTTTTGCCTTTCTCAACTGTCTCTTCTTGCTCCCACCTCAATTCAAACAGGAACAATTCTTATGAAACTGTTTCATTCTGTAAAGCACTAAAACCAGGAGAAAAATAAATTGGAGAATTTATGAAGATAAGTAATAAAAGAAATTATACATGTGATTAGAGCAGAGTAAAACCGGGGTCCTCCTGCGTGATAGTAAGAAACAATCCACCTCCTTAAAACTGGACATCCCATTCCTGACCATTTCTCTGGAAGCTTATTACTCTGCTCACGTAGCTCCACTTCACCATGCAACATTGTCACCTAGTTACTCCACAACACAATGCAAGAGTGCCATGATTTGATGCAAGATTTCTGCAACATAGTTCAAAAGGACAAAAGTTGGTAGGGTTTCTCCACCTGTCAGCCTCCCACAGACAGCCACCAGAAGCTCTAAAAATGAAGCAGCTCTGTGCTGAGCTGTAACAACACAGTAAAACACTCAACATTTTATTTCTTATTCAAGGAAACACATTTGTGGGTTTCACCCCAAAAAAGCAATTTTTCATCAACGTGATGTCAAAGTAGCACCTCATCATTCCATCTGTTGAATGCAAAATGCTCTTGAAATGTACAGGAAAACAATGTCAGAGTCTGAAAAACCCTGATGGTCAGCTCTTTTATCTACCACTGAAAGACTTTATTAGAACAAAGGATGTTTCTAAACACCCTTCTACTATATATTCAAGTCTAATTTGAAGCTTAAAGTAACATTTGCATTTGGCTTGACGCTTGTTTCTTACACATGTTCCTCAAATGGAGGACTGCCAAAATATGCTTATTTTTCCAATTATAAACAAATGGTTCTGCTTGGGGAACAATGGGTCTGACACTGGGAAACTTCATGCACTCCCAGGTACGTGTACCATACTCAGGAGCTCCTACATGCTCACCTCTTTCTGTGTTTTCCCTATTAATAGCATAAAAACTAAAGCAAAGCACAGCACACCCACTCCACTATAAGGTACCGCCTTGCAGGTGGTGACACGATGACAGTAATTACAAGGGTTTTGGTAATGTTTTGAAAGCCAGCCAAATTTGTATGTGTCCCTTCTAGTAACTCTGGTGAAAGCAAAACAAGTTCAAAGCACTCAATTTACTCTCCAGAAAAGTAAATACTGCAAACTATTAACTGAGCAGACTATTAACTGAGAATTACCAGGAGAGAGATTTAAATTCAAAAATATATGTGTATGCATATTTGTGTGTTTACGTGTGTGTATCCACCTATATAGACATAAACACATATATACCCACACACACACAACTTCTCCTTTCATACAACAAAAAGAAGGTTGAGACAAAAAGTTTGTGACCAGTCAAAGAGAGTGGTTGGCAAATTTACAAAAGGGATAATGAGGAGCATTCATTTCCAGAGTCCCCTGTCCTGCAGGCACCTGTGGAATGCAGAGAATTAATCTAGAGTGTTTACTAAATTCAAAATGAAGGCCTAGAGAAAGGGTGTTGGCTAGAGAAAAAGAAATGAGCTGTAGGGAAAAAAAAAAACAAACAAACCAAAACCAAAAAGCATACACACTTCGGACTGGAAAAAGAGAGTGATAATGAGAAACACTGAGAGTTCAGTATCTAAGGGAACGTAAAAACTAGAACAGGCCTGATACAAAAAACTACATATAAATACAGTGTAGCTTGAAAGCAAAGGGCTATCTTTAAAGGAGATGGAACACAGTTTTCCAAACGCTATTTC
Source organism: Neopelma chrysocephalum (assembly GCF_003984885.1). Lineage (NCBI taxonomy): Eukaryota > Metazoa > Chordata > Aves > Passeriformes > Pipridae > Neopelma > Neopelma chrysocephalum. The sequence continues at coordinate 6,584,201 of NW_020897726.1, read as the reverse complement.
CACTGCCAAGGTGCTAACCACCAGCCCAGTGTAAGTACCTCATGGCTTTCAAACAGAGCACATAAACAAAGCCCGTCTAGAGTTAAATTGTGGGAAGAATACAAACTGAAAAGCATAACCGAATGATGCCCTATGAACAACTGATGAAACAATAGGAATTCTCAGTCATTCACACAAAAGAAAACTCAAATACGCAGGAAAAAAAAAGTCAAAACAGATTTGGGAACTCAGAGTGGATCTGAACTTTCAAATGTTCTGTGCAAAAGGCAAAATGGCACAAAACAAAACCTAGCAAAAAGGCCAACCCCAGAAAAAAAAAACAGCAGCTCAGCAGTTAAGAAACACTCTCCAGTTTGTGGCAGACAATTTTAAATTTGCAGTCTGCAGGTCAGGTCTTGACATGCTGGTAGTCCATACTCCCACCTTTTGGCTATGAGAAATACACTCTCTTTCCCCTCTTTTCTATGCCAATTCCAAACAACATTTTGTTAGATTTTATCCCTTTCAACAAAATACTTGTATTTGACAGCTTTACATGTGTCAAAACCAGCACAACTTTAAATAGAGACCTTCTAACAAGCTATTTCTCTTACGATGAAGTACCCACCATGACAAAGTAGAGGGAGATGTTAAGAAACTCAGCAAACAGCTAATAGTCCAAATTTATTAACTCCAGTTCATTGCACATCTTTCCTTTGAAAATCTCACCTTTGGGGCATAGTGCTTTTACTTTTCTCTTACCTCCTTATTATTTTTCTCACTTGTCTAGACAGTTTTATGTCTCAAATTGTTTTAAATTGCCCTTTTCAACTTTCATTAATATTCTCACTTCTCCTTTCCTTCTTTATTCTTCTAACTGTCCTCGCCAATTTTTATTAGCACATTGCATGCTCTTTAGCTGTTTACTGTATTCTCTTCCTTCCCCCAGATCTACATTTCTCTACTATTTACTTCCCTAACTAATTTCAATTTGGAGTGTTGAGATGGGTCACCTATTCTACATTATCTCTTAAAGAGATAGAGAAGTTTTATTGAGGAATAAGTAGCTTTTTATTTCTTATACTTTTGAGAAAAAAAGCAGATTTATGAGTAAACAGAAACATAGATAGCATAACATCCAGCTAATGTGCACAGTGAAACTATGTCTTTGATTACAGGGCTAAATATTTGTGTTCTTTCTTACTTTATGTCTCTCGTTAAGTGATTGCCATCTATTTTCTGATTAAAAAATGCTAATTTCAGTTGTTATATTTTTAAGGTCTATCCATAATTAAAGACATTAAAGACATTTCACTTACCTTTTGTGGCAGCTTTTATTCACCTTTAAATATCAAACTGAAAATCGAACAAGGTTATTATAAAATACAATTCCGAATAATCATGATTTTAAAATTTGGGCAGCCAAATCTACACTGAGACACTTGTTGCCTTGTCTGATGGTGTTTTTAGGTCTTACATGTACAACTAAAATAGAAACCTCAAGCACAATGCATCTCAAAGATGGATACAGTCAATATAGGACATATATGCCCCACTGCTGTGGAAATGTGAGCTGGGTGTGCTGGCCCTCCACAGAGAAGCACTGAGGACACCAGTACACAGATGCAGAAAAAAATCACACTTGATAATCCTATCGATTCTTTTAGTTTCCCCACAGAATTGAGATTCCTGCACCACCTCTCTGTAGCAAGGCCTCTTCATATTTTTCTGATATTTGAAAATCTCAACTTGCCTGTTTCCAGAGGCTTGGTCATGAATTGTCTAGTTTGTTCCAATTTGGTGCCTGACCAAAATGGAATGGGTAACCTTCTGCCCTACACAAGGTTAATAGATTTCTGACTGGTACTTACAGTAAGGAACTATGAGCGGAATTCTGGCAGAAGCTGAGGAATATCTGGCCATCCATAAAGGTTTCTTTGGAAAGCAAAATGAGACATTTCTTATCCTGGAGACAACATTGATACTAAAATTACAAAATGACAGTGGGAAAAGATCAGCTCAGTTACTACTTACAATCATATATGTCTGTCTAAAAGCCAGCACAAGATGCAATAGGTTTCTAAATACTTCATATCCCACTGCTCTGTCACAAATGAAACTAAGCCCAGCAGATTGCCCTTTTTAATTCTTGGGAACTCTGCAGTGTCACAAAAATGATGGGCTTTATTATATTACCTATGAATTGCTGCTCTATCCGTGTCCCTTGGTTCTGGCTTTGGTATGGAAAGAGACATTATTTCTTACAGTGGAACAAATGTAAAGCCCAGAATAAATGTTGTTAAAACAAATACTAACAAGTTTCTAATTTCTAGCATATAGTATTCACTATTAAACAACTACCACAGATTAAATACAATAAGGAAAAGACAGTCACTAGTCATCAGGTTTTCTCTGAGAAAGCCTTGAGATATTTTTTCAGGGAGATTATTTGTATTCCTGGCATTACTTGCTGTATAAAGCAAGTCCTTTCTATAAATTTTTGATAGATGCATACCTGCTCCTAATTTCTAGTGTGTTACCCCATTTATTCCTCTTGTATCTTTACTAGCTCACACATAGAAATTTTCATATTGAAGTTTTCTTTTGTTTTGCCTTCATACTGGGTAGATTTAGGGCAGAAAACATTTTCAGTGGCTATATGTCAGAAAGCACAATAAATTATTACAAAGTCTGTAACCTATGTAAAGATTATTCTTCCACAGAACAGAAGAAATTTGCAGGATAACATTGTAAACCGTAGTTTTTAAACGGTGTGTTGCAAAGAATCTTCATCCCAACAAATCACAGACCCCAGTTAGTGCCTAGAATATCTTTGGTTCAAATGACAGCACCAAGAACAACCATCTTATTCAAACAGACAAAAAATTTCCTATATGATGCAGTCCTGATGCTTTAAAACAAGAATATTTCAGAATTCAGACTGTACAATCAACCAGCTTCATTTCTGTCAAGTTTGCTCCAACAGTTTGCTTTGGAATTAATAATTATGTTGCACAATACAGGTTTTTCTTTGTGTTGTTGTTAAGTTGCATGATTTTGCTCTACAGGAGAAACACAGTATCAGCAAAGCTTATCCAATGATTTCTATGATGACAGCTTACTAACAATGATAGATTTTTAATGATGTACCAGCAAGTATGTGAAACTGGTTGTCAGGTAACAACTGCCAAAAGAAGCTGCTCTGAATGCTCCAAATAGAAAAGATACGTGATGGTTTCACTTTTGTCACTGACAGCCAATTCTGACAGTGTTCATTTTACATGAGGAAATTCTTCCTTTTCCTGCATGAGGCCAGATGATAATTCAGAGCACTGTTTTGTTTGTTTTGTATTTGAGTAACATATTTTAAGGAAGCGAGCAGAAACTTCATTTTTCCCCCTAAAAATCTAGCAATTAACAAAAAAAAGTCCACATTTATAAGGGGTTTCATTATGGATTATGAAGAGAGTAAAGTGTGGACCACTATAGCAAGGAAAGAATGGAAATGATTTTTTGTAAACAGATTCACTTGTGTGTTTAATGCACTGAAATGCCACAAAGATCTTTGGTTTATTATAAATAAAACAGTAGAGTGGCTAGAGACACATTGCACATCTTTTTATCCTTTAGAGTCAAAAAATAATATGACAGATGCAATAAATGCTGGTCAACAATGAAGATTTCCCTCAGCCAGGAAAAACTGTACCAGCTGTCTCTTTATTCCAATTTTACACGTAGTTTCCACACTATCTTAGAACTATCAGGCAACAGTCCAACACATGCCACACCAGAACTTATTTATCTATCAGCCTATGTGGCTTATACCATTTGCACAGAGGCGACAGACGCATTTCTCCTCAATACAGTGAAAAACAGCTCAGAGGGGCACCATTTCCTGAAGCACCAGAAATCACTTTGTCGTGCCTTTAAAAGGCTTCCCCTCACACAGAGAAGTGGAGGAGGTGGAGGGGTACTGATGTGTGACACTATTCCCACTGCACTCCCTTACCTGCCTCTCCTCACTGTCAGCACACCAGCTCTGTGATGTGACCACTGTTCTTAAGGCAAGGTAATACTGAGTAAGAGCATGGAGATGACTGTCTCTTTTAGATGAGCTCTAGGATTTCTCTATAGCAAGGAAGTCAATATGGTCTCAATTAACAGCTAGTTTATAGCCTTGATAAAAACACATAGGATTCCTATAAAGAATCTTCTGTACTAATACAATTTACCTCAGCTAAGAAAAGAGAGAAAGGTTCTCCGGGTGCACTGCAGATGAAAGCCATATTCTCTATTCATGTAAAGGGTGTAGGTGGTACCATTCATATCCTGGTAGCTTAAATGCAATAACTTCAAGCATCTAGTATCTAACATGATCTGTCAGTGCATTTTTGAAAATTTTTTTATGCCTTTCAGAACTAATCATCGTGATACAAGACATGACCCACAACACATTGTAAGTCTGAAGTGACTGTCTTCTCTGAATGTGCCATAGCAAGGACACTGGAACTTGCTACCATTGTTTGATTATTCCCACAGCAGTACAGGAGATTTAGTCACATTAGAGGTCTTAAAATGAATGCAGCTAAGTGTCTCGTACTGCTATAGAAAGCTCTAGCAGAAGCAAATTAGCCCTTGACCTCTTAGGGCGTACGTAATCTCTTCAAAGCTCTGGCCTCCCTCAGGTAGTTCAGCTGTTCTACTGTGAAGGGGCTTGCTTCTCGCTACAGCTGCTAAGTGTTCAATTTAAAGAGTAAATACAGTTTTCAGAGGCTTTAATTAAAAATATTTCAGAAGTGTGAAGATGCAATTGAAACCTAACAAGCAAGATTTTAATCTCCTCACCCTCAGTAATCACTTCACAGCACAGGTGCTAATGAAGGCAGAAAGGACGGGAGATACACTGATGAGCCAATGCAAACCAAGGGAAGAAAAAGTATTTTCTCTTAAACAAGGTTTGCTTAACGATGACCATGAGCAAGTAACCAAAGATTCCTCTGGTTATTTTGATATGCCCCAAAGATGTTCACAGAGTCAATACCCTACTTAATAGCAATCTTATCAATTTTCCTGGCTGTACTGAGGTTGATTTCAGGTTGTGCTGCTACAAAGGGCTTTGCCAAAAAAACCCCTGAGGCCTAAACACACCAGTGGACTTGCCTGAGTGCACAAGTCTCATCAGCAAAAGAAATCGTGTGTCTCTCAGAGAACTGGATCTTTTCTGTTTAGATTAGCTGGATTCTTATTCAAAATAATCTAAAATGTTGCAACCTCTAGCATGTGTCTTATCAGTTCATTGCAAGCCAATCCAACAAAACTGTCTTAAAATAAAATATGTATCCAGAAGCTTTCAGTTTCATCCTGTACCAATAGATTTTCTGCAGTGCAACACAGAGAAGAAACTTGTGAGAAAAACATAAATGCACACACATACACTTAACACCTTGGCAGGCTATGGCTGTTTTGGAACTTTTGGATTGAAATTCCTCCTCCATAAATCCACAACCATTGTCATATCTCCTGAAAAAAACAGAATTTGCTATTTTCTAACTGAATGGGGTTATGTTTTAGAACATTCCTTCAGATCACCATCTGGACATCTGCGTTGAAAAGGCTGAACAACTCCTGAACCAAAAGATATCCAGCTCAGAATAATCCTGGTTGATAGCACATGCATACATGCCTCTTATTCTAGACATGTAGCAGTCTTGATCAGCATCTGCACTATGAAAAGCAGAGACCACCAATTCATTGTGTTATACTGGAGATCTCAGGAGATGGCAGAGAGACAGAAGCCAACATACTCAAATATGGCATGACAAAGCACTTGAAAGCCAAGGTATAATTGCTTTTTAGGGCTCTAAGGCAGTGCTATTTAAATATTGGATATATTTAAAAAAATATATGGTGGTGTATCAGAAAATCTTCTAAGTATCATCTCTTCACTACTTGCACAGTACGAGTATCTGCTGAAATGAAGTACTCATTAACATGTCAAAGGCACAGAGAAAATTATGGTTTTGCTTGTTATTAGGGCAAATATATGGAGCAAAATAATTCCAAAAAATGTGCACTTTTAGTTTTAACTGTGAGCTCAAATATATCATAGAATGGTTTGGGTTGGAAGGGACCTTAAAGATCATCTAGTTACAGCTCCCTTGCCATGGGCAGGGACACCTTCCACTAGACCAGGTTGCTCAGAGTCCTATTCAACCTGTCGTTGAACACTACCAGGGATGGGACATCCACAACTTCACTGGGCATTACATGTGGAGCATTCTCCCTGTATTCCCATCTCCCTTGAAGAAATTCTTAATAGTAGGTGTCTCTGGTAAACTCCATGGTAAGCAGAGACAAGAGCAAAACCCAGAATGAGAAATAATAAAATTCCAACCATAAAATCTTCATCACTTTTCCTCTATAAGGGAGCAACTAGTCCTATGAATTAATGCTTCTATTTATAGAGAAGGCCCTCAGTAATCAAACTATTAAACAAATTGTCTTCAATGGTGGTTATCATTAACACCATTAATTTAGCGAGGAAAAAAGCGCCAACAAAACAGCAAAAAACTACCAACAGGATCTAATAGTATTTAATTAACTTCCTTGTTGAATATGTTCAGCTCTGCATTTATTGATTCTTGTATATAACAAGCGAAAGAATTACCATCCATTCCACATATAAAATGTAAAGCAGTTTGCATGTGCTAAGAAAAGATCTATACAAAGACAAGTAAAAATCGCAGAACCCTCTCTGAAAGGTCATCCAGAGTGTATAGATGTTTTCTTCTGGTTCTGCTTCATGATATATTCTTTAGGAGAAAACTTACAAATAAATTTAATACTTGTTAGAGACATCCGTTTCTTAATGAAAGTTTTCATCAGCGATGGTAATACTTTATGGTTATATATTCATGGTTAGGTACTAAGTACTTAATCATTATTACTTATGAAATATTTAATAAATGGCTGAGAAGTTAGGTCAGTACTATTTCATTAGATAATAGTTTTCAGTAGCACATTTTATTGCAAGCAAGTGGGAATTACATTAGTAGTTCATGTGAATCTTCTTTCCTTTCCATTTTTAGCTCTGTGAGTCTTTCTACAGCACCAGATGATGGTAGGCAGAGTACTGTAGGCAATCAGCTTGCATCTTTACATCTGTTTTTACTGAGATAATGTTCTCCTAAAGCCAGCTGCTTTGTGCTGCTTTGGATCTTATTTGTAAAGTACAACTCAGGTTGTAACAAAAAACTCAAGAAGTTTAGTTCACAAAGTTCATTTATCAACATCATTAGCCTGCAATGTAAAGTTAAGCTGATACAGCATTTTTGTTGAAATTGCCAAATTCACTCACTGGAACTAAGAGTTTTCTCAGGAGACCAACCTTTCTCAGAAGAAAATATGTTGTTAGCAGTTTTCAGAGAGTCTCTCTCCCTTAACCTAGTTTTCATGAAGATATTTAAAAGCTGCCAACTTTATCCTGGGTGGTGAAACAGGAAAAGTGTAATCACAAAATACTTTGCAGAATCAGAAATCACTTCCTGCCCAGCTTGTTTGATGTATTTTGAATAGGGAAAATAAAAAATACCAAAAAAAAAATTAAAATAACCATTATCACACAGATCCATTTGCAACATGAAGACAAAGTTAACCAGGAGTGCAGATATATCCACATTTATTACTTACATGAGGATGACACTACAGAAGCAGATCTCCCAGTCATGACCATTTCCTGAATTTTCTTTTGCACTGCAAAACAATGTGATGAATTGGATTTCCTTCTGAGATAATAAGCTGCAAGATGTTTTCCAGGAGGACATTCAGTATGCTCCATCCTCTGCTAGATGTTCAGCCTAAGGACTGAACAAAATGAAAACTACCCAAAATGAAACCATAAAAAACACACATTGTGCAGACATCAACTTGTACCAAGTTAACTACTAACATGAGTATAGACTAGATATAACCTAAGTGGTAGGACTTTTCTCCTGAAAATAGGCTGTAATAGAAAAAATAGCTACTCTACAGACCCTAAATTCCTTTAGAAGCATTTCAAACAGGGAATCAACTCTTGGGGACTTAATCTAAAGATTGGTCATAACTGATATCCAAAGTCAAAAATCCCTATATGCTTACGTAGCAGCACTAATAAACTGATAAAATCCTCATGATCTAAGACAGTTTATCTCCTATTAAATTTGAATTCAGAGACGTGATACACATGCCAAAACCTAGAGAAATATCCCTAAAATTTCTTCTGGGGAACAAACTACCCTTATGTATACAGTGCTTTAAGTTGCTTTTCTGCCTTTATTCAATTAAATCATGGCAAACAGAATTAAGAAAGAACTGCTAGTACAGATAATGTGTTTCTTCCCTACTCTTGACACGTTATCCTGATGGAAAAACTCCTTCTAGCCTGGGGTGCATCTGTTAATGAAAAACACTGCAGCTGCTCCTTTTTAAAATAGTAGGGTTTTCATATATCTTATGATTCAACAAATAGTATTCTAATCTTACAATTTATTCTAGTCTTGCAATTTTTCACATCCTATCTCTGTCACATGTGCATATTTGTATAGTTTTATAAATATATGCATTTACATATATATTTATTTGAGATAATCTCATATATCTTCTTTCAGAAGAGCACAACTTGTAATCAAACCAGCAACCTCTGGGACAGAGCTGACCTCCAAGCTTATCACTTCAGGGTATAACATTTGTGCATTAATATAGGCAGAGGGCTTCCAGGCTTAGGACAGTCCGTTCCTGTCCATATCTGGCCATATTAGTAGATTGTAAAGCAACAATTTACAAAGGCATTGAAAACAACAAATTTCAGTAAAATGTTACTCTGACTCCCACAGGCTGTAAGTACACACACAGGAGAATCTCAGTGCAGTGAACAGTTGGAATGCAAGATGACACTCAGAAAAATCTACAGACTTCATGCAATTGCTAAAGATGTATCTTTTTATGATTAGAATAAAGACCAGTTTGGGTTGGAAGGGATGTTTAAAGGTCATCTAGTCCTACACCACTACATTGAGCAGGGACGTTTTCATTTAAATCAGGGTGCTTAGAGTCCCATCCAGCCTGACCTTGAGTGTTTCCAGGGATAGGGCATCTACCATCTCTCTGGGCAATCTGTTCCTGTTACATAACTATATGTAACAAAAGTTATTTTAAGTAGAGGTGACTAAAATACATTCTGAGATTCACAGTCACATTCAGAAAAAAAAGTTGTGGCTTTTGGTTTGGTTTTAAAAATCAGATCAGAATTTTAAATTAATCATATCCTCTTAGAGTGAAGAATTGATAACCTGAATATCTCACCTACCTACAGAGAACAAAAAATTAATAATGTACATTTCCCTCATTACTTTGCCAGCATATTTTCTTCTGAGAAACACCTCTCAGAAATTAAAAGATCCTCTGACCTCCAGACTGTTCACTTGATATTTCAAAATATAAAAGCAAATAAAAAATTATAAGCAATCACACACTTTGTTTTCCTTATTTTACCCTCTCAGTGACATTTTGCACCAATATCCAACTGTTTGGGCACTTACTGAATCCCAGAGCCAAAATCAGACAGACCTGATCTCATACAAATTTTAAGCAGTATTTCCATCTACAGTCCAAGGCATTTGACACCATGTTATGTTGCTGAAAGGATGTCTGGATATGTAAGACGTGAGGAAGGGCTTGTAAATTCTGTGCTACCTTCTTGGGGAAATTTATGTAATAAAATCAGCTTCTAAGCTTCCTTTTGCTTCATCACACGTTTGTAACTTGGGAATCTGGGGAGACAAAACCATTTGTGAATGAAGTAACATCCCTGTAGAAAACTGTTGTGTTCCAGCACTTTTCTACATTTTAGCTGGAACGCTGCTCTTAAGAATTCTTAAAATCCTTAAAGGAATACTCTACGTTCTATCAATTAATTTGCTGTCAGTGTGATGTCTCTGCAGAAAACACACACCAGGGGTATGCATAAACTAGTCATGTCTTGCGTCCTTTTCTCTAATGTAAAAAAGGACTGTGGGAGGCAGACCTTGGGACTAGGGATTTTGCTCAAAAGTTTCTTCACATTACCCACGTAAACTCTTAATAATTCTAAAGAAATCCAATTTTAGGGGTTAGGTTTCCAGTATTGGTTAGAAGCAGTTGGAATAAATATGAGACATAGAATTACCATCAGGTGCTGAAGCAATTCAAAGATCCTTTTAAAAGTATACATACTAAAGGTCTGTGCAGACGGAGACGTTTTGGCCCTGACATTGTACTCCAAGTGAAGCTGTACTGTTTCAAGCAGTACTGACAGTAATAGCTTCACATCCTGAAATTGAGGCAGTGCTGGTACATTAGCTACCTCATTATTTTTATAAGGTCAAGTAGCTTCACTAAGTAACCATCAAGTTAAGAAGCGTCTTTCATGATGTACAAAATGAGCTGTTAGGGTTTATTCCCTACATTGGGCCATAATTTTCTTCATTTCCAACTGAGAAAGGCATCCAAATTTATTTTAACCTGCCCTTCATCAGCAGTATGACAAAGAATTATTTTTTAAAATAACTTTCATATTTCTCTGAAGAATAAAGACTCTTTAAAGGTTAGCACAGGAATAATGGCCATGGCATTCTGTGCTCAAAGGAAAAGTAATTTTGCTTAATTAGTTTGATGAGTAACGCTTACATAAATTAGTGATGCCATCTAAAGTTCAGCTCACTCAATCTGTCCCAATTTGCGTGGCAAACACTTGTTCTGTGGACAAATAGCACCAGGTCTTGACCTTTATAAATTAAGGCAGTGGTACAATGGTTCCCCAGATTATTGCCTGCTGAACAATGTCTTGGCACAATACACAGGTGCAGGTAATGAAAATGCTGGTAAATACACACAATATCATGAGCACTAAGGCATAAACAGAAGATGGACCCGATTCACCGACGTCTGGCATCTTGTTGTAATGGCAGTAAACAAAGCAGCATTTCAGAAGACCTCTAAGGTGCCTGAAGATCTTGATTGAAATTGGAGACAGGGAAAGTTGGCACTTCTGGGAGGTCATCAGGTGCTCTAGATGGGCATCTCCTAGACATAAGCTGTGGTCTTAGAAAAGAAAGTCTCATCTAATGTGATTTTTCACATTGGTGTTTCACCGCTTTTAGATTTATTTTTAGAAGTAAACTACTTCCGAGAAAGAAAAGGAAGTGATAATGTTACAAGATTACTTTCATTTAACTTATGAATGGTTCTACTGAACCTCTCTTTTGCTGGGAAAAACAATGTGGTGTAAAAGCTATATTACACAGCAGGCCTATATATCCTTCTTCACTCAACACTGGGGTTTTGATAGGTCATTAGTTTTGCAGGACATGCCATGGTCTGAAATAGTTGTCAAGTTACCTTTAGAAAATAGATGTTATTTTATCAATCCCCTTGCAGTGTCTAACACTTTTGCTGGGGAGCCTACCTATTAAAATCAGCATGACAGCTCATAGGCCAGCAATGGTCTCGTTTGGCAGAACTATGATTGGCAGAATTTTGCATTCAAATCCAAGAATAGTTTGCAGAACTAAACTGAAAATTTTAGGAAAACAGATTTTTGGACAAGCCTTTTCCTTTATTTCATGTTTCTGCCAAGACAGAATACCAAACCTCAGTGGGAAGCCAGCTCCCGTGAGATTTGTAGTCAGCTTTCAATACAAAACTTTGGTTAGTTCATCTAAGCTGAAGATTAGCAAGTCAAACACTTGGTTGCTTAACTGAACAATAACATATCATATATTTTGAGATTCCCTTCAATCTTTTTTCCCTAACAGAGAGCAGAGAAGGATTAAGATATTTAATTTCCTCCTGTCAATAGATAGGTTTGTCTATGTGCTTGGCTTTCATCCAAGTATAACATCCCAAAGTACTTCACAAACAACAATTAATAATGATATATTTGCTTTGTTTCTACACAGTTTTCATTAAAACTGTGAAGTCAAGGGTTAATCAATGTGCATGGATACCATATTAATGGTGAAACAAATGCAGGGAAAATATTCAGCCCGCTCTGTGAGTGAACCTTACACTGGTTGTTTTGAGCGGCAACTGAGAAAGATCCACAGGTTTTTTTCTGTAAAGATATTTTTGATACATTAATGAAAATATATCTATTAGAGTTACGGCTGATTTCTCAAGAAAGACATAGGAAAATTCACAGGAAAATTAAACAGTTTGTTTAATTATCAGATTAAAGAAGTAAAACGTCCCCTTTAATATCAATATGATGTCATTTACACGCTCTGAAATATTTGTATTTATATATTTTCTTTTCCTGTTGGATTTGGGTTTTTTTCCACTTAAAAAAAGGTTCCTGAAAGTAGTTTTCAGGATACAGGCAGTCTCCTTGCTTTTCCAATTATTAAAGGATATAGACTTTATATCGCCAATCTGTAATTCAATCATACTATGACTTAAAAACATCTTATTGTTCACGTTTCTCTCAAAGTTTTTAATATTATCAAAACCCTTCAGCTAAATTCCAGTTTTGTTATTAACCTCCCTCTATCTCCCGTTTCATGCAGCCACATATTGTAACAAATCCATTCCTATATGCTTATCTTATATAAGCAGCTACACACACCACAGGTTTAGTAGTCTTTAGATACCACCAAGCAAAGGTTGTCTTCATTACAGTCACAAGTCTAGCTGTGGCAACTAAAGAGAGAATTTGATTTACTAGTACCAGCATTACACCACAGAGTTTGCTATATACTGCCTGGATTCACAGTCAGGGTCCTGGTGCTGCTGTGTGGCATGTACTGATGCTTTTGCGACCGTAAATAAGTCCCTCACATAAAGGAAGTTGAAATGCAGAAGTATGGGGTCACACTGTGTAGTAACAGTTTAGACTACTGAAAGGTACAGTTCCTCCAGCCTCTTCTCACCTTTCTCTTCTCCACTGCTTACTTTCTCCACTGTTTACTTTCTATCAGCTCATCAGGCAATTTTGGAGAACCAGGTTAAACACCGTAGGATAAAATCAGAACGAAGAAACAAAACAAACACTGGGCATTTTGCTGCTCTTTTGCTGAGTTAAAGCAGACAAAAACAGGATCTGGAAATCTGCAGGGAAGCAAACTAGTGGGACCAACGGAGTTGAGAATTAAGGAAAAGAACGGAAGGAGCACCATATAATGCTAAAAAATAAGTTAAAACATCTAAGCAACATATTCTCCATTACAATTTCATGGAGAAAGTGGAGGTACATGAGTTTTATGGTATTACTGCAAATGATACATAATTAGGATGAAATGAGCAAAATCATTATAATTGTTTCTTGGAGGTTTCACTACTCTCTTATAGCTCAGCTAGCTTTGCTGAAACAGCCATTACCTGTGTCTGGACAGAGTTTCACATGAGACTTGGTTATTTATGATTTGTAAATGGCGTACATATAACACTCCATGATTTCTAATGTTTGACCAGAAATCCAGGGTAACTGAAGTTATTCAAAACACTTCTAGATTAATTTAAAGAACAAGGACATGATTAAAATGTAATTGTATAACTTAGATCCAAATGCAGCATTAGGTCTTTCGGAGGCAACTTCTGGACAAGGCACTCCCAAACATTAGACTAGTTCTTCTACTACACAAGATCAGACTGTGAAAGACAATATACCCTTTCAAATAACTGAGCTGCTCAGCAGCATCAGCACTGCCTGAAGAACTAAGTTTTTTTGTTAATGTCACAAAAGAAAAACTAAAAGTATTTTTTTTCTATTTGAGTGATCTTTTCACTTATAGTTTTTCTGCTACTAGAAATTAACTTTCTCTGAACACAGAAAGACAAAATCACTGTTCTATTATTGTTTCAGCTAAAGAAAATAAACAAATTATAAAGATATCTGACACAAATAGGCCCAGGACCCTGCATATGAGGAAAGAACATTTAGTCCAATATTTGCTACTGATACAGCCTCTGATTCCTTATGGGATTAGCTTTGGACCATTTAGTAAAAAGGTCCATAGCTATCAAAGGTGATTGCTGATCCCTGTCTCAGAAAATTACCCAAGCTACTCCTTTTATGATTATAGATATAGCTGCTCTTCCCCTCCTACAGGAGGGACTTTTCCCATGTCATTAAGGCACTTTCTGCAGACACTCAGCTCTTACCTTGAACAAGATGTCTCCAAGACATGTAATTATAAGAGCATGACAACCTTTATGACCACCTTTTTGATTTTACCTGGTATAATTGTTCAGTATACTATTGGTGTAGTCTGGATGGAAAAATTGAAAAATGAAACGCAAGGAAAAAAACCTTCAAATGAACATAAAACAGTTTGATTTCCCAATAGAGTACTCAGAACATTATTGTCACAAATACATTCAAAATTACATTTAAAATGAAACATAATTTCCTGTGAGCAGTCTGAATGTGTTCATGTTTAAATGAAAATCAATATATACCTCAAGAATAAAAACTGAAACCAACTACAGACAAATGTGACTGTCAAATATGGAGACTTCCAGCTGCACCTTCAGGTGCCAGGTCCTGGAAAGAGATTATGAAAACCTCAGCTTTTGTTTCCAAGAGATACACACCTAATTACTTGACTGCAAAGAAAAGACTAGGGATATGAACTAATAAAGGTTCAGAAACTAGAAAGCATATAAGAACTCTGAAACTAAGAGTAACAACAAAAAAATAAAAATACAGAGACAAGACAGCTTCACCCCTGACAACTATCTCGAGATTTTTTAAATGTAGTATCAGTGATAATGAAGATGGCCATATGGTTTTTTTAGGCCCTAAGAAAAACTGCAAGTAAGGTTATGGTTATGTCTGTATAGAAGACTACGCAAAATACAGAAAGTGTAATAGCACTAATAGCACACAGAATAACCTGGAAGATAAATTTCTGGATTCATTGAAAGTCTTATTAGCTGTGTTGCTTATCCTAAAAGCTTATAACATTATTTTCTAGGAATGATAAAATAATTGAGTACAAAATGCATGGTGAGGAGATAACATGGGGATCAGTGAAAACAAATGGCTCCTGCAGTCTCTACCACTCACTTCAGCATCTGACAATGAACTGCATCTGTACAGAGCCCTAGCAAAAATCTCAGATATTTACATGGCTCTATTCTAGCTGCAGAAGTATAAAAATACACTGAGGAAAAAAAAATCCTGCCTAAATCAAGGCTAAACTGAAAGGATTTCACACTGAAAGATGGCAGTGGATCACTCTGTGATTTATCATCTTCTGACATGAAGGTTTCTTTCATGTTTTGTAGTGTACCTCTAGAAACATTTGCATTATCACAATTTGCCAGTTTTTATTGTTTGACATTTAAGATTCAGACAGTTGTGCCACTAAAGGATTGCCTGTAATAATGGTCACGCTGTATTGATTAGTACAAGCAATGTCATTGACCTGGCCAATAGCTCTAAAAGAGCTACTGTTCCAAATTCACCCAGGAAAATCTAATAAACAGGAGCACTAATCCCTCTGGGATATTTTGTGGCATTATCACTCTCTTTATTCTCAACTATTCCTCTTCCAAAGTAGTTACACTTTCTTATTTATAACATTCATCACACCTATTGAACCAAATTGTTTGGAATTAGGTAAATTATTCCACATGGGTTATTCAGACAGAATATATTTAATTTCTGCTATGTCCAGACTATATTTCATCTCCCCAACTGGATTTATTTGAGTTTCAATATAGAAAACCTGATTCTTAGTCTCAGTTTCCTGTTGGGGTTACACCCAGGTGAACATGTTACAACATATAGTTCACTATGACCAGGTGTCACTGCTACCTGCCCCTCTCCCCAACCACATCCAGTTATAGTCAGAACAGACACTCTGGATCACAGGCAAATAACAGACTTGTGGGGATTATACACCCCAACTACCTGTCGGAATGATACTCATGATTAGGCCATATATTAGAGCTTTTCTTTTACTGCATATGAACACTCTACCTACAACTCGTAATCACTTGCACTAAGGCCTCCTTAGATTAGAATTTTGCTTGAACCCCATAAAGACAGCCTTCAAAATTTAGCAGATTACAGTGGTTGTCTTAAGACACAGATCACAAGTGACAGCATCCTGTCTTCTACACCCGACATTTGAGTAGACTGGGACATTTGAGTAGACTGGGACATCACAGAGAAAGAGTTCAAGTAGATTGATTACAACAGATAGGAAAACACTACGAGACTAAGCTGAAGTGCTGAGACTGAACACATTATACAAAAGGGTTGACCTGGTAAAAATAGGTCTTACTCTCCTCTTACACAGCTGATTACACTGGAGTTACTCTGATTTACAGAATACTTGCACAAGTTTAGAACTGATGCCAGTTAGATCAGAATCTGGACAAATGCCTACAAATGGAATAGCTTCAGATGCTGGCTTAAATTGAAATGGCAGATGTACTATCACATGGCAATCAGGAAATTTGTTCTGCTTTCTTTCCCAAATTGCTACTGACCCCAACCATATCCTTATGTCTATAAGGAGGTGTGAAAACAGGAATCTGGGGAAAGAGTAGACTATTAAACAGTTTAGAAATGTCTTTTAAAATTGGGTTTGTTCCAGCAAGACTTAAATATCTGGTAGCCTTGTTTCATTACTATTTTTATGTTGCTAAAAGCAATTACAAAAATCCTAAGCTCTTTCCCCTGGCAGCTTCCTCCATCTTTTATTTTAATCATACAATAACTAAACAAAAATCTTTTCAGACACAAAAGCAAGCTGAATGCATTGTAAATAACTGACCCATTTCAGACTTTCTCTTCCATTGTGCCCAGTTACATCTTCCAGGATAAATGGAGAAAAGATTACCCAGAGAAGCTTTTTAAGTCACAATGGACTTTTATGACAGTTACCATGTATTGATGCTTTTTTAATGGAGGGGGCTCAAGCCAGCACTGAAAGTATCTTGCCTCTTTCCCAGATAATCTAATTTATTGACCCTACTGGTGGAGAAACTACAGCAAAGCACAGTACAAACTTTCAAAAAGTGGCTTTTTGTGATAAGAGTAAACATACAAGTTAGTGAAAGGACTGGAAGAGAGTCACTTTGCCAGTGATTTTGTACAACTCCAAATATCTCAGAGTGAATGCATCTAATACCTGCAGCCTGGCTTAAGTTGCTCTGTCATGGTTAATCCTGCATTTTCAAGGCTTCTTTCATAGGAAAGAAACCAAATCCACGACAGCCATTTTGACAAAATAGTTTTACTTGCCCCATGTTCTTTCATCTGAAGAAACCATATGAGTCAGCAATTTTGTCATTAAGTATTCCTGACTAATATACTCATCTCCAGAAATCTTTGTTTTCTATAGCAAAGACAGGTCTTTAATGGTCCAAGGTCATTACTGGGCTGCAAGTAAAGTAGAGAAATTGAAAATTTTAAAGCACCTTGAAGTAGAGGCATGACCAAGTCTCAGCTGAAATACATGAATCAAATAAATGAGGTTAGCTGCACCTTTGCATGCTTCATGAAAAGCCACTGCCAATGGCTCCGTGTTGAGCTTCTACTATGGCTTGAAGGGCAGTTACAGATGGCAACAAAGTCAAACTTCTGTGGGTAGCAGTAAGCGTAATAAAAACATGGACAAGAACCATAGGCTAGGCACCGAGATACTAGGAAAAATTTTAAAAACACACAAAAAACTCACCACCAAAAGAGACTACAATGAAAAAATCTAAGAGGGTCGGGTTATCCAGGGTGCTCAGAGGGACTATGAAATCTCCATCTTTGGAAGTTTTCAAAATTGGAACTACTGGTTGCAATAATGCCTCTTTGAGGGAAAGGCTGGACTTCAAGAGGTCCCTTCTAGCCACCTTTGCAGTGATTTTGGTAAAACAGTGTGCTGGATAGCCTGTTTTAGGGATGGTTAAAAAGTAGACTCCAGGGAGGTACAGTAGGTCACAAGAGCTTTATAAGACAGGGCAATGGGACCTGAACTAGTGGAGCGAAGTAAAAGACTAGTGAAAGGTAGAAAGATTTAGGTTACTAAGATGATGAGCATAATGAATTTTTTGAGGTTCACTTGAAAGAGGGATGAAATACTGGTTACTGAGATGAAGCATACTGACCAGTATTAAAACTGCCTTACACAGTGGGTTTCTGGATGGAAGCTTTGTTTTGTACCAGCTGAGGAAACTGTTGGCTAGAACAGCTAAATGTGACAACTTGCTTTCCAGAGTTGTGGCTTAAAGTAGACAAAGGATTTTTCAAGACAAATAGGCAATAGATCCTTTTATGGGTTTAATACCCCCACTGTAATAGGTATGAGTCACATTCAGAGAGACTTTTTCCATTTTTAATATTGTATGTTAAAAGCTAGGTTTATTAAAGAAAAAAAGCAGAATATCCTTTCCTCATTTAAGCTGTTCTTATGTAAGACCTATTTCAGGTAATAAAATTAATGAGACGCCTAAAACAGTAATTCTTTTTAGATAGTCAAGGCTTCTTGGAGTAAGTTGTGTCCCTGTCTTCCTGCATATTATGCAGATATCATGCTTATCTGACTCTTCAAATAGATATCAATAGCTAATCTCCTTCAATGTTAAGCCCACATCCCCTTCTTTGTTTCAATCAATTTACACAATATCACCCAGACTGATTGATCAAACACAAGTATGACAGGATCTTTGAGACTCAGTCTAGCGTCAAGTGATCTTCCAATGAGCGAAGTGGTCACATCAGTCAGCATAGCTGTGATTTAGATGACTGAACACTCCATTAGGTTCTCCCTATTTTCTAACCATCTCTTCCAGACACACAGGCAACTAACTGCCCTACAGCAGACAGGGAGAGAAAAAACGTCCTCTGGGACAATTGTGCTGGAAAATATGAGACCTCTCACTCAGCTTCAGTGATTGTAAACGAGATAGAGAGACATCACTCCAACAAAATTGTACTGCTGTAAGGAACAGCGAAGCTGGATCCAAGCCAAGGTGCTTTACAGTTAATAGCACAAACTATTTTTTTGTCCCATAAAACTGTTACTAGCCTGTGACATACTAATTATTATTATTTAAGAAAATTAAGAACAATAAGGCAGAGGTCCATCCTAAGAGAATGGGATGTATTGTGTTAAACTTCCTGCATGCAGGGAACAGGAAAGAAGGGGGAAAAAAAATAATTTCCAGCTAATTATTTATGTCATAGTCTTTTGCAGCTATGCCAATAAAAGCACTGAATAGTGATCCTAAAAGGACCAAAATAAGAGAAATTATGTGTTCAGCAGTTCTTGTTATTTGAAATCCAGTAGTGTGTTTTATTTGCTTTTCAGCTTTACTTTGGTGTGGCCTTTCAAAAGGAAATAATCCTGTGAACAAAATATCTGGCTGAGAAACAAAAGCACTGCCAAGTCTAATCCACAGGTGATGAGTACTTGGCCAGCAACCAAACTTAGGCTAAATTAAATTCAATTAAAGCAGACAAAATCGTCCATCTGCTTGTACAGTTAATATAGATAGAGTTTAAAAGGTGCTAATAATGACTAAAGAGAAAACCTCACACTACATACTGAAGACCAAATATCCAGCAAAAACATCTGCTGTACAAAAAAGCCAAAGCAAAAAGGCTGTACAAGGGAACTCTAGAAAACACTAATATGAAGTCCCTAATTTTTTCGTGTTTGGTAGCAATAAAAAATAGACAAATTGTTCAACTCCATTGTGAACAGCCAAATTTGATCCTCAAATCTAACATCTTTTCCATTTTAACTGCAACAGCTAAAGGGATAAGTAGGAAACTCTTAAAAATATAAATCAACCTGAGACTAGCATGTGTACTGAAATAATGTGTGTAAGAAGTTTCTGAGTCCTACACATGCAGTGTGCATAAATTTAAGTCCATTAAAAGAAGTTACATATCAAGAAGGAGGGATATGAATAATAAAACACCATAACCACTTAACTTTCATATAACTGAGATTCAATCTCTGTCAAAAACCTAGCACAGCTAAAACCAAATTTATTTTTTTTTCCCTAATTGTCACCCACATGCATACCAACTCATTCTTCAAATGACCCAATAGTTATGTAGCTGTGTTCATTAACAGCAAGTGGGATACCCAAATTGAATTCTTTGCTCTGAGTCAAATCCACAGATTTGATTCAAATCCTCTGTGTCTGCATTTTACTCCACAACTAAATCTCTCAGAATTTTCCGCTGCCCATATTTAATCCACGTGTCCCATGCTGTGTGCTCATACTCCCTGCTTTCCATGAACACATAACACTCTGGTTCAGGAAATAAAAGCAAAAGACCATTCGTTTCCTTGCCAGTGTTATATGTCTTAGCTGAATGAGATGTCTGAACAAGTCCACAGTGTTGTCCGTCAAGTGCTAGTGCTGGAACAAGGGAACGAGCTGAGCACATGGCATACTAAGAATGAGCAGGGAAGCTGGACTGCCTCTTTCACCAGTAGCTTGTGATTTCCTTTCCTAGCTTAGTGCTATCCTGAAACTATATCTTCAGTTTCATAACTATTTTGAATGAGAGAGTTGTGAGTTGATGCCAAAAACAGTGGTCCCTGTCTTGCTCACCCCTTCCCTCCTGCCAGCAGTAGCATTCAGGCAGCCACGCAATGAGCCACATTTGGAAACTCGCTCTGGGTTTGGTTACAGTTTTCTCCTATTAAAAACATCTTTATAAAGACAGAAAGAATGGGAATACTTTTCAGATACTTAGGAATTTTCACGAAGTGATGTTATTACTTTGTCTCGCAAAGAAAAGATATACATTTTTAGCAAATACTCAGTGCCTCACTAGTGAATATTCATAGCTTAAAGAGCATTTTAATCACTTTTAGAAAAACTATTTTTTGTGGTTTAAAATATTATCTTTTTTGTTGTTGTTGTTCCCTCCCTCCATATGGGAGGTACTAATTTGAGACTAGGCCAACAACATGGGGTGATATTATACTACCACCTCCAAGATGACCACTAATAGGAATCAGAGAGTTTATCCTACCAATTATCTACTAACATCTTAAATCATTTCTAATATAAATTAAAGTCCAAAACACCAAATGTTTCATGCAGGAGCAGGACTCCTGCAACCTGAATCCAGCTGTAGAAAAAAATATCACAAAAAAACTAGTCACTGCTAACACATTCGGTTTTGTCTCATGAAACAGTTAAATGGAGATGAATTAATCTAAGAAAAGACACTTTGGCAGGCATGTTTAGCTTGGTCTCCCATGGTCACTAAGCAGACTGCATGAGCTCTTCTGATGACTGAACTGAATACTGCTCTGGTCTGAATTATGCTCCATCGTGCAGAAGGAGACAAACTCACTGTAACACTTCCAGACCAGCAGCCCCATGGGTTTGGACAATCCACTCCTCAAAAGCAACTTTAACCCACGGGTCTTTTAGTTCCTGATCTTTGTCAATTCTTCCTCTAACACTCAAGAAGGAAGTAGGCAGAAGAAGGAAGGAAAGGGGAAGAACTGCCCTTTTTCGTGAAGTAACCAGCCTAAACATAGTAGAGTTTCATTAGACAAAGATAAACTTTTATACACATTTAGACAGTTATCCTGAAACAGAGCAGCAAAGAATACTCCCTGTGAATAGAAATTAATTTATATTGCACAGATGTCACTCTTTTCACTAAAAAACAAAGACAATAACTCAGCTAGTTCTTTCTTTTCTCTGGGTACATCCACAAACTATAGCTGTTCATCAGAGACTAGGCCAGATTGGTTAAAGAAAAGTAGCAAGACAACACAATGGGGAAAACAGAATTTTGGGAAGTTGGTGCTTCTGGAAAATCTATCATCTGAGTGTAAAATTTAAATATACTTCCTCCTATGCCCAACCTTATTGAAGACAGATTTATTTCTTGGATCATTTTATTAGTTTTGTACTGAGTCTCTGGAAAATATTTCCAATTAACCTTTCTACTTTATCAAGTGCTCTCACAAAACAAAAGACATAACTTGTGACTCCACTAATCAAGAGTGCATGTTTATAATGTACTTTTCCTGAAAAAGGTTTTGGGCCTGAGAACTTCAGTAGTCACAAAGACTAAGCACAGAAAGTAGCAAGTATATGACATGGTTTGCTTCCTGGAAAACAGACAATTTAGAATATTACCCTCCCTCAGTCTGGCTATTAAGCCTCATTTTTGAGAAGAGTGGGGTTCTTGTCTCCGGATATGCTCCAAGGGAGAGGAGGGCAAGGTTGATTGGGTTTTTTCTAAGTGTGCCTATCTTCATGCACACAACTATCTTACCAGAGGGTTTAATGCATTCCCTCAACCTCCAAAGGTCTGGTCTTACACAAAGCTCCTGAACTCTGTCATTCCAACTCAAAGCTGTTTATACCAGTGAAATTGCGGAGCAAACACACCAATCATATCCTTATCAGTCCCAGCCTCACAGCTCCGCATCGCTCATTTTTATTGCTGAACAGTTTGGGCTTTTTTTTTTCTTCTTTTTAAGCCACGCTAATTAACAAAATCCAATGAAGTATGTTGCATGATTTCTCCAGCAGAAACCCAAGGGCTAATATTTCAACTAGAGGGCAATCTTATAAGTAGAGTTATTATTGGTAGGGAGAGATTGGCTTGCTTCCAGCACTACTGGAGTACTGATAGCCAGAGGTACATGTACAATGAGCACAACACCATGGTATGAGAAACCAGCCAGGATTGCAAATAAGGCTGAGCTGCTAATGAGGAACTGGAGGAATCGGAGCACGAGGAAGTACCAAATTAAAATGCCTTCTTGTCTCAGCACTGCTCTATTTAACTGCCTCAAAGGGCCATGTACCTTTAAGTACCCCCATCAACAGCATTATACTTACTTCAAATCTCACCAAAAACTTTCTGCCCTCAAACCTCAGTTCACAACCTTTTTTATTTTGCTCAATGGCTAGAAAAGCAGGTATTTGTTTGGACATAAAAGTGTTGTTAAAAAAATGTGCACTCCACTTGCAACATATTCTTGTAGCAAACATAGGCCCAGGTGAGCTATGGACTGATCTTGTTAATTACTCACAAAATTTAACACTACATATTAAGACAATAAAAATAGTTCAGTGATGGAATTTACCTAATATTTGAAACTTTCTTACTCTTTCTTCTCTACAGAAAGGCAGATGATTAACTGGAGAAAAAAATGTTGACAGTAAAAATCAAATACAACAAACCTTTAATCACACATGAACTATGTCTTACAACCTCTCCACCACAGATCTTGCAAGAACACTGCCAGTGAAGGACAAGAAATGTGCCAAGAAGAAGAAATAGCAGGTGTTTGCCTGAGAGCTGTCCAGTTTAACACTATTTGATGAGACTATATCTCAAGTTATGGTTCATTTTTATTTTGTGTTGAATTTGGGACCCTCAGAGTTATTAAATGCTGCTTGAAGCCTACTCTGTTATGCCTTAAGTTGATAATTGTCACCTGGAGCAATAACTAGAAGGGAAGAGGAAGATGATGGAGGGTGGACTTGGACATTCTCCAGAGCGTATCATTTGCTGGGGGAAATAGGCAAAATAGGACACATGCATGGATCCCTGCTCACTACTTGTCGTGTCACTTCAATGCTGCCTTCTTTGGCAGTCCCCAGCTACCAGCCAGGCAGGGACCAGCAGCACTGCAGAAGCTATGCACACACTTTCCTTCACTCCCCACTAAACTCACCTGGGGGAAGGAGTAACACCTTCTACTTCTGTAGATAAACACCCATCAGAGACCCATACTGAAATAATCATGTTATGTTATGAGGCAGCTGATGGAAAGACAGAAACTATTAGAGTTTAAGATAGGACTAAACAGCATTTATTACTTCTCTGTAGGATTCAGGTAAAATCATGCAGACGAAGGAAACTCCCTCCCCACCCTCCACTACTTAGTAAGGTCTTACCTCAAACATGCCATCTAATAAAGCTCCATGTCAATCTAAATGCTTTCATAACCCTGATCTGGCCAAAGCTTTACCCTGCTCTTATTTTTGCAATGGGAACTAGGGACAGCTGAAGAGCCTGTGAGCAATTTCAGACAAGCCTTTTCAGAGTGAGGGGAGAAAATATTGTACCAATTCACTGTGAAGCCTCAGAGACTGCATTCAAACAGTGTAACTTCAAAGCCAAGATAGTTTGTGCAGTTAAGCAAAAAGCAGGCTACCAAATATTCCTGAACAAGGCTTAAATCCAAACTTGTGGAAAGTGCTTTCCCCCCCAAAGTATGTGAATTCTGTGAACACATTTTGAACTGCTCACATTAATTTGGTGCTTACAAAAGTAGCCAAATACCACTTGAATACATAACTTTGAAAAATGTTAATGAGTTATACAATTATTAGAACTATATCTGGTCAAATATTAGTCCCCAGTGGAAATGGGAGAGAGTTGATGTAAACTGGTTTAGCTCCCTTCAAGTGACACTGATTTATCCAAGGTGGGAATCTTTGTAGAGTTCACTTATTTACAAGCCTTCTGCTGTTTCTACCTTTTTCCTTAAGCCAGTCTTTTAATAATGACAAACATGTTTCAGCTAACAGATTATTCACTGAATATTCAACATCAATGTTATTTTTTATATTAGCTACTGAATGACCACAAGAGAGAAGCAGTTTATTTCTATTTCTCAATGGGATTGCTTTCAGGAATGTGACTTAAACAATTTTAGTCCAAGACCCTGTGCATGTAGAGGTTTGTGCAAATACTTGCATGCTGAGGTTGTACTGACCAGAATTTTTACAACCAGTTTTATTGACAAAGCTTTATTAACTAACAAATTCTACTGAGAACTAATCGGATCACTATGATTACTCATAGAAAAATTCAATTTAAATGAAATATATTTGCTAATGCTTTCTGCAGCAACTACCAGATGCTATTTATAAGACAGACACTGAATTATAGGCAGGAAAGAAATTAAACCTGTAAAACAAGAGATAGTAGATGATCTTTCCATGATTTCCTCATTTTTTTTTCTGTCTAAAGCTGAAACTAAGCATTAGTCAGTTATTTTTGTCCTACGGCATCATATGGCAATTACACAATACTGAACTGAACAAGTCTAACACCTCAAGGCTGCAGAAAGATGGATGTCCTTCCTCCATGTCTCCTTCTACTCCCTTCCAGCTTCATGTTTCTGTAGTTTCCCTTACACCTATACTGGAACAAACGCATCTAACCTTGAAACAAACTGTTTCAACTCACTAGTCCAGTCAAAAAAATAATGAAAAAAAATCAAAACCAAATATGCATAGTTTTTTAATAGTTTTTTGTTGGGGTAGTGAATTTAAGTACCAAGCATTCTGGAGAGTCATAGAGCAAGGGCAAAGGAGAGGATGAAGACAGATCCTTGAGGCTTGGAGCAGGAGACAGGCAGAAAAAAGAGGAAGAAAGAGGAAGAATTAGGGACAATCTTTTAGTGACAACCACTGAACTTCCTTAATGACAATATCATCTCCCCATTCTATCAGAAAGGAGAACATTCTTTTTGCTTATGCACACACATGTGATGTGGTCACTCTAGCAAATACTAAATAGATGCTCACTTATAAGTCATTTCCAGCAAATATGCTTCTAAAATATTTAAAGACACCCATTCTCACTCAAAAAAAAGCATTTTGTATGGTGCTCTGTTTGCATGACAGGTAGAAAGGTAATCTGCTAGAGTAGAAATTACACTGGAAATAAGGTTACCTCTTTCAGTTAAAATTAGTTCTGTTTCAGTGTTTCTAGTGCCACTTTGATACACAAGTATGTGCAAGATACACGTATATATCTGCATCTACAATGCAGGCTTACTCAGACTAGTTAAACATTTTTCCCATCTTCCCACTTCCAGAGCCAAGAGAAACATTTGTCAAAGCATCATTGTTTCGCCTGTTTTCAAGCAGAGCAAAACCAGACTCCCTTCTCTCTGAGAGTCACATTTACTTAAAGTCATTCTGTTGCACCTGAAAAGCCTTTTGAAATAAGCATCCTCAAAGCCTGAACTGTCCAGAGGGCACAAAACTGAGGATCAGACTGAGTGCACCATGGAAGACTAGAAGACACAATAGCAGATGGGTTTTTTTCTTCTTAAGTTTGTCCTATGAAGCAGTAAAATGCCTAGAACAGAGGTACCAGCCATCCGTATGAGCCCAGCACACACCATTTCTATAGGAAATAAACAGCCAAGAGGGATCAAATGAGAGGAGAGGAATCAATGAGTTATAGAATCGTACAATCAACCAGGTTGGAAAAGACCTCCAAGATCGTCAAGTCCAACCTTTGATCCAACACCGCTGTGGTTACTAGACCATGGCACTAAGTGCCACATCCAATCTCCTCTTAAAAACCTCCAGGGACAGAGAATCCACCACCTCCCTGGGCAGCCCGTTCCAATGTCTGATTACTCTCTCTGTAAAAAATTTCTTCCTAATATCTAACCTAAACCTCCCCTGGCACAGATTAAGATCGTGCCCTCTTGTCCTACTGTTGGTTGCCTGGGAGAAGAGACCAATCCCCACCTGGCTACAACCTCCTTTCAGGTAGTTGTAGAGAGTGATGAGGTCTCCCCTGAGCCTCTTCTTCTCCAGGCTAAACAACCCCAGCTGAGTTGTTTAGTCAAACCCTCAAGAATCTAAAGTCTATATAGCACTGCCATTTTTAGCTTTGCCATATGATTTACCTTAGCTAAGATTCAAAATTTGCTCGTCTACACCAGCAGTTTTACATGTAGCCAGGGTCTGTGGCCCAGCTGGAGCATGGAGCTGCCTCCTCTGCTCCTCCCCACCCTCTACCACAGCATGTCCCACCTTAACCCTCTGGCAAAACCATCTGTGAGACCATGATATACCTCAAGGGATGTTCACATATCCAGTACCAGTTGCATTGGTGCAGCTGACGTAATCCGATTTGTTTTGGGGTTAGGACTGATAGTTGAGATTGGACGGGAACTTGCTTATACTATTTTTGTCCTCTAAGCTGTTACATGAAATTAACTACACTGAGGATGTACATTTCTACTGCCATTGCTTAATGACTCAGGCCTCTCCAAAGCTGTTGTAATGTTACTGTTATGACCATAAACTGAGCTTGCGTGGCAAGCTTTTGCAGCAAGGGGGCTACGAGGGTGGTTTCCGTGAAAAGCTGCTAGAAGCTTCTCCCATGTTTGACAGACCCAATGCCAGCCTGTTCCAAGATCAACTCAGTGCTGGCCAAGGTCGAACTATTAGCAACAGCAGTGCCTCTGGGATAACAGATTTAAGAAGGGGGAAAAGAAACCCTGGCAACAGCAGCCAAAGTGAGGAGTGAGAATATGGGAGAGAAACAACTTCGCAGACACCAAGGTCAGTGAAGAACAAGGTAGAGGAGGTGCTTCAGGCACTGGAGCTGAGATTCCCCTGCAGCCCATGGTGCAGATCATGGTGAGGCAGCTGTCCTCCTGCAGCCAATGGAGGTCCATGGTGGAGCAGAGATCCACCTGCAGTCCACAGAGGACCCCATGCTGGAGCAGGTGCCCAATGGCAGTTTTTGACGCTGTGGAAAGGCCATGCTGGAGCAGGCACTTGGAAGGACCTATGGACCCATGGAGAGGGGATCCCACATTGGAGCAGGTTTGCTGGCAGGGGACCAACACCAGAGCAGCCTGTTCCTGAAGGACCGCACCCTGTGGAAGGGACCCACCCTGGAGCAGGGGAAGAGTATGAGGAGTCCTCCCCCCGAGGAGAGGGAGCACTAGACACAATATATCATGACCTGACCACAGCCTCATTCCTTGTCCCCTGTGATGCTGGTAGGGAGGAGAGTGGAGAAAATCAGGAGTGAAATGAAGCCCTTGAAGAAGGGGGGAGTGGGGAGAAGGTGTGTTATGATTTGGGTTTATTCCTCATTATCCCTTTTGGATTGATTGGCAATAAATTAAACTAATTTCCCCAAGTCAAGCCTCTTTTGCCCATGACCACAAATGGTGAGCGATCTCTCCCTGCCCTTATCTCCTCCACCCACAAGCCTTTCATCATATTTTTCTCCCCTGTCCAGCCAAGGAGAGGAGTGATAGAGTGGCTTTGGTGGGCACCTGGCATCCAGCCAGGGTCAACTTACCGCAGACCAACATGAGAATGCTCCCGGTTTGCAAAAAATTTCAGATTTTCTTCTGCTTTCTAAAAAAAGCATTATGCAAAAGCTTTCAGATGATCTCAGAAAATTAAAGTGCTTTGAAGGATCTGTTTTTCAGAACAAAAAAGTTAGATTTCTGTTCAAATCTCTGAGTCATCATTTTTACACATGTACAACATGAATAAAATATTTTAGAAACACTTGGCCTAATGCTTCCCACCAAGATTCCATGCCAACAAAATGCTATCCAGGTTTTCTTTCCCACATGGATTCTGATCTTCTGTGGGGTAGGGGGGTTGATATGGGATGCGCTAAGCTTCAGTGTAGTCCCTGGGTATTGCACCACTAGTTTGCTCCCAGTTGCATTAAAATAACTCCAAGCTGTTCCAGCAAAATAGAGCTACAGTTGAAAGCACCACAAACAAGTTCTTTAGAGTCAAGAATTTGCAGCTGCCTCACAATGTTCAAGACCAGGGACTCTGACCCATTGGGTCTAGTGAAAGGTGTCACTGCCCATGACAGGGGAGTTGGAACTAGATGGTCTTTAAGGTCCCTTCCAACCCAGAACATTCTATGATTTTATGATCACATCAGGAGAGATCTGTCCTTAAGCACCTTATAATATCTCAGTCTGAAGTACTTTTTTATAACACAATCCTTGGTTCTTCCTCCATGCGATGAGGAAAACAATTGCATTAATGAAACAAACTGCATTAATGAAAGTTTTAAAGACAGAGCTCATAATTTTTCTACCTGTAGTGGTTGCTAGTTGTTTCTTCAATATCTTAACAGTGTGAGAAGGTGACTAGCACTTGATGACAAGACATCTGACAGAGAGGTGTGAAGCCTGGGAAAAGGTCAACCTGTATTTCTTTAATTAAAGAGATGTTATTCAGTACACAGACTACTGAAGCTTGGGGGTTGGTATTAGAGGAACTTTATGGTCAACTGTTCAGTCTGTAAGCATTCATTGCATTTATCTAGGAAGCCTCATGGTGGAATTGATTTGACAAACATACTGCCACTACTTATCAGGTTATTCTTGTCACTGATGTGACAAAATAATTCATGAAGGGATTTTAAACTGTTTCTGATTTCCCTCCAGCTAGCTGTAGTCTCTAGCAGTTAGAAAATAGAAGTATGGAAGTACTTGAGGCAAAAAGTAAATGTAGCTTAATAACCTGAATATTATTTAAAAAAAAAAAAAAAAAAAACAAAACACCTAACTTATCTCAGAGAGCCTTTAAAATTCGTCTGTTTATGAAAGTGCAGCATTTCTAGAGGAAATATGAAAATGTACAATTCTACTTACATTAATCAAGGGAACCAGGAAAATTGGAATTTCACTGGTTTAGAAGAGTGAGATAAAACATATTGACAGAATAAGAATAAAGATTTAAAAAACAACAGTCTGAATTTTGAACTGAAAAATGTAAGGCTTGCATCACACCAAATATATATTTGTTTAAATTAAGCTAGACACATAGCTGTCACCTCAATCTGAACAAATATTTCTAAAAGACTTTTAGAAATATTATTTATCTTTTTTTAGAAACCAGACCATAACCCAACCCAGTCACTGCCTGACCTCACAAGGTGCAGAACCATTCTGAGCTGAGCCACCAAGTACCAGGCTCCCACTCCAGGTGCCCAGGGGTCTACAACTTCTCTGCATAAACTCCCAAAGCACCTGACCCAGTACATAAATTCAGAGTACATTTATTTCTTTTTGACTGATTCAAGTTTCTCTCAAAAAAACTCCACAAAGTCCACAGGAACAACAGGAGCAGATGAATCCTGTAAGTTGTCATCAGGCACTCATGCAGAAGAAGGAAGGCTCCTGACCAACATTTCGTTGTTCCTAGAAGAGTATGTGCATCTTTTTGGTTTTCACAGTCACTGGATAAAACAGCTAAGCCATTTGTTTCCTAAATTTCAGGTCAAGACTGGGTAGAAATGTATCTCTCTCTTGCACAGCCAGAGAGGAAATGGCAAGGGGACTGTAGCCCCCTTCATCTCCTAGGCATTTATTCCCAAACACGTGACATAGTCATCATCATCCAACTCTTGTATAAGAAAGTTTAATGGAAAGAAGTTAAAACTTAGATAACATGTCTCTAAGAACTTCCAGACCTGGCAATCAGTCATTCACTGACTCTTGCAAGGCTGTTCAGAAATTCTTGATCGCGAATGTTTCCAACAAGTTAGAATGAGCTTATAGTTCTTACTCCTACATATGATAGATAATGATACATATGATACTTCTCAGGCACAAAGATAATATTGTAATTGTTTTAATAGAATAACTTGAATTATTTAAACTCTCTTTTTCTGTTGTTTATGGCCAAAAAAAACCCCAAAACAGAGATGGTATCTTTTTTCCTCCTGTTGTTAATATTGCATGCTAGAAAACTTAAATATTTATGCATGTTGGGAAAAGAAGAAGTTATTTTCTTTCAAAATGGTCTCCCTTCAGAAGAACAGCATGGTCTTTATAGTTACTTCTAAACCAAACTAAATTAGATGTTTTCTTTTTACTGCAAAACCTGCTCTTGGGCCTTATTTCCACTGGCAGATATAAGACCACAAGGTTAAGAATACAGCCTAAGACCTTTCTCAGACCTTCAGTTCAAAGGGATTTTCTAAGTATAAGATTTGATTGCTTCTTTTTTTTTTATAATGAAATAAATTTAGTCAGGTTTTGACACAAAATGAAGTACTGGTCAAAGAAACCATGCTACCAAAACAGAGAGGTACAGAAACACTGTCACTGGTTTTCTTAATCTTGACCACAGAAACTCTTTCATTCCAATGCATGCAAACTGAAGGCTTTTCTGTTGATGGTTAATAAGT
This sequence comes from Neopelma chrysocephalum, assembly GCF_003984885.1. Classification (NCBI taxonomy): domain Eukaryota; kingdom Metazoa; phylum Chordata; class Aves; order Passeriformes; family Pipridae; genus Neopelma; species Neopelma chrysocephalum. The sequence goes on along the minus strand of NW_020897726.1, from coordinate 6,553,255 downwards.
GTCTCTATGTCACATATTTCAATGCAAAATGTTAACAAATCTTTAAGTACTATGATAATGAAAATACAGAGAAGGATCTAGTTTTTCACCTGTATTTTGCCAGCTATCACAAACCGTGGTGCTCTAGTGCAACTCTAATAGTCTAATCGTGCTATTCATGAGCAGCTGAGCAGATTACTTTAGCAGATAGTTTTTCTCTGAGGCCTTGAAGGAGAATGGCAACTCCAAATTGAAGGATTTTAGCAGAATTAAGGTTGTAGGGTACCAGACTCTTACCTTGATGCCTCTTACACCGAGTAGACATGTAGTAGTTTTCCTCTTCCTCAGCATTACATGTTGGTGAGTTTTAAGTAGTTCAACACTGGCAACTCTAGACAACACTCTGGTCCACATACCGGGTACTTTTGGCCTTCTGAGACATCTAGAAGCCACAAACAAACCCTTGCTAAACCTTGCTGTCACAGATAAATTATTTGCCTCTTGCACATCCTATTTATTCTGTATCTCTGCTGAAAGGTTACCTTCCAAAAGCAACACTGGTAGACAGGAATGTGTGCCTACACCACAGGCACAATGCCATATGATCTGACACAGTACAGCTCCAGCTCCTTTTCTTAGGCAGGTATAGCTGGGCCAGATAACGGGAATATCTCCCATTGCCCAATAATTCCCTCTACAATGTCTGTGCCTTCTCATAGGGGCAGCCACAGAGGATGTGTATCCAACACCTCAGCTGCCACAGTTTACAAATGTTATCAGTGCAAAGTGGGACAGTTCAGAAGCAACTAAGATTCCGTTCAGCTCTCCCTTCCACCCTTTTTCTATGGAGGCAGGGCAGACCCTGTTGAGCAGCAGCAACTAAATCTCCTTACAAACATGAGCCATTATTAATCTAAGCTGAAATGCCAGGTTATGATCTAAGGGAGTTTTGATGTCGATGCATATCGCCTTTGCCAGCTCCAATATGGATGCTAGAAATTCCTACAGAAGAGCAGAACAGATAGCTGCAGGTAGTAACTTCTTAAACTGCCACAGCACAGTCTTTTAAGTCATCTGTAGCACCCTTTGCCTCCTATACATAAATCCTAGGCACATGATACATGATACTCTGGATTGCATTCAAGAGAAGACAAATCTAAATCTCAGTTGCTATAGCAGCAGAGAAATGTATTACTTCTTTTTAAGTCGATTGTAGAAGCAGCACATTCCAGAATTCAGCAACATTAATACTACTCAAGTTGTAATTTTTTTCTTGCCATACCATGACACCCTTAACACTTCAGGTTTACACACACAAACAGCAAAGTTGTAACTACACCCTGTGTAGGCTTGTCTGAGTCAGCTTGAAACCAGCTCAGGGCACTGTTGTGCTGATGCTTTAAGACTACACTGCTGTGAGAAATGGCAAGCCACTCTCCCTGCTGCCAATCTAAACTTATAACTACCATTCATGTGTATCAGCAGGCAGATTCAATTCAGCAAACATCTGTCCAAAATCTACTGTGGGCTCAAGAAAAAGGATAGGACTAGCTTAAACTTTTCTTGGTGAGTCAATGGACCTCTGGCATTCAGGAGTACTGACTTCAGTTGGTGTTAGCCAAGCATGAAATCACACCAACAAGCACCAGCAATGCTTCAACTACAGCAGCTTTCATGTGGAAGCATTAAAAACTTTCGGCAGCTAAAGCTGCTTTATATTGCAACATCTTTATTTCTTAAGCTAGTTTGGCTACTTCCCGAATAGGTTAGGTGTACCTGAACAAGCTGCATCCACTCTTCTGACTACAGTGTGAGAAAAAGCATGCTCAACTAGATGGAGTTCAAATGCCACAAGCCAAGTTAGAGATACTATGTCACCTGCAACAGATTTTAAAAGCAAACAAACAGAAAAAAAACTAAACCAAACAAAGAAACAAAACCGAAACAAAACCAAACAAAACAAAAAACAAATCCCTGAAAAGCAATCCTTCTTGCGAAGTTCAGGGCCCGAGCTGTTCAGAAGTAAATGTCATTCCCAAGGGTTAGGGTTTTTTTTATTTAGACTCTTTCAACTCCTTCACAAATCTCTTCATTCTATTCTGCCATTTCATATAAAATGAGATAGACATATTGCGTTAGTGTCCTGTTCAATGTCTACCAAGAATCAGACAAAGAATGGAGATCAGAACTGACACTCTTCTTCAGTGAATCTGTTCCACATAACATGATGTTAATTACATTCTAGCCAAATTACATTTTTCATCTTCAGCCACGGATCAATTCTCAGGTATTCTTACCTCCCCAGGTTTGTTTGGGGTTTTTTTTCAACAATCCTAAACACTATACCTGGAGGTGGTAGATAGATTGCAAATGTCATGGCATTTACCTTTTTTATCAGAGAAAGCATTAGAAAGGTATGACGTGCCTGTGAACAGTTAAGTACCTCCTCAGACCAGATACAGAGCTCTAGTCATGTAGATACTGAATTCAACACCAAAATTTTGTGCATCCCAGATTGAATATATAAGGTATTTGTATTTGAGGGAGCCAAAGTCCCAAGAGCTTGGAAAGGAGTCTTTATACAGACAAATTTTCTTTCAATAATTTCTCTAGAACAGAAATTCTGTATTTAACCTCCACAAAGCAAAAAGAAACAAAACAAACAAACAACAACAACAAAAATTACCTTTTTGAATGCTGGAAAGGATTCACTTTGTCAGCTGTATGAGTTAATGTTTGTGTATGGTGAGAGATCTTTCTTTATGTGTATTTAATTTCAGAATCCTCTATAAATCTTAGTGTTTTGGTTTTTTTTTTAGTTTTGCATTAGATGATTTCCAAAGGATGACTGTGATGATAAGAAGCACAGGTCCAGCTCTGAGCTGAAATTGTAACCGCACAAAACCTGACTTGTATGGAGCTGCACAGGAACCTTTCTGAATCAAGTACTTAATACAAGAAAGGACTTACAAAACATCTATTCTAATAACAGATCCTACCCTTTCAGGCACCACATTTAGGTGAACAAGTGATTCATTCCATTCAGTGATCTATTTTTGAGCTCTGAAATAGCCTTACCTGAAACTTTGGTTTTATACAGACTTTTTCATACAACAGTTCTTGTCAATTGCTTGAAAGTGTGTATCTTTAAAAACTATCCAGGCATAGGTAGGTCTACACCACCTTAAACAAGTGCACTAGCAGGTGAAAAACATGCAATTTGACATAAGATGCCTGAGAGGTTTTCCATGTCTTCACCATAAATTGCTGATAAATTCTGTTTTCGGTTTCAGGCTTTACCAAGTGAGTAACTTGGCAGGTCTGAACACATGAATCAAAGTATAGAGAATCTTGGTATAAGGAAAAAGTGCCTGGGATTTGCAATTTCCACCATGTCTCTTCTAATTGCATTTTTACCCCAGCTGAATTGCCTGCAATTAACAACTTTGCCTCCCCTCTCTTTGACACTGACTTAATCCCTCAAGAAGACAGATTGTTGCAAAAATTGCTCTTGCCTGGAAAGATAAAGACCTGAGTGTCCTCAAAAAAGGGCAGGGAGAAGAATTCCTTCCTCTGGCTTTTTAGTAGTGTAATAATGCATTTGTGCTCATATCTTTACTGAAATGAAGGCCAGGGACTTCCCTAGTGGGTAGTAGTTATCAGTCAGATGCTATCATTTTTCCCTAGACTCCTCATCTCAGACCTACATGGATAACACCCCTTAGTCATTTAGTACAGCCTCATTTACATGGAACACAATGAATTAAATTGACTCCAAGGTCTCAGCTATTTAAGAGCAAACCTAGACAAAGTCATGTTCACATAGCATTTGGCTGGCAAGGTTTACTGTAATAAAATAGCTTTGGATATTTCCAATTAAAAAATTTTATCTTTCTACAACCCTTTACCAAGCTAGGTGCAATTAATCCATAACAAAAGAGCACAACTAGCAAAAAAAGGAAATTTAATAGCTGCGTCACAAGCAGCTTCATTCTCCTTCCTTCAAACATAATAGAAATCACGTCCCAATTTCCATATAGCAAAGACAAGTTAATATCCTTCCACAGTGTGTTACTCAGGACAGCAGTGCTGCAATGCATGTCATAGTAGAGCAGAAGACAACAACAAAATTTAAATATATCCCTGTCCAAGTAACTATTAGTTCTTATCATTGCCTCTGTCTTACTGCTAGTCAACATGTTCCTATTCAACACAAGAAAAGACAAAAGTAGCACCTCAGATGATTTGCATCTGATAATCATGATAAGACCCATACCATGATCTCAGCTTGAAACCTTAATGGAAGAGATCCTCTAAGCCTCTCCAGCCCAGCTTGAAGTTTACATTCAAATACAGTTCCCAAATTCAGCCTTCTATCCCACCTCAGACAAGAACCTGTGACTGGGGATTGTTGTTTAGGAAAAGTTCCTGGAGAGCTACAGAAAGCAGAAAATCTTCCCATCTCCAACATTAAAGAATGGCCTTTTACAAGTCTACAACAGGGCAGGTATGAAATTGGAACAAGATCAGAGGTGAATAGCAAACTCCCCAGTTGGCAGGAACAGATCCCTCAGAATGGGGTGGCATCACCTCTCTCTTTTTCAACTGTAAGAGTAAACTCTTTTATGCACAACTCAATTCCATAAATAGTTTCCCTCTCCCCTAAAACTTCATCCTCAATCATTCCCTTGCACCTGCAGTTGCTTTGCCTGTAACACTTAGTTCTGCATTAAAGAATAATAGTTTTGATAAGTGATCTCCAAGCCTGTGCTATTTGTGTAACAAGCAGAGATCAGGCAGGAACTGAGATTAATAACTAACCAGATCAGACACAGTAGGAGCCAATCCTCCCTCCCACTCTGCAGCAGGCCAAAGATTGGAGGTTCTTGTTTAATGAGGTTGGCAACAGCTCCCAATAGGGTGGGAAAAGTAGAATGTCTCATTGCATGCCAGTTTTAAAATCAACCCCCCCAGGGTAAGCATGCAGACAAGGAGTCTCTCTCAGTTTTGCATGGGCCCTGATTTTGAGCCCAGGGCAGCTTGCTCCTCCTGCCCAGATCCATCTGGCTGCACTTCCATGGCCACCCCCACCTCCCTCCCACACCTTCCAGCTACACCTGGCTAAAACAACCTCATGTTGCTTAGCGATGTAGTGCTACCCCCATCATATTGTTATGAAGGGCACTGACTGTAGCTCATTATCACAACACTTAAATGAGAAAAAAATTGCCCAACAAAGGACTAATTATCTTGCCAGGCCCAGGGCACATATGCAGACAACAGGAGAGAGGAAAGCCCCTGGCTCAGGCTGAGCTCTCCAGCCTCAGAGAAGTTTCACTGCAATGCCTTTCCCCTCTCATAGTGGGCTGAAAAGCCATCCTACACTCACTGACAACCTGGCAGCTCAGGGCCACCACACCACGCAGGGATGCTGCAGGGCATTCAGGGAAGCACTCGTCCTTACAGCCACCCTCATGCTCTCTCATGCCAGATGCAGTGCCAGGTGTTGCCCTGCCACAGCTGGTATAGATGGGAGTGCAGCAGGGCACCCATCTGACAGCAACATCAGTGTTGGAAATCAGGGGGAGACAGAGCCTCGAGCCCACACCAGGAAAAGTGTCAGAGTTGAACTGATCCAGGAGAAAGCAACAAACTCAGAGGTACCCCTAGATACAGCCAGTTCATTAGCCTGAGATAGAACAACCACTGCCATGTCCAAAGAAACCTTTACTACCAACATTATACAATCCCTGGCAGGCTCAGCATCTGAAGTGACAGACTTTCTCCACCCTTTTCCATGGAGAGGAAAGCAACATTCCACAGCCTGATGTCACTGTTGGTGGTGTTCTTGTAAATGAAAGGTTGCCCTGTGAACTTACAGTGCTACACGGTGTATATTTGGAATAAACCAGTTACCCTTTACCAACACTTTGCTGTCTGATCTGCACAACACATGCAGGACAGGTGAGTGGGGAAAAACTCAACATGTGTAAATTCACACATGCATGAGGAACCACTCAGAGATCGGCTCTGCCCACAGACAAAGGAGGAAGCAGAGGTGGCAAACCTCCAGAGAAACAGTGGAAAGGCTCCCTGGAGAGACAGGGTTTGATGCAACTCCAAGACCCCAGGTTGCCCCTGTGTCAGCCCTACTGCACTGGTTTTTTGGGGTAGAGCTGGTTTTCTTCACAAGGGCTAGTATGGGGCTATGTTTTCAATTTGTGCTCAACACAGTGATGATAATACAGGGATGGTTTTGTTATTGATGAGCAGTGATTACACAGAGCCAAGGCCTTGTCTGCTTTTCGTACTGCCATGCTGGCAAGGGTGTTAGAGGTGTACGGGAAGCTGAGAGGAGACACATCCAGGAGAGGTGATCCCAACTGACCAAAAAGATATTCCATCCCATATGACATCATGCTCAGTATATAAGGCAGAGGGAAGGAGGAAGGGGTGGGACATTTGGAGTGATGGCATTTGTCTTCCCAAGTAACCTTTATGTGTGATGGGGCCCTGCTGTCCTGGAGATGGCTGAACACCTGCCTGCCCATGGGAAGCAGTGAATTCATCCCTTGTGTTGCTTTGCTTGTGTGTGTAGCTTTTATTTTCTCTTTTAAACTGTCTTTATCTCAACCCACGAGTTTTCTGAGTTTTTTTACCCTCCCAATGCTCCCCTCAGTCCTGCTGGTGGGGGAGTGAGCAAGCAGCTGCATGGGCTTGGTGGCTGGCTGGTGTTAAACCATAACACCCAGCCAACAAGCTACAGCAGTTTCTGGAGATGCACTCATCCAGTTGATAGATGTGAGAAATAAAGAATCGGTTTTATTACAAGCAAATGAAATAAACAAATCACTAACGTAGGAGTTTTTCTTTACTAACCTATAAGGCGTATTGCAGAGTTGTAAGACACCGGATTCAGCCTGGAACCGGTGTCAGGGAAACATGCAAATGGGAATAGGGAACTGTAAAATGAATATTGGTAAGAAAACCCCTTATACCACATGGCTGGTCCTGGAAGCTGCCATGCTGCTGGACACAGCCAACCAGGAAGAGGGGAATGCCTCTTCTATGACGTAAACAGAGTTGAACCTTAAGAATATTTAAAAAGTGGGACTTTTGAATTGGAAGGTGTGTTCCTGGGAATCCTCCATGCCTAGGACACCCAACACATGTTGTAATTAATTTTTCCTTTCCGTTTTATTCCTTTTGTTTTGTAAACTTTTGCCATTTTTCTAAATTTAATAAATGAGATTTTTCTCACAATAGATACCATCTGGTCAAAGCCACCAAGGCTGCCCATGAGCTCAGGGTCATGGAAAACCGAAGCTCCGCAGCCTCTTCCCATCCCACCCCTGCAGCAAGGCAGTGGGAATCGGCCTGAAGAGTAGAACACTGATATTTTCTTAAATCAAGGATTGTCCCGGAAGTTTCATACGCTAAAGTGCTCAGAAAGCAAAGCTCAGAGCAAGTGTCTGCAGTGAAGCATCTGCAAAGAAGGTAAGTTTAAAAGAACCCCCAAAGGTGACTTTTGCGCTTTGTATCCAACACCGTGTTTCACCTCCACATAGTCCTTCTTCTTTCAAGACCAAAAGTAGAAATTTCACAGTGCCATCAGCCCACTGTATTATCACTTACATCACCTTTTTATTTCAACATCCTCCACTGTTTCACTTCCTCTGAAAATCTATACTTCACTGTCTCAAGAGTGTTATATCCAAGTTCAGTTGTAAAAGTACTTAGAATTTGAAAATAAAACCCATGCCAGTAAGGATTTAAAATTACACAGCCACCCCAAAGCAGAGATTTATATAACTTTCTTTACATTTTTCTTCACTTTTCTAATGAATATAATTGAGCAGTTCATAACATATTTGGATGTTGAAAAGGAAAAAAGATTTTATTTTGTTATACTTGTGGTGTTAAAAAGTGAAGTATTTTTAGTTAAAATTAAGTCTGTGTTAACTTGACTCCTTACTCCACTCCAGAATTGGTTTCAGGATTCCTCAACTCATTCTAGTAAAAATCTTCTGTTAAGACCAGAAGTGGCAATTTAAGTGCTTCACAGGGGCTCTTTGCAGGAAAGGATATTGAAGTAGCAAATTTCTGGATTTTTGCTTTATTAAGAATCTGGAAACCAAGTCACATGTAATTGCACTACTGAACCTCTTACAGGGACTGGAGGACATAGCTCAGGTTAAAAGCCACGGACAAGATTAAGGCCTATATCAGTACTACAGTTAGTAGTTGGCCTGCCCAGGGCAGGCAATCCTTTATAAACTCCGTGACCTCTTTGGAGGTTTTAGATGGGAGCAACAGGGCACTGATTAGTCACCTAGTACCCATATTAAAACTTTAAAGGGAACAAAGAAAACAACCTAAATTATCATCCTTTTTATGTGCAAACTATGGTAAATTGGGAGATAGAAGAAGCATAGCAGTCTGAGTTGTTTTTCCTCTTTGAATGCTGGCTTCGTTGCCTGCTACTCAGTACAGTATGTTCCATCTTCAACTTTTTTTTTAGAAGGCACATAGGAACTTCAGAAAAACAGCACATGCTTGCAGAGAGAAAAAAATCCTGAAGGACTGGCAGATACTTGTGATTTCTGAGCATCAGCGGGGTTTTCTAACTACAAATTGTTCAGATGTTGTGGGCTTGACAGAATCTATTCCAAGCTTGTTGTTTTCCTGCTCTTTTTCACAGATTTAGAGTCTCTGATGAATGCTATGTGTACCAGTCCAGATGCTCTATTCTAGCTATAAAACAGTTTTAATCAGCTAACTGGATAAGAGAGCTGAAAATAGTGCAGCTCTTTACTCTTTATCAGCTTAACATTTTCCAGTACACAACTTTAGACTCCGAGAAGTACAAACCAGCCCAGTTATAGCTGACATACATATTCTGGGGCATTGTTTGATGTTGCTTTAATATTGGATTTAAAGAAACTAGGATTTAACTCTTTGTATTGTCATTCTAAATGACAGTTCCCAAATATCGCAGCTAACTGAGCACTTAATTGTTAGAGCAATTACTTGCAAATTAACAGACTGTTTGTAAGGATTTGGCCTCTGTTTCAGTTTTAGAAAAGACCCTGTTAGGGTATGTGTGCTTTGTGTCTTAAATCCAAATTCTATTTTCTAGACTCTCTCTAAACACTGGAAGGAGCCTTATTGTTTGGCCTTTGTCAGTTTTTAGATGAACAGACTCATGCAGTGTTACGCTGCCATTACCAAGACTATTTATCCGAACCTCTAAGATAGGAACAGAGATCAAAACCTTCTCCGGTTCTAATCATTGAAGAATCAAGTATCAAATAGCACTCATTTTAAGACCAAAATCATTTTGACACGTTGAATCTCTCAAATCCCTAGTGGCACCATGCCTTTTGGCAAAGCTTGTAACACTAGTCATGCCAATAAAGCAGTTTGAATTGAGCTGCCTTTTTGCCCAATCCCACTAAAACCATAGTAATTGGCTCAGACGCAGAGGCTCAGCTGTCTCAATGAGCGCTAAAGCTACCAGCCAGTATTGACAATGGCTTTTTTTCAAGCCTGGCAAAAGGAAACCTAATGCAAATGTTCCTGTTCTTGTCACTGGCCTGGGAGGATTTTATCTTTCCAAGCTATCTGATTTTCCATATGTGTTCACATCCCAGGACACGTTGATCAGCTTCAACCAAATGTGCCAGAAGGCGAAAAGTTCCACATAGTTAAGGGAATAGAAAGGAAAACCTTATTACAATCCAGAAATCCTCATAGGAGGAAGACTAACACCTCAAAAACAGAAAAAGATCCCCTCAAACCACTTTAAACATCAGAAAATCCATCAAGAGATACAAACCTTAAGAAGCTTCTGTATAAAAGCCAGACTCTGTCTCATGGAACTACTTGACTTAACAATAGTTGAGGGGGCTTTCCTCCTTATTGAAAAGATTTTCCAGCCCTAGGAGGGACTGGATACTGGTGTGCTGCTCGGCTTATTGTAAAAGTAGAAACACCATACACATTCACCTTAGGCATTTGGCAAATGCTCCCTGTGAGAAGTGTTATATCAGAACCTGCTGTTTTGTGACTCACTCAACACATCTGTCTAGATATGGCTGTCATTTTTATCAAAACCAAATATTAACACAACAATAACTACTCCCTACACCAGTTTCAAGTGTTGTGTAAAAATGTGACACCTTCTTCAGGTTTTTCATTATTCTGCATTGTCACACCACCAGCCATATCAACACCAGGTACATGAACGTGCAACACCATGGACAAAACCTTGGTAGTGTTTTAATATTAAAACAGTGACACTACTTTGGCTGCCATGTGTGATCACTATGAGAGATGCAAATGAAATTTATTTTCACCAGTCCTTTCCAGTAGCAGTTTGATATTTCAAGGAAATAATAAAATAAGTTTTATTCTACATATTCAAGTAGAATATGAAGAGCAGCCAAGGAGATGAGTAGGGAGATATGCCAAAGTGTGGGGGTTTTTTGTCCAGCCAGTTCAGAATTGCATTGTTATCAATCTTGTTTAAAAACAAGATTGGGTATATCTCTATCTGTCAATTCCCCCCTCCCTATCCTCTATTCCTCTAGTAGGACTTCTCTAATCCACTTGGGAGCAGCAATCATACAGAAAAGAGTCAAACTGATAAAGTTTTCCTTACCATCATTCTTTTTCCTCTTGCTGACCCAGCATCTCATACATTCTCTAAGTCTTTCGCCTGCAATGTAAATGAGCAATTAATTCAATCTAATATTGTAGCATCCTGATGAAATATCTTTTTCCCTTGCTGAATTCTTATCTTATGGGACTTATTCTCCAGTTCTGCAGTAATCCCTTCCAGGATAGACAATCTGCATTTAGAAGAGACATTAAAAAAAATAAACCACTTAAAAACAAATTAACTGCTCAGTCTATGTTACATACTAGAAAGAAACAAGAAGAGGTATGAAATATTTTCTTCCCTTTTTCAGTCTTCTTTGACTCTATTCTAAACAAAGGAAACAAGGTTTTTCCAGTTCCCCCTTATTGAGAGCTGCTCTGTAATTTATTTCTTACAGAAACTTCTGAACAGTTGCAGACTTCAGGAATTCTGCAGGTGTATTGAACTGCAGTGTTGCACACTTCTAACCTTCAGAAGTACATTCAGTTATGCTACAAAAACTTTTCTCTGTGTCTGCATCAATAAGGTTCAACAGAGTTTTAGTTCTTTAAGGGTTTCTGATGTGACTCTGATCTCTTAAAAGCGTCAGACATACGGATTTCCCCTGGCAAAACTCCTAATGACGTACTAGTCTTACCGTAACCAGATAGGAAGGCATTATAATTTCCCTGATGTAGACAGTAATGTGCAGTACATACCACAGCCTGGGTTCTGCTCTCATTTACATCTCACTTATTCACTGACTGTGGTAAGCCTGCTATTACTAGGATAATGCACAACTGAAGGTCCCTCAAATTACAGAAAAGTATAATTCTGAATTGAAAGAAAGGACGATTCACTATCAAGAATTATATATCTCTTTTTATATAAATATGGAAACAGCAAGTAATTGTGATCTATTCACAAATACTTATATTCCAGTCGCATACATGGTATTCCTGACAGTAGAAAGCTGGCTATTATCAGAATCTGATGCAGTCATAAACACTGCTATCACGCTCCAGTAGCTTCTCGGTTTCTGGCATACATCCTAAGTAGCTGACCTGAACAAAACAAGAAAACCAAACCAAAACAACAACAAAAGAAAAAAAAAGCACCAATGAAATACACACCCCCAACCCAAAAAATTTATCGCAGAATAACAACTCTGAGAAAGTTTGTCTAGCCTCTCTGAAAGCCATTAACAGAGGTTTCTGAGTTACTGCTAATGTAAAGAGCACTCTGTGGGAAGGGGGCCTGCACTACCAGGGTTCAGTGAGGCTGTGCATAGAGCAGTCAGTCTTTTTGTGGTTTTAAGCATTTGTCCTCAGATTTGTCAAAAAACACGCAATGCAGTTACACATGGTTTCACACTTTCCATTTTACAGAACCCTGTTCTTTTAGGCACCACGCCTTGTGCTTAGAAAGCAGGGGGGCACAGAAAGACAGAAAAGTTCTTTATTGAAAGGACATTTCTTGTGAAGTTCTTACCCCATAGCAAGTACCTTAAAAGAACATTAAATTCTCCTCTCTGTAACAGAGAGGACAAACCTGTTGGAAATCCTCATCTCAACATTTGTGGGATAAGCAAGGAAAAACCAAAATCACTAGTACTAGAAAATCTTGATATAACCATTGTTCTGCACCATTACCAACCTTAAAGCAGGAGCAAGACCCTATCCCATTCAAGCTTATAGTTTAGTCATTGGGACACTGTGTTTCAAGAAATGAATGTGAGCTTTAGCTCAGCACTCGGCACTCAGAATCTCAACTTCTTCCTATGTGAAAGCTGGACGCGTTCTGTTAGGCACACACTCACTAATAAATAAATAAATAAATAAATAAATAGGAAGTCAGGCTACAGCTACCCACTTGACAGCAACTACAAGGGTCAAAGAAGTAGCCCTCTGTGAAGAACAGTCTTAGATTCATTGCAGGGGTTTTGTGCCTTCTCCATAACATCAACACAATATGCTTAGATGCCAAAGAGCAATGTAGTCTGAGATTTATTGCAACTGGGGCATATAAGGCATAGAAAATAGAATTAGAGATGAGCCTTGGCTGTCCTCCATCATCTGATTAAGAAAAATAAGACTAGAAGGAAATAACAAGAGGACTAGTTCAGAATTTCAAAGATATACCTGAAGGCCAGAGTGCAATGAGCCTTGGGAAGGCTTCTTCCTGCAAGAGTTTTATCACCTGTTCTAAGAGCAGCTGGGGCTTGCTAGCACCACACTTCCAGTTAGAAGGACAGTAGAGATGACCAGTGCCTGAGATGCAGTACAGAAGCAGCTGCAATGTCTGTTTGCATGTGTTAGGAAAAAGCTGGAAGTCAAATCTGCAAAGGAAGCCTGAATTAGTTCAAAAAATGATGTTATGGCAGGATATGCAGAGCACAGAGTAAGAAACAGGATTTATTCTCCTCTCTTTCTCCATTGCAGCCTCATTCCTGTTCGTAGCAGATGGCACATCAAGCATGTGATGGGTGATCTTTCCTAACATTTAACATTTTGGAAAGTGGTTTCCTTTAAGCTAGCTGTTCAGGGAGGTACATGCAGCAGGTGTAGTGAGTAAAAACTACAGGGCTGCACTTCTGAGCTGCTCCTAGCTTATAAAGAAAACACTCTTCCAGTGAGGAAGGGTTAGAAGGGATTGAGAATACGGGGAGCAACAAGTGGAAGTTAATGCAAGTAGTTGTCCCAAAAACTACAGAGGGGAAAACTCCAACAACACCATAGCCATGAATAAAAGCAGAATAACTCGTCGGAAAACCTATTAAGGAGACAAGCCTACAGGAGCTTATAAACTGTAAAAATCCTATATAGAGAAGCTTTTGCAGTGTAGCTAAAGCCTTTGGTTAGAACAAAGGGAAACTCTCCACACTTCCATAGAATTATGTAACTGTGGTAAAAAAAAAAAAAGAAAAACAGTATGGAAAACACTTTTTGATGGAAATATATTACTGTTTTCCTATAAGAATTAGAGATCCTAGAGAGGTCCTTTGAAAGCAGGGATATGGGTCTAAGCCAAGAAAAGTATGAACAGATACTTACTTTTTCTGTCCATGCTTGTCTTGGAAGATAGTGACTCTTCCTGAGCTGTCTACAGTCTTAAACAGACAGAGGCAAGCAGGAGAGCAGACCAGAGGGAACCCAGTAATACATAAATTGAAACTGAGCACAGGGAGCAGCTGAGATTAAGATAATATTAAATTGGACTGGATTAGATCAGCTAATATGAACCTGCTTCTTACTGCTTACTAAAATAAGAGTGAAAGCTTCCGATGCTGTGCATTAGAAACAGGCTTCAATTTCACAACTTCATTAACCAAACATCTTTAATTCAAATATTTTTATTTTAAAGTTATACATCTTTTTTTAAAATGTACGATATAAAAGACAAAAGGTCTTGCATTAAATCACAGTTTATGCATTTCAGTGAAGCTACTGCATTATGTAAATAGTACCTTTTGAAGCTGGAATAGAAATTTCTACAAGGCCCTTCTGGGATCCATTTTTATTTCCCAGGTATTTGTTCTATTTCTATATGCAACTGATGGAATTGCACAGAAATAAAGGTTTCTTTGTTGCTATTGATGCAAAAGGAAAAAAAATAAGTAACAAACAAGCAATGCAACAAAAGCCTCTAAATCAGGTACTTCAAAGAGTGTGGGCTGGATTCAGATGAGTTACTTCAGCACTGCAAAGGTACACAGACCAATAAGGTGACTCGAAAAATTTAAGCTAGGAGTTTATGTTTCCCTTACATGCAGTAGAAAGACATTGATACCTGTAAAGAATAATTCTAACCATATAACATAGGCAGTTCTAGCTCCAAACACTGATGAAATTCAACTCAGCCATTTCACAGGGAATCAACAGAGTAGCCTATAAAGGACATTTAGTAATCAGAACACAGGCATACATCAAAACCTGGTGTACGGGCATGGAGCACCACCTGTATTCTCCAGCAGATATCCCAAAAACAAAGCACACACCCTTATGAGGAAAGGTGCTACATCATTCTTTGGACTTGATGTCATCGCCACAAGAAACAGCTGACACAGCTGGAGGCTCAGGACTTGTCTGCACTGCAGAACTGAATATCTGTAAGGATGCCACAATATCAGACCCAAGGGTATTCCTTACAGATCCGTAGCATTGAAGGGCAGGTATTATCACACTTCCACAGCCCTCAGCCTGGAAAAGTATATAACCCAAGACCAGGTATGGCATCCCAGCATCTCCCAGATGCAATTAGAAAGAATGACTCCAAACCAGAGCTTGGAAATTAATGTGACAGATTGCAGTAAGCACATGCCAAAGCTGTGGAAGTGTTTTCCCAATGACAATAACACAGCCTACAAGTGGCATCTATCACGGAGA
Organism: Neopelma chrysocephalum; assembly: GCF_003984885.1. NCBI lineage: Eukaryota > Metazoa > Chordata > Aves > Passeriformes > Pipridae > Neopelma > Neopelma chrysocephalum. Next base: position 6,538,249 of record NW_020897726.1, on the reverse strand, counting down.
GTTTTCCTGCTCCCACTAGGACTGGCTGCCTGAACAGCAATAGCTGCTCTGCTGGAGGTGCTGACCCTTGACACAATTTAAAAAAACAGCTCAGTCTTGCAGCATCAACAAGACTGATCTGCTGTTACAGACTTCTCTGAGCCCTCTGACCTTCCAATGAGGAAACAAATGTGACACAGTTCCAGAAAACCCCATCTGAACACTCTCCGGGGGCTATTGTTTCGATTTGTACCAGTGCTCCAGTACAAGAGGCATGATGAGACCTTTGTCTTCAGAAGCAAATTAAGGAGTCTTTTACCCCACCATTTCCTCTCCATCCTCTCAGGAACAAGCATGAGACTGACATGGATGATGAAACACAAGTGGCCATGCCAGGGATAGAACAAGGGAGTGTGAAATCCTCATTCAAATACTGCTATTTTCAACTGATTACGTGACAAACACAAAAGAGAATCTCAGCACCACTCACAATAAACCTAAGAAACTTGGCAGGTTTCTCTGACATGTCTGGGAAGCAGCCTGCTGCCATAGTGATTCTACTCCTCCCTCAAACTGACTATGCTGGGAAGGAAGAAAAATTTGGAAATATAAACAGAGATCAGGAACCATTTGCAAGGGGATTTAACAAAAATCTTCTCTTTAGGCAGAACAAACGTGATTGTTTTCAGTGGGGAAAAAAAAAGAAAAGTATGAAAGTCCAGCAAAAACTTACTAGTTCTGTTTAAAACAGCACAGGAATACTAAATGTAGAATTGCTCTGTATTTGCTTCTGAAGGTCTATTTATAAGGGTGATTGGGGTGTGACCAGCACTTTTTCTTTTCCTGAAATGATACCTGCTACTGCTACCTCAGAAACAGCTCTGAGTGAAAGAAGTGGGAGAATGTCAGGTGCCTGTTGGACTTTGATCCCAAACCTCATGTAAACCATTTTGGCTCATCTCCACAAGGGTGAGAGTGAAGTGCCTCAGAGTGGACTGTGCTAGCACTAGTGAAGATGCATCATTGCTGACAGTGAAGAAAAAAGAATGTCTTGAAGCATGAAGGCAAGGCAACCATTTTTTAGATCCCCCTTTTGGAGTGAATCAAAGGGTGATGGGTAAGATAGGGAAATCAGAAGAGAACTGAGAGTAGTCAGATCCAAAAATCTGTTCATTTTTGCTTTCACTATATTCTTTTTTTATTAATAATCTTTCAGTGAAGCTAAAGTTGTTCTTTGGATCAAAATACAATTCAGCAGCTGTGAAAAGCACTATTTTTATGTCACCATCATGAAGTATCACTACCAATAAGGACTTCTACATATGTCATATTTCATTTCCATGTTAAAAAACCATCTTAACTGGAGGGAACGATTTAAACTTTTGATTTTCTATAGAGCCTCACGATAATTATCCTGACACCAACACTTTAAAGGGGAAGGTCAAAAGTCAGAAGGCAGTCACATGTTATCAAGAATGTCCTCTAGAGACTTAGTTTGCTAAGAGTCTTATCCTAATCCTTTCCAAGGTATTCCTTAATGCTAACAAATCTGCAGTGTACCCTCTGTAGGAAACTTCCATGCAGAGCTTAATACCTACTCAAGTAGCTATTTATTGCAGAAAAGGCAAAATTAAAAAAAAATAAAATTCTTTTTTCATACACTGAGATTTTACCAATCTCTATGAGTATCATTCAACATTGGATTTCAGATTTTTCTTCTAGGCAGCTTCCAAATTGTACTTTCCCAGTACAGCATGAAATAACATTTAGCCTGTGACCTTCAGCCACAGAGACTCCTGGAACAGATAGCCTAACATGAATGGTGCACAGCAAGATTGAAGGACACAGGCTACATCACGTGTGTAGCTTCCACATCCAGAATGAAGCAAGGAATGAATCCTTCTCTGTGTCCCCTCGTGCACCACTCCCAACACCCACCTTTTTATTTTGGAACACTAAATTTCAGATATATCTTTAGGGGGGAAAACCCACCAAACAAAAAGGATCATCAGATGCAATATTTTAACTTGTTCTCAATTCTGGGAGAGCAATGCAAAAAAAAATAGAAAGGTCTATAGGCTAAATGTAGCTGTGTTTATTCACTCTAACAAACCAGGTCTGTAGGATTAGTAAGAGAAGTAAGACTATAGAACAAAATTATACACTAGAATAGAAAAGAGGAGAGAGAGAGAGGATTTCATCGTGGATTATCATGATAGAAGAATAGCTCAATTTAAAGGCAATCATAAAGAAAATATAGAAGTGGGGTCAAAAAACCCCCTGCTTTTAGTCTAATTAAAGCAAGCCTCAGACCTGGGCTGTAATCAAATTTCTTCTCTTACTACCCTTGCAAATGAATAGCATATTGTTCAGATTAATGGACAGGAAAGTCAACATTGCCCATCAGTCACCACTGTAGCTAGATAACTGTCCCAAGTCATGCAGAATTACAAAAGGATGGGCTGTTTTCTTCCTGCTCTTACTGCACTGGTGAAACATCACAATGATTCCCAAATATTGAGGATTTTAACAGTTTTTTTCTCCATGCCTTCTGCTTTTTTATATACATTTTTAATTAGGCAAAGAGGGCTAATGCAAATCAAATTAAATTATGACTATTAAACTGTGTCTCTTGGGGAAGATTTTCAGCATGGTTAACAGGGAATTAGGCAAACTTCTCCTTTAGTATTAATGAGAGTTTTGCTCCCAGTTCCTCTGCAGTACAATTCTGACAGGCCCTGTACCAACCAAACCCTTCAACTCGCAGTACATTTGTGCAAGCTTAGACTGGGCCTGTTAAGAACTGTGAAACGTGCATATTGCTCATTTGTTACTGCAGACATAGGCAGAGGCCCAGGGAGATTCCAGAAAGCTGATTTATTGTTAAAACAAGGAAACAGGTGTACAAGAGCTGTTATTGAAGATAACCTCATAAAGCACAGATATACAAGTAGCACGGGTGCTCTATCCAAGAGGCTCCAGAACACATCCTGCCTTTCTGGCAACCCAGACATCCCCATGCTGCTACTCAGTGCACTCCCCTCTCTCCACAGCTTCTCCAGCCTAAAGGAGGGTAAAGTAAGAAATTACGCCCAAGCAATGCTGGTGGTGGTACTGATCAGCTCAGGGACACTGAAGCCTCCTAGACAGTGCCAAGGGCTCACCATGTGTCTGCATCACACTCATGGAAGGAGGTTACTACAGGACTACATTTTTCATTGTAAAAGAATTTTCTCCTATAGGAAGCCTGGGAGTTGTTGGCTTTTTTGTTGTTGTGGGGTTTTTTTTGTACTACACATAATTCATTAAAAAAGAAAAGCAACTGCCGGAACTGCATTTTTGCTTATGCTGGCTCTATAAATGACAAGATTGTCAGTGAACAATTTTGCTAGATGTGGTTTAGCCCTTTTTACTCGCTTTTCCGTCTTTGATTTTGAGAGAAGTAGAAAATAGGGAAATGAGAAATTGGCATATGTTCCTCTTTCTGTCTTGAGCTCAGAAAAGACTTTAAAAAGGCCGCCAACTTTTTAGATATCATGACCAAGCAAAAGCATTTATGAAAACAAGCATGGTGTCAAACCCTACATGGAATTTATTTGCACTTCTAACTTTTTTTACTACGTGCTATTTAAAGTAGTTTATCTTTTAGTATTTAATAAGAGTAATATCAGAAGTATTTCAGAAAAAAATTTTTTTCAAATTAATTGAAAATTACTCATAGAAAAGACATTTTCTATTGTTATAGAATTTCCTAGTTAGATTACATTTTCTGCTTTTTGCATTTATCCAAAAGGGTATTAAAAATAATCTTTTTCACATCTTTAATATTTACCTGCAAGAAAATAGACCTCCTTTTTCTTTGTTAATTTTAAGCTTGTATATTGCATAAATAAATAACAGTTCAAAAACACATCCCTACAAGCAGGCAAGAACTGAAACGATAGGTTGGTATAACTTAACTTCACATGCAATGCAGAAATAATTTATGTGAGTAGAGAGAATTGAACCTCAGAAGGAATAAAAAAAATAAATTGTAAAACTTGGAACCTGAACACACAACCTGAGGCATTCAGCTGTCTGCTTTGCTGGAAACTAGGAGTAAACAAATGAATCTAACACATAGGGGTTTTTTACTGCTATCTCTTCGTAAAGAATACATTCTTTCCAAAACCAGCAAGAAACAGAAACGATCTGGCAAAAAGATGAAATCCCTTTACACACAGTGTTTACACTGAAATCGCAGGCAATAAAGAGAATGTCAACTGCAGCAGCTCCAACCTTGTTTGTCACTAGATTAACTAGAGAGGCAACAAGGACAATGACTCAACCTTTCATGCCTATTAGGCTCCCTGTGAAAGGCCCTATTCACTCACCAGCTGGCATGGTGGAAAGCTATCTAAAGATGTGAACAAGCGCAAGGGGCAGAAGCAGCCCGGCCCCGCTGCAATCTAAAACTAAAGTTGCAATTAATTATATATGGAATGCGGCCAGGCCTCACTAGCATTGTAATCAAATGGGACCACACAGAGAAAAGAAAATCCTTTATCATCACAGGCACTGCAGACAGACAGAGTTCTTGCAATAGAAGAGATTTTTTTTTTTAATTCTTCGTGGTACTAATCATGTTGACAGTTTATGATATGTTTATATCTTGAAACTTCAAGTTTGCTGTTTCTGTTTTATTTCCAACAAAAGTCTTATGTGCCTGTTTATCTATTCTTTTCTCACCAAAACCAACCGCTTAAATGAATTTTTTTCATATGTGCTTTTTGTCCTCATACTCATAGCAATAATTTTACATTATTCCAGTGCTTGTACCCTAGAGATATTAAAATCTTCAGGATCATCACTCAAACTGCTTGCAAATCACAAGTTTAACCTGGGAAATTCCTGATAGTCTCAACCACACATTGGCACAGTTTACAGAATTCAGGATGCTGTAGGCATGTTTCAGATGAGACCAGCTTCAGGTAATTTCCCCTTAGTGTAATTCTCCAAGACTGCACAATTTTCCTTTGGGGAAAATTGAATGCAAAAAGCATGCCTCAAAACAAAATGAGGACAAAAGTGGCTGTGGACAGCCAGAATGATAGAATCCCATCAACGTCATCCACGTCACGAAAGCAGCAGCATTCCCAAAATTTATCTGATATATGTAATGCTAAACTTGTATCTTCCCATCATGAGGATCATTAAACACTATTACAGTACTATTTTGAGTCTGTAACCAAATTAAGACCCCAGGGTGTACTACCTGGCATACATATCAACAGTAAGATACTCTAGCTGAAGAACTTTGTAATCAGATAAATCAGATAAAAATCCAACCAAACAAAAAACCTTCCCCCAAAATTGGAGAAGAAAAAAAAAAAAGGCCTACATTACCCATTTCTTTTGCTTGGGCACACAGGCAATTCATGGCAGGGACGGGAAGCAAAGAAAGCTGGTCCTAGGCAGGTATTTAACCCCATATGAATCCTTCTCTATCTTCATCCCTCTTTGCTCATTATTTCTGTCATTTGCTTATTTTCTTGATTAATATCATTCTAATATACTTATTTAACCATCTAATTGCTATTTAGAGTGCAATACTAAAATCAATGGGAAACATCCCTTAAATACAAATAAAAATGGACTATAGTCTTTGCAAAATAGGGTACAAGTTATCTCAGGATGGGGTATTTCTTCAAGCTTATTTTTTACAGTGCCAATATGTCTTGGATTTTGAGGTACAAAAATATTGAACAATAATTTAACTGCTGTTAAAATCACAAAATGAGGTGTGTTAACAGCACAGGTAGAGAAGATATGCATCTGGCTTTGTTACAAATTACACACAACCAACCTTAAAAACCTTTAAAAAAAGGTAGCACTGCAACTGCCATTACTTAATATGAAGATAGGCATTCACAGTGCAAAAAAGCCATGCCATACTGGAAAGCACCAAAAGGCTGAACTAGACCCAGTTCAGTGCCTGCAGTCTAGCTCTTGTTTCACTGCCTAGCGTTCTTCTTGTTGGCAGATGTTATTTTCATGAACTGTCACCACGTATTTTGACACAGAGGAGAAAGGGGCTGATTCAATGTGCATTCATGGATACAGACACTGCTAAAATATGCAGAGATCCAAATCCCCACAAAATACAGCACATAATAGAGCATCAGTTAGCATCTCTCAGGAATGCTGGGCTTTTTAGGAGGAAAATGCATTACCTTTAAGGATGTTTTTTGGGGGGTTGAGTAGGTTTTCTATTTATTTATTATTTTTGCTTTATTTATCACTGATCATACAGGGTCTTCATAAGGCCACAACATGTCAAAAATCAACTTCAAAAGGAGAAAGGGAAGTTTAGACAATCAGGTCTGGCCATACCAGCACCTGTCTAAACCGAAGAGGAGTCTGGCCAATGAGGTACTGCAAATAAGCATGCCCAAGCTTCTTTCTTCTGTGGATAGCCTCTGTGTGGGTAGGTGAAAATATTATAAGCAACAATGAGCACAGAAAGGGGCACAAAAAAGGCACCTTTAGGGAGCCTAAAGCCCTGAGCCGCAGCCAGAGCACAACTGGCTCAGTCCTCAAAAAACATTGATGAAGAGCAGAAAGGAGACACATAAAAGGAGCCTTTTGGCAGCAGCCTGAAATTGCATCATCTCTAGTGTACTGTAAAATTTGAACTTCTTAGAGTCAGAGAAATATAAACACCTCCACAGCATGACTGGGCAGCAACTGCAGGTGCCTCCCATCACATGGGGAAAGAGATTCATACCCCAAGCACAGCTGAGTGCACTAAAAGGAGCCCCAGTAATAGATCTTTTGTTTGGTTGGTTTTTAACCTCATGCTGGATATTACTGGAGCAGACCAGGTTCCCCTAGCTGTGCAAAATTCTTTCTTTAGAGAAAGTATCATCATCCTTCATCGACACAAAATGGCTAAGGGCTATATTTTCAATATGATGTCGAATGAGTAAATAAGCACCAAGTGGGATTTTAAAATGCCTGTAAGTACTTCAGACTACGGATGATTACGTGGAAAAGGGAAGCAAGTACTGTAAATACTGGATAACTAAAAATTTGAATCTGTTGTGGTGGATTTGAAGTACATGAAAGAACTGGATCTATCAGCTGACCACTGTAATCCTCTCCTCAGAGAAGCAGAAGCAACATTTTGACCATGTAAGTATCTATTTATACATATGAACAGACACACACACATATATTTCAGTCCTATTAAATTGGACAACCTACAATATAACTTGAAAAACACTTTGAGAGCAGTTGTTCACTGATGTGGGGGATAGAGGAGGAACAAAAGAACCTAAGAAACAAAAGTCCTGTGTACCACGCAAACATTTCATGTGTAAAGACTGAAACATTGTCACATTCAGCTGGACTGACCACTCGAGTTTAGAAAGCAGAAACTCACATGTCCTACTTTAGGATTTAAACTCTCAGTGAAGTCAAACATCAGATAAGGATACCATGGGCAAGTGTAGCCCAATCCAATGTCTTGCTTTAATTGAACAAGGTAGGAAACCAACAAGCAGCTCAACACAACTTCAATGTGGGACTTGGCTGCTTTGTACCTCCTGAATTTGTAACAAGGACCAAACAGTAAAAGGAAGCATGACTGTGCAAGGCAAGTCTGATAGAGATGGGGGATCAGGGGGAGGAAGGGTGGTAAAATACTGGAACCAAACACCAAATCTAAGAATTTCAGACAACTGAAGACATCATAGTTTGGCTGCAAAAGTCACATTTATATTGGATTCCAGTTTCTAGAATATAAAATTAACCATTGTGCCCAACAGTCTCCTGTGAGTTTGTCTCACGGGATGTGAAGCTGAATTCGAAGCATTGCAGTCTAAGGCCATTTATACTGCTGGTATACAGCAGAACGCCTCTCCAGGCAATTCTGCAACATTTTTAATTGCTTTTAATTCACAGTTATTTAATAGTTTCCATTATTCTAAGAAAAAGAACATGCAAAATCTGTGAAGACTGAAGGAAAAAAAATAATAGGCTGTTCTACTTTGATAATACACCTTAAGGTATTCTGCCAGCTCCACTAGTGACAGTAAGTAATCCTTCCTCTAGTTTTCCTTAAAATGGTGATTTTTCTTTAATCAGAGCAAGAAAAGTCTGTTAGTGCTTCACAGCAATGTTTACATAGAATTTGCCTTTCTTGTGCCCCACAAAAGTTACTTTGGGAGCACAGAGTGGTGAATACCTCGGGATGCAAAGTGCCCAGCTCCAGCGGAGTGGGACTGTCCTCCCATCTGCACACTGCAGTGACTTACTGGCATTTAGGAGGCCAGTACAACCACCTCTGAATAATGTGTTTATAATATCTAAAGAAGAAGAAAAGAAGTGTTAATGAGAAATCAGCTCATTGTCATCTCATTTTTTCCACATATTCAGTTATTTGTCATCTGCTTGTGTCTTTGACTGACAACATTCATGCCAGCTGCTCACTGAATGGGAGCTTTCCAGCATGCCTAAATAGACTGTTTGTCTTCATCAGTGCTTTGTGCAAATTCATTCAGCTGGGACTTACAGACTGTCATTAGGCAGGTCCAATCTTTCAAGTTCTGCTGCCACAGTCCAAGATGTTTGTTTTAGCAGACTTTCCCTTGCTTTAATTTCTTTGACACAGGAGAACCAAGCTGGTGTTGTTGTTGTTGTTGTTTTTGTTGTGTCCCATCACTGCAGTTTCCAAGCATATTTCCATACTGCACTCCAAGGGGAGAGGGGAAATGCACACACACTACATCTCTGGGATAATAGGTTTCATTGTGTTGTATTTATTTGCTTTCCACTTTTCTTTCATAAAACAATTTAATAACGAGTCCTTATCAACTAGGGGATTGAACACCAAGGAAAAGAGACCTAGCCTTTGATTTTTCTGCATTGGGAGATTGATGAGATGACATTATAGTAAGTGGATAAAAATTGCACATAACCTCAGTAGCTGAAGTTGAATGAAAATGATTTTTAAAGTCAGGGCAAGATTGTTGTATTTCAAACCAAACATCCTTGTCTTTCAACATGCTTGGGAAAGGACATGCAAAGCTGGAGTCAGGCTTTAGGTGCCAGAGGATATTCAACAGAAGCAGCAGCTGTCGTTTCTTTGCATTATTAGAACCATAGAGAAGCCTTTTTCTCAACAGCAATAGCAGATCCTTCTTTTACTTATTCTCCTTTTAAGGGTTGGATCACTTACTCCTACCTATAAGCATAGTCCTCTGGCATCAAACTTTTGACTACAATTTACTACCTTCTCAGACAATTCATCACAGGAAATATATGCTAATCATAGAATATATATTATGCATTTTCCTTTCAGGTGTTGCTCTTCAAAAAAGTCTGACTTCATCCCAGTTCCAAAGCATTACCAAGAGAAAACAGTCCTTCAGGACACAGCCAGTCTGCTGTTGTGCTCTGTATCTACACGAGACACTGGAATTTGTTGGGGAGTAAAAATTTATTTTCAGAATATCTGCAAAAACATTTCAGCTTTCATTTAGCTTTGATTTTAAAATAACTAGTTCTAGTTTTATGACTTTATGGTTGTGAAGTTTGAAAATATCAAAGCATGCTCTAAGTCATAGGTAAAGAGAAAAAATACATATTTTGTGACACATTTTCAAGGAGGATCGGCATAAATGATATTCCATTGAGAAAGAGAGTAACGGTTTAAATATTTCTGAACCTTACTGTCAGACAGTATATTCAGTAGAAATAAAAGAGAACTTAAGAGGCTCTTCTAGGAGATGACAAACACAAACTAGTTCTCAGAGAAAGCTGGAAATAGTCAGATCATTCTTAATAAATGAAAACATTTACTGGCAAAGGTAGATTTTCCAGAAGAACAAAAGCATTCCAAGAGTTCTCACACACAGCCTTTATTTTTTTTTCTTCCTTGGTTTTAAGGGCTTAGAAGTTTTTTATTGGACTTTCAGAAAGCATAGCCTGATTGTTAACAATAGTCTCTCTCTTTAGTCTAGTTTAAAGTTCACAAATTAATGCATTTATCAACAATCAAGCCATCTACAAGTAAAAGACTGAAAATGGGTTTCAACAGGAATCTTTATATGAGTAAGTCTCCATATATTTTAACATCTGCATCCAAAAGCTCTGGATAGATGTTTTCAATGCCAGGTATAATGCCTCATTAACATTTTCTTTCAAATCACTTAGCCTAATTGAATACTTTTTCTTCATTTGATTTACTGCATGTTAGACATAACCATGCTTCTGGAAGGCAAAAATAGTGACACCTTCTCAATTAAGGAGATAAGGTACGTACACCCTGAATGAACTAAAGTTCTTCAGAAAAACTACAATAGCATTGGATTATATCTATGTGAAAATTAAATCTACATTGGTATTTTTATTTGTGCAATTCATTCAATTTTTGTTCTGGTAAAAGGTTTTGAGTTAAAAGCTGAGCATTTTTAAACTGCAGGATCACTTGAACACTGATGGCAGAAATGCAAGCTTCTATCCAATTTCCTAAGCTGCTGTCTACTCTCTTTTGAAAAGACTGTCTTGGAAATCAGTTTTCTGTATTTCTCATTTGCTGCATGAGTTCATTTTAGAAATATCATTACATTTTCTAATTCATATCACAATTTCGAATTCCTTTATTTAATCATCAAGAGGTATGACCAGCAAAAGCACAAGTTTCCTCTTGCTAGTCAGCAGTATCAGACCAGCCTTGTCAGCCCCGCACTGTTTTAGTCCCATCCTACATGAAAGTTGGCAGATGCCAATTTCTTTGAAGATCACCACTCCTTCTTTACTAGGAATAAATTGCACCTGCAGAATTCAAGCTTTCACTGCGTAACCAAAACCCAAGAAACCTTAAAATTATCCTCTCCTATGATTATTAATCTCTGCAATCTTATCACAGCATGTAAAATACTGAAAGAAACAGGAACCACTTCCTCCAATCACAAAGGAAGGCTGTGCTTTCTCCTAGAAGAAATCCTGTATTGCACTGTCCCCTGAGTGTCCCTCAGCAGTCAGACCCATTCCTTCTGGGAGAAACCACAGAGTCCTAGGAAGGTCTTTGCACACAGCAGGTCTTTCCAGTGAAAGAAAAACGGTTATTCACCAGAGAAATGCTAAGGCTGAAAAGTTCTGACTAGAACTAACTTTATTCAGCAATTTGGGGAGGTTTTGATAACTTAGGTAATTAAAAGAACCTGCATACTTTCAAAAACATACATCTGGTCTTGGACTATAAAATGGATGCATCACTTTTACCATACAACCTGAGAAATGAAAAACCTCTGTAAAAAAGATTCCAAGTACTACCTACAGAGAAAAATCACAGCCCACAAAATACCCACCATTCAATTTAGTTCCTTTGAACTGTACAATTGAACCAGTAGATTTTTTTTTCTTGTAATCTTTGATGATATAAATATCATTTTTTTTTCCACCAGGAAACTTTATTTTGTTGAAGTTCAGAAAAAAACATTCTGAAAGCAGAAAGGCAAAAAGGTTCTTAATGCCTAGAAAGTAATTAAAACTTCTGCAGAAATAAGAGCTCCAAATCCTTGGCAGTGTTTAGGATGACACTCTCTGATGTCACCCTTCTGAAACCAGCACCTTCCACACCAAAATAGGCTGTGCTACCAACTGACCCTCACAAAAGATTTCTGCAGACAAACTTTAACTTAGTGGGAAGAGTGGACTCCATTAACCAGTTGTGAATGCCAGCAGAGATACATGTTTGAAAACAGGGTAATGCAGAGGAGTCTCCAGGGGAATAGACACTACAGATTCTTTCCTAACGCCATGAGTCCAGTCAATACCTTGAGTGCTTTAGTGGATGATATCTGCACGTCAGGAAGCTGGGAGCAGTTTCATAGTTCTGTGTGATCTGCTAATCTGCACCAGCGTGCTTATCTGAGCAGTTAACCCGCAGCATGAAGCCTCATCTGCCCTTTCCTCAGTGTGCAGGTCATTTTCTTGCAGACAGGCAAGATTATTTAGCTATTATGTGTGGCAAGATGATTGAAAGCCTAGGAGACCTACTTTTGGCAGGTCAGCCCCTGTGTTGCAAGAGGTGCCCATAGGAATTCACATGCAAATAGCTTTAGAAATGACTGATGGGGATGAAGGAGGGACGGGTGGAATTGCTGTTGACATGGCAAGGTCCCACATATCCATGAGAATAAAGACAGCATAAGAATTACACACATTTAGACCTTCGCATTATTCATACCCATCACTTCTCACTACTGTAGGAAAGCAAACCCCAATCAGTGATTCAGCAGCACTGGCCCTCCACGAACAGGCACTCCTGCTGAATGCAAATGCAACAAACAATGAGTAATTTCAATTCAGCTTTGTGCTTTTTCTCCTTGGGAGAGAAACTGGCTGTTCCACTCGCACAGCGTAAGTGAAATATTTTCTTCAGGTGTATTGTTAACAAATGTTAAGACTTTCTTATAAACCTTGACCACTGATATGGTAGGGGATTTCCTGGCCTTTTGGCTGATTTAAAAAATACCTGGGGTAGGAAAAAATAAACACGTTTGCTGCTGGATGTTCATACAGAACACAGGTAATTGGATTGAAAGAAGGTCCAAAGTAGCTGAACAAAAGGTAAAGACTGATGAGGAATCCCTCATCTACACTTTTTTCCACAGTAGCATCAATCAAATAATCTACACAGATTACATGATATTATCAATCATTTGAAGTCTTCAGAAAGAGACATCTGGCATTAGGTAAAATATTGCTGCCCTATCTCAGCCATGAGAACCAAGATGTCTATGGGAAATGCAGGGTGAAATTTTATAGATGATCATAATGGTCTGACTGATGTTCACACCTCTGACACCCTCCTGCATCCCACGGGGAAATCCAGTGTACTTCTGTTAGTTTACCTTCATGCAGGAGTCAAAAAGCTGCTAAGGAATTTAGTTTCCCTTTAGCATTTAACAGACTCTCCCTCTTCCTTCTTCATTGACCAGCTGTTTGTGCTAAAACAGAGGCATACTAAAGTAAAATTCACCCTTGAGAGGCATAGAGGAAAACCAAGTAAGAAGTATGCAAGAGGGCTCTGGAAAGAACAGAGTGTAATGAAACAGCATTTGGAAATCCAGAATGGAAGCTGTAATTATACTATAATTATAAGTGTGTATGTCCAGTTTACAGGTTTAATAAAACCTCAGCAAAGTCAACCTGATCTGTTAGACCATATTTCTACTACAACAAAATTTTAGGTAGGAAATTCAGAAGCAAAGAACAGAAGTAGTTGAAAAACCAAACAACTACCATATTTGATTAGGAAAAAAAATCATGCCAGAGGCAGATATAATATCAATTTTCAAATTAAAATAAGGCATCAAACAATTATTTTTCATGGCCACTAGGAACAGGGAAACAAGAACTTTAGCTTAATTTGTGATAACTAACACAGCTTAAATACTACAGTGAATTCTGAAGGCACTGAGAAAGCGATGAAATACTAAGTTAAGACTATCTAGGGAGACTGGAAAATCACCCCTGAAGGTTTTCAAGAGCAGACACTAGTAGAACACGTATTAGGGAGGGCTGGGTCCACTTGACCTCACACCAGCACAGAGGCACAGATTAATCGGTCCCTGGCATTCTCCCCAGCACACAGCCCCACATTTGTAGAAAAGACAGAGAACAGAAACCATCTTATCTAAAGAACAAAGCAAGTTTCTGTTCTTCCTTTTTCTTCAAGGGAACACAATATGTCTGTCTCTGCTATCAAGATATCTTTTAAAGCAGTCAGCAAACTATGACTACTTTCAACATTGTTGCTGAAGAAGAGAACGGAAATTTCTGCTATGATTTCAAGTCATTTTCTACCACACACTCCTCCTCATTAATCAAGAATGAGCTTCAGTGCACACCTACACCATAGACTTCAACTCTTTTTTGCATACATTGCAGGGAAACATTGTGAAGCCATCAAGGAGTTTGTCTTAAATAAGGTCTGTCTCATTTACAAGTTCTGAAAAAAAATTAATAAAATAAGAATCAGTAAATTTCAGTCTTGCTCTGTTGTATACTAGCATTGGCACAAAAGAAACTGCAGCTGCCCCAGGACTGGAGCTTCTTCTCTGACGATATACATATGGAAGCTAAACTGGGGGGGGGACCACACACACAGAAAATTAAATCAAGTCATTTTGGCTTTCTTTCATAAAATTAATCACAAACCTACAATTAAAAAAAAAAAAAAGAAAAAACCCAACAACACTGTTTATCTTGTAAACAGCAAGGAAGAAGAAACAGAAATAGTTTATACTATCTCGACTAACTGTAACTGGGAGGGAAGTGTTCAGGCCCATAGTGAAGATAAACAGCTCTATTCTGAATTCATTATTTGTAATCAGAAAAAAGTATTTAAGTAAGTCCCTTTCTGTCTCCTTTACACACTTCACTTTGAAGTTACACACATCCTTTGGCCTATGTAGAGGTATCCTATGGATCTCTTAGTACTCACATAGCATTCCAAACCACTACTCCATTACAAAATTCATTTTCTATCTCATCCAAACCAGACCTTTCAATTTATCCTTCCAACAGGACTTAAGATCAAACATGCCTAAAGTAATTCAGCAAAACTTGCACATTCCTTGCAACTCACGATCATCAAGAACATTTCCTTCTCTTTTTTCACTGTTGCTTCAAGCAGAGTTCCCAGGACTTTGCTGTGTTACCTGATGGTTTCATGCCTTTTCCTGCGGTTTTCCCTTTGCCCTGACCTCCCGCTCTGTCACCCACAACTAACATGTATTTCTTTTGGAGTTTCAGCTCTGGGCCACCTCCTTTGCCCATGTCAGGAGACAGCTCTTCCAAAAAGTTCTCCTGCCTTGCAGCTTCAGTTCAACCCCACGCCTTTCCCATCACTGGCACAAAGCATACTAAACATGTGCAAGTACAAAAACCACAGCAAGCCTCATGCGCCTACACCTGTATAATAAATATGTGCTTTACATATATCACCTAGGCAAACATTTATAATTTAACTGGTTTTCCTTGGTTTCTAGTAACTTTAAATGTCCTAGAGTAATATTTCTTTAGGATCTTATCTGCAGTGAGAAAGAAAACCATGCACATGAAAAAACCCACCTAACTCCAAGATTCCTAAATTCCAGTCTTTGTGTTTTAAGAAATTTATTAACATTAGAGATTTTTCATAGTTGAGTTAAATCACCTCAGCTTACTATAATACTAAAACATTTGGGGTTTAGGTTTATATGGTAAAACACCTTCAAACTACGCTTCTACACTGATGGAAACATGACCCTGCTAGGCAGAAGATCCACTGTGTGGTTTGTTTTCAGTTTGGTAAGCATCAGGGAAGTCATTACTCTGACAGGAACAGCTCTATTCTAATCCAAATGGCATCAATCTGTTCTAACATTAAAAAGCAGAGAGGTCAGTGAACTGGTAGAAAGAGTGCTAAAACAAATGTCATGAATAATTAACTGATCAAGAAATTTCCAGCAGGGGAATGAAGAATGTTGACTATACACTCAAATTATCCAATTTCCATGTGAAGGAGAACATTCAATATCTTAATCATAAGCCCCCTTTTATAAAGGCAAGTTTTAGCATGAAACATTCATATTTCTCACAAGTATCCTCAAATATTTGGTAGCTCAATAAAAAACAGAGGGATGGGCATTAAAATTATCCATTAGAAATAGAGAAAGAATTACTTTATTTCTGCACTCCTGTCTCTAGCCCATCTCTGCTTTCAATACACAGGATATATAAGGTTTATATGTTTAACCATAAGCCTCAGGTGGCAAGGGATGGCTTTCAGAGTGATGGCCAAACAGCATTCCATTCCTGGGGGAGCGGCCACCTCTCCTAGCAGGGCT
Source organism: Neopelma chrysocephalum (assembly GCF_003984885.1). NCBI lineage: Eukaryota > Metazoa > Chordata > Aves > Passeriformes > Pipridae > Neopelma > Neopelma chrysocephalum. Next base: position 6,522,386 of record NW_020897726.1, on the reverse strand, counting down.
CTGGATAATTCAGTACCTGGCCCCATAATTAATGGGGAAAAGAGGTGAAAGACTATCCCTTCCATCTGAGCCAGTCTAGGAACTGGTAACTCATGATGCCTGCACTGAGTGAGGGTTTCTGTTGACAGATATTAGCCAAGAACTCCTTGGCATGCAGGCATGACTGCCAGGAGCATGCCTGAACTTGAACAGAGGGTTGCCAACAGTAACTCAGGACTAATTTATTTACATCTACACCTCTCTGGAAACAAATAAAAGATTATCACTTCAGTGAACACTGCTTCACTTGAAATCAGCAGACCCTGTTTGTGCAAAGAGGCTTCCAAGGCTACATAGCAAAAATAAGAAAAAGAATGCACATTCCTTTACTCTGCCAGCAATGATTACAAATAAAGGCAAAAAAACCCCAAACCAGAATAACAGTTGGATGGCCTTCTGAGTTTGAACTGCTGCCAGTTACTACATCTTGAATTAATTGGCAGAGTTTCACCTATGAAGAGTTTTGCTATGCAAACTACACTCAATTTCGCGCATAAGTCTTATGGGAGTCCTCAGTTCCTTTCATGCTTGATGCTTCTAGCAGTGACTCTGATGCCTGAACTAGCTAGTATGGCCAAAATATTGCTCCTGATCACTTAAAAGAAAGTGCCTTTTTAACGGACCTGCCACCAAGAGCAAGGCTTAAACCTTGTTTCTAAAGTGAAGCTCTATTGCCTTTCCAGCATGGGGTACAGCAAGAAGTGTAGGCTTCTGCTTCGGTCCCAGCTGGCCTTGCCATGAGGCCGAGTGTGTGAGGCCATCGGCCCCCAGCACAAGCTGCTGCACTTTGTGCAGGGCGTTTACACCCAGCACGCCAGCTCTGATAATTTTTCAGCAAGCTGAGGAATGTACAGTAGTTTCCTTTAAGCCCCAGCTACTACATGTGGTGGGAGAAAAAGCCCCATCAACCCTCTGACACTGTATTTCAGGTTTACTGCATCTTTCAAGTTAGGGAGGTGCACTGAAACAATGCAAAACTCCCGGGTTTCCAAGAGTACAATTACAAGACAAAAGCCAAGCCTTGTGCTAATTACATGTTCAGCTGACTGGGGAAGTCAGAGCTCTAAGGACAAAACCCAAACAGCCAGTGACTCAGAAGGACAAGCATCTGCCTCCTGCCCAGTGCTTCACTGCCCAGACCACGAGAGCAGGTCTTCCTTAGCACACTGTGCTTTGGTCTTGCCCCTTCACGTTAAACACTGAAATGTTCTGCTCCTGAACCGTCAGGGGAAAGCTTAACCTAAGCCAATGACATACAAATGAAAAGGCACATATGTTTGCCAGGTAAATGGTGTTTGTCCACTACTAGGCTGTTCATTCATGGGCTTTACAATATCTCATTCCTCAACTTGAAAAACATTATTCCTGTTAGCAGAGAACAGCATTTAGCCAGAATGATAACACTTCATGCAGGAGATAAGTAAATCTTCTGACAGGCCAACTAACATGGAAACAAGTAATAAATTAGCTGCAAAATGAAGTCCCTCTGGATGCAGTGCCTGAGCACATTTGCTTTGTAATTTATTCTGCTAATACATACAGAATTATTCAACCTTTGAGACTAAGAAGTGAGGTTATTTGTTTGCAGTTCTCTTCTCATTACAACTGTCTTGATTTTCTTTCCATGAAAAAGTTCATGAGGTCTTAATTCATTAATTCTTATTCAAGTATCTCATGGTAGCAATCTGGAGAGCATGGTCAGGTACAGAATCTGTGGATCCCATATCAGTGCTTGGAATGGGAGAAAGCACAGGGCAGCTTAGACTTCACATTTTCATGAAATCCATAACTCAGTTTCTTTGGACACAAGGCAAAGGAAATTGATTTCTTTGGCCACAGTTCCTTTATATTCTCTCCTGTGTTCCTGAGCTGCAGAGAATAAAGAAAGGGAATAAAATAAAATAAAAATGCTCCAAGCTACCACCCCAGCACCTTAATAGAAGGGAATAAACCAACATAAGGTAAATAGAAAGTAAACACAATTCAATGAAGTCTGCAAAAACTTTTCAGTTTGAACCTTAGGGGTTTGTTTGTTTGCATTCATATTTTATAAATAGTTGGCAGAGTAAGTTTGCCAAGGTGGACATTCAGAGTAAATTAAAAGCAAACATTGAAGATCAGTTATAAGAAGCAAATTTTGACCCAGTAAAACCAATATGTATAGGATTTCTCAGTTATCTAATCCAAAACTGAAGTTACAGACTATGCGAACAGCCTTGCTGGAAAGAACAACGAAAGAAAGTGGTTTTGAGCAGTTTTATCTGTCTAACATTGAATACTTTTTGTCCAGCTACCCATGGGATCTATGTATCTGATCATAACATCTCAGCTTTCAAATATAGGAGGTTTTCAGCTCATTCCTAGTGAAGCAGCAGCAGCAGCAGACCAAGGCCTCTTCTATAAAGTCAGAGAAAAGACCTTTGGGAATAAATAACCTTTCTCTGGAAAGCTGCTCAGGGAGCCATCCCAAACAAGGAACCCCATGCTTTGAGGCTTGCAGCCCAGGCTCCACACAGCCAGAAGCAGATCAAAATCAGTAACACCAAAAGGACTCTCACAGCAATGACTACTGTTGTCTGTGATCAGACCACCTAAGGGATCATTTTTAAGGACCAGGTGGGAGACATGAGAGACAGAAGTGGAAACACAGTGCTGCAGCACAGCCCTGCTCATGTGCCCCTACCAGGATTTTCATTTGTGTATTCTTTCTCACTCCCTCTTCTCTTTCCCTGGGAAAGAAAGGGACAGGAGGATTAGGCAAGTGAGCTCTCTCCTTACTGCAGGGATGGCTACAAGAAGTAGCATGCTATCAGGCAGCTCCAGAACAGGGCAGAAAGGGGATGAGATACTGGGGCCCCATCAGGAAGCTCACACAACTGCCTTGTCCAAAAGTGTCATACATAAAGCTCTTCAGTCACACCAGCCGTCTGACCACCACCAATTCACCAGCAGGATGTTTGCTCAAAACACAGAGAAAGGCTTTCAGGAAAACCCTGCTGGAGTGGTACTATTTGCAGTGGCCTCACAAAGGGAGCATGTTGACTTCCAAACTTGAAGTACCGTCATCCTGACCCTAAGGTTCTATTTGAGCAAGTTATCAAACCACCGTCTTGACATGGCTATGAAAAAAAAGAAGTATTACTTGTTTGTAACTTTTTAAAAAATAAACAGCTTCCTATCAGTATTAAATTGAAAATGAGTTTCTATGGCAAGGGCTGCCCTGAAAAAAACCCCAAATTCTTTATCAAAAGAAAACATTTTTCAGGCACGCCCAAAGACATTGCAGAAAAAACCCTATTTACCTCCACAAATATACCAGGAGGCCAGGCTCAGAAATAGGAAACACAGCTCTATGAAGAGAAAATTGTGGACTAGAGATATCCACAGCCCTTATAAATTGCAAGTAGATAAGAATATTATTTAGCCTCTTGAGTTTTTCAGGTAGCAGAAAACTACTGAAGCTATGCAAATCATTGTAGCACTGTTATGTTTCAGCTTCTAATTCCATTCAGCTTTAAAAATAAATTCTCTTCAGAGACCTTGACTTTCCATAGAAAATTAACCAAAAGATACGATATATTCAGACACTTGGTAGCATGTATTTATATGTGAAATAATGCAAAAAACAGGAACCAGTTTGGAAATATACAGGAGGATCTCTATGTGGCTGTGCTACAGTCAGTTTGAGACAGTCTTAGAAGAAGGGTAAAGAATTTGCTACAATACAATTTTATACACCCACTGATTTTGTGTGTGTTCATTTTACTCATAGAAATAACCCCTAAATTTGATCTTTCAGAGGCTGCAAGCACTATCACTAACACTTACGGAAAAAAATAAAGGGGAACAACCCCCCTATCAAAAAAAAAAAAAAGCCAAACTCCTCCTTTTACACCCCCCAGTCAGGCATAGCTATGACATGGTTTAACCATAGCTGGCAACTAAGCACTGAACAGTTGCTCACTCTCTCAACATCCCCAGTGGAGTAGAGGGAAGAGAATTGGAAGGGTCAAAGTGAGAAAACTCTCACTTTTAAGAACAGATTAATAACTGAAAAAATAAATTATTAGAAAAGGAAAATAACAGAAAGAGAGAAATAAAGCCCCCAAAAGAAAAGCGATGCAAATGAAAACAATCGTTCACTACCAACCCGCTGATGCCTAGCCAGTCCCTGAACAGCAGCTCCCCAGCGAACCTTTTCCCTAGTTTTATTGCCAAGCATGATGCCATATAGTGTGGGATATCCCTGTGGTCAGTTGGGGTCAGCCATCTTGGCTGTTCCCCCTCCCAACTCCTTGTGCACCCCCAGCCTGTTCACTGTTGGGATGGGAATCAGAAGCTGCCTTGACTCAGTAAGCATTACATATCAGTAACTAAGAGATTCCTGAATTATGAACACTGTTTCCAGCACAAATAACTCCATACTAACAACACCAGCCAAAACCAGCACCAGTTATCCAATATTAACAGCTGAGTCTCAAGGACAGTCTCTACACATCTCACCTCATAGACTCATTCTGGCATTTTTCATGAAACTGCCTTCCTCTACACACATAAAAAGCTACAGAAAGGTAGTCAGCATTCAAATTATATCAACTGACAAGAATTCAGGTACTTGTACTTCCCTCAATTTTACTTTTCTAGTTACTATACCAAGGATGCAGACACATAACCAAAAGCAATCACAAAATCTTCTTTGACCTTCAAGCCATCCTTTGAACTTGACTTTAAAGAACATACTCCAAAAGCAGGTGGGGAGTTTGGCTGACACATGCTTTCCCCAAATAGACCATCTTCAGTCATAAGGAACACCTGCCTCACACCTGCATTAAGTGGGAGGCAGTGCCCTTAGCAAATTGGGCAACAGGGAAAGCAGAGGAAAGTGAAAAATGAACCCATGAGCAGAGGTTTATATTAAAACAATGATTTTTTTTTTTTCTCCAGAGCTACAAGAAGTATTAGCATAGGATTTTTTTGTATTTTTCATTTGGTATCTGCCATTGGCTACTGTCCATCTGGAAAATACATAGGAGAAAAGCAAGCAGATATATCCTAATAATAAGTCCTCACCAAAAACAGAGAGTCATCTTGGGAGCAGGGTTCAAACAGAGAACAACAGATGGTGTGTGGGGTGGAAAGGCTGCGAGTCACAGCTTTCAGAGGAGATAACTTGAAAGAAAGAAAATATGAAGAAAGAAGAAAATACCTGATTGTTATTCAGCAGCACTAACAGCAGCCAACGGCTTCTAAAGGCATCCAAGGGATCACGAGCTCTCCCCAAGGGAGAAGTACTGCCCCAAAGCAGTAGACAAGAGAGCAGATCAGGTACTTGCCCACTGATGGAGCCCCCTCCCTGCTTCCAAGCAATTAACAAAACAAAAAGGCTCAATGGCAACAGCCTGAATCTGGAATGCTTTGCCTGATCACCACCCTCAGCCTGTGGCGCTGGGCCATACAGCACAGTCTGGGAGACAAGCACAGATCACTCTCTTTATAAACACCCACTGGCTGCTTCATGGAGGTAGACCACCATTTTCTTGAGTTCTATCCTTACCTCTACTCTTCACTCCAATGAAACTGATATAACTTTTATTGTATCCATAACTCCATAGAAAACTTCTTTTGCAATACTCTAACCTCCCTTTTAGGCAGATTTCCCATCACTGGACACCTATTACCCATTGCTATTAAAAAGTACGTTGTTGCAATTGACAGATACCAAGTTTGACCCACCCTTCTTATCCACTTACTACTTTGTTCTTTGGAATGAATTTTTTTTTAAAAAAGATGGATACCACACTTGTTGTTGCTTGATGCACTTTAAGTATAGTATAGTAGGGTAAGTACTAGTACAGTACAGTATACAAGAAGTTCCTGTTGAATTAATGACAGTATAATAGCTATAACATCATAACAGCTGCAGGAAAGCAGGGTTACAATGAGTAGGAACCATCCTTCTCAAATGAAATCCTGCTCATAGCCAACTGACTGCAAATATCTGTCTCTTGATACTGGTTTCAATGAAAAAATGACAGCTGCTAATACATAGAGTAAATCTCCACAATTTCATCTTTCAAAGACATAAGATTTTGACATGAGTGAACCCCACAGTCCTTCCTCTCCACCTTCATTCTCCATATCTCCTTCTGGTAGGGATAGGAGTATCCATCTGCACAACTTTCCTGCATAATAGCTGGCAGGGCTGGGTCCAAGAGAGTATATTTGTGACCAAAGAGCCAAAACAGGGAAATATACTTCATTTCTTGTGCCTACACCTCCCACAGATGCATTTTGCTATCATTGCAAGTTGGATGTATTCTTATTTTATTCAACATTAAGAGATTACAGGAAGATCCTTTCTTGGTCATAATCGATGCAGTTCTGAGGATAATCTTGAGTGCACTAACTCTGTCAGGCTAAGGCTGCTAAAAAAAATCATAAAATAAGAGTAGATGCCTGGTCCAACCCCTCTTAAAGTCAGGGAAAGTCCCTTGCTCACATCAGTAATTTTAGAAATAGCTCCTGCTGTGAAGACAGTAAGGAGACTAACCACAGTACAGTGAGGGTTCAATTTTAGGATCTAAGTTCAACTGATTTTGAACACAAGTTTATGAGTTTTCTTGTCATAAACACCACACATCAAAACAGTTGTTAAAGAACATCTGCCTAGATTTGCAGTTCCATGATGCTGGAGCCCTGCTATGATCTGTGCAGCAGTGCAAGGCAGAAAAAAGCACGGCCCCATGCTTTCAGCTACGTGCTCTCAGACAGGCTTTCCTGAGCACAGCTTACTGCTGCTGTCTTGCATAATATACTCCTGGAAGAGAACCCATGCTACAACTTGATGTTGATTTTTATTAACGCACAGATCTCAACTGAGAATTGAGTGACACAGAACTAACTGGTTTTGTTACTGATTAGAATTCAGGAAACAAATTATGAGATCAAAGTAAAGTATTAAAGAATAAAACCCCACAAAACCTAATATCATATCCTAGACAGAAACTTTTGACTGGAGATGCTGAAAAGTATCTGGTATTGAACAAAAAAAAAAACCCCAAACCCCAACAAACAAACAAAACCCCAAACAGATACAAACAAACAAACAACAGATAAACCATTTCCCAACTTTGGAGTCGTTATATTATTAGTGAAGAGAATTTTTAGCTGCTTAAGCAGATAAGATGTTGGAGAAAAGTGTATTTTAGGAAACTGAAAAGTTTTTACTCTACAATTTTTCCACTGTATTGTATTAATGGAGGAAATAAGTTCCTGGATGCTTTATGTATTTGTTGGTGTATCCAAGGCCTAAGGTTGCATATGTAATCAGACACTGTGGGACCTGTACCCTGCTGAAATATCAGCTAGAGACAAAGCAGGAATCACTGAAGTACCTTATGCTCTTTGAATTGTTCTATGTTATTAGGAAAATGAACCGAGAACTTTCTGTCAAGATTATCTGAAGAGGAAAAAAATTCATAAGAAACAGAACCTGGCAATTTCTTTCAATAGGAGTTCAACAGCTATCTGAAGTATATTCCTACAAAATAGACTGTTTCTTTTTATGTAGATTTTATTCTTACACAGCTGGTTTCAAGGTTTATCAAGCCATTGCTCAAAAAACTGATGTGTACCAGATGCAGAGGATGCAGTATACCTACATACAGACTCCTCGTGGTGAATTATTGGTACCTAAGGCCTTAGCTGTTTTTTTCCTATGCTGCTAGAGCTAGCCTTCAGTTCAGCATTGGTGAGAAAACAATACACACTCTATGACAAATATGTAATAAATCAGTTAATATCATGACTATCTATACAAGAGCACATATGTGCCAGGATAAGTGCTAGCATTCAGACTATAAATATGGTAATCTGCTTCAAATTGAATTACTTAGCGAGTTTGCAGATTGCTGCTTATCTGGCATTAATACTTTCTTATTCTTGCTTTAACATCTGTGTCACAGCTTAGAAAAGAGCCAGCTGAGCCAGTGAAAGTGAGAGTCACGCAGAGTTGCAAAAGTCCCCTGGGACTACCTCTTAAGACTTCAGCCTCCATCCCAAAGCCTGGTTTGTTCAGCTTTAAGAGATCCCTCAAACATTCGAAATACCACAGGGGCTTTCCTAATTAACCCTTGGTTATATTATTATACATAATAAGCACCTGAAGGCTGCATTTCTCTTAATTCAGACACCTTCAGGGAGACCTAAATTCCATTTCTTTCTTCCCGGAGCTGCTGGCAGATACTAGATAATGACTCCTCTCTCTCATCAGGCTCTTGTAGGACATGCCAAGAGCAAACTGCTATTTTGCAATCTAAACAGGTCTCTCACAACAGCACAATGCAGCCACAGGGCCAGGGGATAAAAGAAAAAAGAGCTAGAAAGGAACCAGATATGAAGGGTTTTGTCTGGTTTTTTTTGTTTCTTTGTTTAGGGGGGTTTGTTTGGTTTTTTCGGAAGAAGGTAACATCCCTCACTCCTTACCACTCCCAAGACCTCTGACTTTACCATTCATGCCTTTATGAGAAATCTCTAGGACTCTTTTATTTCCTATGTATACCTATCTGTGCCACAGACTAAAAACAGCTAATTAAACCTAATTTAGAGTCGATGGACAAAAGCAAAAGTTACTTTTCTTATCAGGATTAGGAAAAGCATTAGTACAACCAAGGTCAATCATTAGGGTGGTAAAACAGCAGCAACGCCATGAACTTGAGGGTATCACTTCATGAAGAGCAGTTAAAAGTAGCTCTGTCTCACTGGAATAATGCCTAAGAGGAAGAGAATTGGGTTGTGTGTCAGCAACATAAGCAGCTGGAAAAGACGAGATACATTCCTAGCAGTAATACTTTACGTCAATTAAACACCTTTCATCCAAGGCATCTTACAAAACGATGAAAGAATTACCATCATTTTACAAAGAAGAACTGCGGAATACAGACTTGGTATATAACTCACTTGGATGTCAGACAGGGATCTGTTTGCATACTGAAGGCTTCTGCCAAGCAGATGAAAGTTTTTGCAGTTCATGTGCCATGCTGGAAAAGAAGAAGTGTCTGCATGAGCATGTTAGGACAGCATCAAGCCCAACCTATCAGACAAAGCCGTTCACCATGACTTTGTAGCCTCAGGCATGGCACCACCTCAGCTAACATGGTCACCTGGCTTTAAAACAAAATGTATAGGCAGGAATGTGCTCATATCTGCCTCTGTGTCAGATGCAGGAGGGAAAAAAAAAAAGATATTTACAAACCTGACTCTGTAGAAGCGAATGAGAGCTTGACTACTAACTCAGCAAAAGCTAGATGTTTACCACAGAGCTCTGACTCACATTAGCACTACTCAAAGTCAGTTTGTGCTAGAACATGCAATGGGCAAAGATAAATTTCCCAGTGCACAGCCTCAACCACACCAGAGCCCAAGAATAACTTAGGTGTCAGTCCTCTAGCATAAAAAAATTGGAAGTGGCAAGGGTCTATATCAGTTTTGTTCTGGACCCAACGAATATGCAGCTGCACTGTTATACCAGCAAGGCTATTTTCATTTAGAAAGTCAACTGGTGCTAAAATGAAATTACCTACTTAGCATGCCAAGCACAGATCAAGTTTATTGATAACGTACTCCAAGAGTAGAGCTTTCTGAGAGAAACTGCTGGGTAATTATCAATTGAGATAAACATTCTGCTGCTCAGGAAGCCCAGCCCATTATAAAGAAAAAAAAAAGAAAGAGTCCACCAAACATAATAAAAGGCTATTGTTAAAAAGCTCTGTATAAAAATTAAATGAAAACATCAGGTCACAAGTTGGGAGGAGTGGCTCAACCACCTGGTGTCTACTAGGAATTCTATTTCCTGAGAATTTGTAACTACCTACTTCAATTGAAGAAGACATTAAGACATTCTGATGAATTGCCCTTTATTTGATGACATTTTGTTATAGACTGAATAATTCCTATTAATTTCTTCCTACAACTCCCTTCACATCATCAACATGCTTTTTTTTGCTACACTGAATTGTGTCACCAAAATATCCAATAAAAAAACAAACAAACCAGCAACACTGGTCAAAGAGTGCAATTTTGGCCTCAGTGCTCAACTTTGATTTGCACTGACCCCAGGAAAGAGCTCAAAGCTGCCCTAATGCAATCTATAAACAGGAACACGGTGCTGGTTAACCCATTGTGTGAACAGAGGCTGCTGTCATAAAAAGAATAATGTTATCTGAGAGAGAAGTATAGTGACACATCTGAAAACTAACACACACAGACAGACATTGTTAATTTTAAGAACTTTCAGCTAAACTGCAGCAATGTTCAAGTATGTCCCTATTGACCCCACAATATTTTTGAGCCATATTTAGCTTCCCCCACAAGCAAAAAAGTATTTCTATCCTGATAAAGGGGGAAATTAAATTATTATTTACCCACAGAATTTTTCGTATCCCTAAATTATCTACAGACCATAAAAGCAAGCCCACATTTTCACAAGGTAAAGACAACACACACTACTGCGGCTATGTATCTTTGCCAAGGAGAAGAGTGTTTATGATTCAGAGGGCAACTAAGCCTTTGTGTCTGCTTGCTGTGTGCATTTTACCATGTGTGCTATTTGGAACGACACGTTTCAGAGCAGTTCGGTGATGCCATGGTCCATCATGTCACCCTGAGTCACCTTGGCATTTCTGAGATTATGCATCATTGAGATGATAGCCTCAGGGCTATAAACCTTCTTTTTAATAAATTATTAACGATAATGGCTGTTGCAGACTGCATAGTCCCAACACCTTGTTTTCCTCTCAGAAATCTCACCGAGGCTATTGTGCACGCATAACACAATAATATTCTGCAGGTCTACAGTAGGTTTTTCAGGATCAGAGAAGACTTGCAAGAGACTCAAGTACCTCAGATTTAGCTCTTACCTACATAGGAAAATGCACTTTAAGTTTACTCCCTTGCTCTATGAACCAATAGACAAGGGAGCTACAAAGGTACCAGTAGTCTAATATATCACCTAATACAGATCTTGGATGTAAGTTTGTTGCTTCAGTTAGCCCTGCAGTTAACCTAAGGCACCTCTGACATTTGCAGCAAAAAAATCTAGACAACACACCTATTCAACATCTAGAAGAACGTGTTTGCCTAGCTCTCAAATTGTACACGGAACTGAAAGGTAACTTTAATAGAGTCTAAGGGAGACTACTGAACTCACCTTAGCTAGGTACAATAAAAAAAAAAGAAAAAAAAATCTAAATCAAAGCAGCCCCGTCTGAAAATTCCCACCAGAATCATGGGTGATTCCCAGGAGCAGAGACAGCAGACAGCATTAGAGCTTCATGTTCTTTACATCAAGAGCAAGCTCTGAACGTGTCCTCTGATTTTTACATGGACATCCCATTAGCTTAAAATACGTTCTTCTCAAGGGCCTTATCCACTCAAAGAGCACTGTATAGTTTATCCCAAAAATTTAAAACGCTGGTCCTACTCCCACCTGGCATTGTGCCCACACATTCTATTGATGAAAAAAGCTTACAAATAACTTCTCCCCTGTAAGAGAATCAACAGTATTAGTGTTAACTTTTCAAAGGCTTTTTCTAGCGCAAACCAGTTTCCTCAGCTTCCCTGTTCATGAGGAAGAGCACTAACTCTAGTTCTGGTCCTTGCATGTTCTTTGCTTAGCTGTGGGCAGTGATACACATCTGTTTGATGTGGAACCTCCTCTTGTTACCTGCCTAATTACATACAGAAGTACAGCTGGGTTTGAGTTTTCTTGTTGTTAACTGTTACACTAAATCAAGGTCAGAAACTTCGTACACATCCCTTTTTCTCAGTGGGTTAGCCCAACCTACGTGCTACAAGCAGAAGAGCCTGGCTGAAAGTCTGAAAGTCTTCCCTTATCTCTTGAAAGTCAGCGCTATCTGAATATTAACACAATTACATGGATATTCATCTTATGCTCTGATAACATTGTTGTCTCCCGAGCTCTTGGCTGCAGAAACAGGCCACTCACTCTCCTGCTCAGCTTTGCACATCAAAAGAAAAGCAACAATAGCACAGCTTTGAAAAAACGCCACGAACTGGCCAAAGTACAGAACTCATAAGCAGACAGAGTGTTCTGTTTATCTGGCAGTGGGTGCGGCTGTAAGAGCCCCGGCCATGAGGCAGCTGCCAGGAACACCCCTCCATCGCTCTGACTCAGCGTAAAGCAGTGGGAAAGGAAACATACTCTTCGATTTCAAAACCCCACCAAAGCCACACTTGCCCTGTTTCATGCTGTCATAGCAGAAGAGGAAAGGGGTGCTGCCAGGATTAAAAAAAAAAAAAAATTTAGACAAGATCAGGAAGGAGGAAGGAAAAAAAGCCACTTGGAAAAAAAAAAACACTATGGCATCAATGCACTTGACTCTTTCTTTGACCTCATGCTGACGCTCATCTTATACAATTCAGGAGGAGTGAATGGAGCCACACACCTTCCTTCCCCATCAGGGACCTCAGCAGTGCCACAGAAACCCAGCACCGGCACTGGGAACTGCCCTGACTCTGTGCTCTCAGCAGCTGTAGGATGCAGGGTTCAAGGAGAAGGGAGGTAAGGGGCAGCCACCTAACACACACAAATCTCCAAATACACGTGTGTATATTTGCACATGTATGTGTACACACCATCACTTGAAAATTGCCTTTGAAGAGCTCTGAGCCACCAGCACCGTGGACTCATTCCTGCAGTATGCTTTAAACAGATGCCAGAGGTCAGGAATATGAAATTGAAACATTTCCACCTTCTCCTATGTTATTTCAGAAAGTCTCATTTCACTCTTAGATAGATTTTCAGATGTTCAACTATGTTTTCTTTACGCCACAGTACAGTATTTTTATATATGTTATGCAGGCAGACACAGGCATGACTTTGCAGGGAGTAGAAAATAAAAAGGAAACATGAAATGAGACTAACATAACCACACATTTCCTTCTATCTGCATTTGTTTTGCTCAGAACACCATTTCTCAGGTCCAGCTAATCAGCATTCCTCAGTAAAAGAAGATATCGGTGAGAGCCGTAGAGAAGGTTATCTTCCTCTTCTCTGAATCATGAAGCTTTTCACAGGGTATTTTCACAAGACAAGAGAATTGTTCATGAGTATCTTGTAGATCAGCAGCGTGACTTGGAAGCAACTGCTGAAAAGCAAAAAGGACAACAGAAATGCTGTCTCACGAATCTCTGTCCTTTCCCTATATTATTCTAGATACTTGTGATATTTTTATTTTGTCCTTTGTCAAAAAGAATGGTCTGTTAATAGGTAACAAGAGAATCTGGAAAGATTTTTGCGATGCTATAAATAACCAGAGCACAGTTCTCTAGCCAGCAAAAGCAGTCCTGTGTTTATACCCAGAGAATGTAGACAGAGGAAGATAATGGCTTGTTTTGTTTAAGGTGGAATGACTTTGGCATAGAACAGCTGTATTGTTACTAATTTTATTCAGTTAAATACAACAATAAAATCTTAAGTGTACTTTTTGAGACAGTTACAACACAGGCCTAATGACATCTGAAATACAGCTTGTGTGTGCAATCATCAGCATGCATATGTAGATAGAGTCACAGTGACTAACACTGAAAGGGTGCTTCTTTTATTTGTTTGGTTTTGCTGGGTCACACCACTGTAAGATAATGCTCTGAACGTTGTGTTCATAAAAGAATCTTGCAGAGCCAGGTTGGAGAAGCATGTTGCACATATTTACATGGGAGTAACGTTACGTACTTTGTAAGTCTGCTCCTGCACCATGCCCAGCTTCCTCTCCTCTAAACCTCTCTTGTTTTAATCCATTCACCCATCCATAACTTCTTGGCACAGTTTCAGTTCTCCTAGCCAATTTTTTTTAATAGGCTTTGTCAAGTCTACTCCTAAATCTTCCTGTTCATTTTGTTTCAGGGTCATATTTGAAGTGGTTTAAATTAAACAAAAGAAAACCCAGAAGTTACAGGTCAGTTGCTTTAGGTAAGACTTACTCATGAACTCAGAAACAAGGAGTTACAGCTCAGCTAACAGCACACTTCACCACATAAACTATGCCGTCTTCCTGAAAGGAAGGGGACACACAGTACTCTCACTCCAGCTCCAGCACTTCCTACCATAGTCTCAGCTTTGAGAATCAACCTGTCCAGCTTTGCAGCGTGCAGTATGCTTAAGGCTTGTAAAGAATGCTTATCATAATACTGCAGTACAATACTCTAAAGAAAGCATGGAAAACACTACAAACCCCATCCCCACCAAACAAACCAGAATTCCGTGCCCAGAAACAGCCCATAATGAAATAAAGTTCAGTAATTTGCTGCTGAACTGCTGTGTTGGGAGACAGCATCTGCTTTCTGGTTCGGTGCCTTACCTGTCCCTCAGGGCGTTAGGTAGATCCATGGGCCTGTGCAAGCCTGCTGCTTCACAGCCAAATCTTAGGCACTGGATCTCCAAGACTGGATCTTGGTGCCCTCTATCCCCTCCTCACTTCCACCCACCAAGCCACACATCTTAATTTCCTATACAAGCAGAGTGAAGTGGTGTCTGACTAACATATTTTGGGGGCTAATCTAAAGCATTGTTATAAATTAATATTAGATAATTTAGATAATTTAGACTCAATTCCTCCAATCCATTTTGTACGCAGGAGCTATACCTTGCCTTGATATCTGTATACTCATGGATTTGTGTAGTTCTTGAAATGTCTATTCAGGAATATATATCCTGATTATTTAGAGCACCTCTAGGCAGAAACCTATGTCAGCCAACCTCACCGGGGTCAGCCTGGCTAACTTTGCAGGAAGACAAGGCACATTAGTTGAAGAATATCATCAGGCTAATGAAGTTATGCTGTTTCTCCTTGAAGATAATGTGACTTTTACTGTGCAATGTGGACATATCAGCCACCACAAAGCCAAACAAGAACTCTGAGCTTCACTTCGAAGAGTGGATACACCCATGTGTTGGCAGATTGATGAGGGCAAAGTACACACAGATAAATTCTCCACAGAAAAGCTGTGGAGAAGGGCTGTAAACTGTAGAGGGTACTTAACAAAATAAGTAAAATGAAATCACACGACTAAAAAAAAATCTTTTACTTCATATGGATTAGTGTGTGTTAAATCTTAATCTGTAACAGTTTCAGGCAGTCATTATTTCTATGTACAACTCAAAAGTACCGTGGTCGGAAGTGCAATGATAGCCCAAACCATGTTTTGTTTTTGTTAAATTAGCTTAGATGCCATTATGAAAATAAAAAAGTAGAAAATTTGATTTAGGTTTTCAAATCTAAGGTGAGAATGTGACCTAGGCTTGAGGAAAAAAAAAAAAACAAACAACAAACAAAAAAACCCCAACAAAACAGAACAAAAAGCAAACAAAAAAAAAACCAAAGCCCAAAACAAAACAAACCACCACCCCCAGGCTTCTGGAAAATGAATTTTCTTTTTGAGGAATCTTTAATTAAGCATTTTTCTTTGGTTTTGACAGGTGACATGATTGAGCCTTGAATTACTGCTTCCCTAAGTGTTACATCAACAGCAATTTGTACTCTTACTCTAGGGTTTCTAGTTTGTCATCCCTGCTAGGGATGATAAATCAGGTCACCACCCATGACTAAGAGCAGCAGAGAGGATGGGAGACATAAGACACTTGTGGCTAGAACCTGCCATAAATTTAAGTAACAGACAAATACAGAGGGGCACACGCCAATGTTTAATAAAAGTGTTGCTTCAACATTGGAAAGTACAAAGCTAAACTAAGACGAGTTCCAAAACAACAAGCAAAGCTGTGCACTGCAGACACTACTGCTGTAGCTCATATGACATGGCTGAAGTTCACATGAACATTTGCAGTGATTTCATACATTCCATATTGAACTAATATCTCTTTGAATGCAGGTTAATTATAGCAGGATTTGACAAGATAAAAAAAGGACACAAGACAACTGTGTGAGCGTAAAGCAATTTAAGCCAAACACCACTCACCTACACATTGCAGAGAGACCTGTGTAGACAAGAACTAATAGAGCCAGATCTCAGATAGAAGTCCAGGAAAATATGCCAGTTTAGAAAAAAATCTGACTCCATCCATTTATTTTAGATCCAAACTAACAGGGTCACTACATTGTGGATGACCAGTTCATTACTACATGCTGTTTATAGTTCACTGTTCTTCAGAATTAATGTGAAATGGAAAGATTCTCCCACAGGCCCAGTAGCCATCTGGTGCTATTGCTCTATTTCATGAAAAATTGATTGCCATTTTATCATAGTCAGCTATTTCAGAGATTGTAGTGATTTATGTTTTTAAGCAGAATATTTTATTCACTATTGATGTTTGCAAATCTGCTTCAGCATCACAGTTCAACAGATTATGTTCTTTCTGGCTTCATCCTGGGGATTTCTTGCAGTCTTAAAGGCAGCAGAAGCTGAAAAAAAATCAGTTTTAGTAATAGATTTATAAAATGGACGTCGTAGTGTAGTCTGTTTTCCCAAGCTAACTAAAGCAAAACTCAGTTCCAGTGAAACATGTTGAGGCATTAAGAGCCACATTACAGCTCCAAGCTCTCATTCAGCTATTCATCTCCACCAGAGCTATCTGTCAAGTAACACAGAACTTAGTTTGATATTCATTCTAGCTGAGAGAAATTTTATATTACTCCTTCATACTCTACTCGCAGGAGATTCTGCACCCAGAAGTGTTTCAGCAGGCTATACAGAGACCAAAATGAAGTTAGTGGGTTTAGGAGTGCACAAGCTAAACCCCTCCTCATGAGTGCTGAAAGAAGCATCAGCAGTGCTGTAATAGCTCACTGGACTCGCAGCCAGTCATCAGAAGTTTGACTGTAACACTTACCTTGATGATGCCCTGTACTACACCAATATGAGCTGCCTCTGCTGTGGCTTTTTACTTTAAGCCTTTAAAGTTTGTGCTTTTTCTTCCCTCCTCCTTCAGGCTAATATGAATAAGGCCAAAAGAATTCAGGCAATATAACCTGGCAATTCCTTTAATCAGAACAAGAGTACTTGTGAGAGTTGGCAACACCTGAAGAGTGGGTGTAGAATACATCCCCAACAATTCAATACACAACAGGTTGCAATAGGAAGTGACTACTGAAATTGAGAAGGAAGTGAGTGAATATTCATAAGTCCTCATCAAAAATAAGATCACCTTTAGCAGTCCCTTTACATACCTGCAAGTACTTTATCAGCCCACACACCACTTCTGTCTCAAGCACTGCAAGTTACCTCAGCCATGGGTATTCATATATGCTAGCAGGGTACAATTTTGGAGGTTTTAATCCTAGCAATATTGCCTTTGCCCAAGCAAAGTCCCAAGGCAGGTATTTTATGTAGTCCGTTTACATCCCTGAATGAGTTCATAAGATGTCACAGAAGCATTTAGAAAGTAGAAGGTTGAAGGAAACAAGAACAATGCCTGGGTGTACAGGGCGGGTCCTAGGGAGGCTGAAGCTCCCTTGGAGCCAAAATTAGTGAAAAAGTGCAAGAGGAAACAATAAGGTCTTCTCCTGGTGCAGAGACAGAAACAGCAATTTTAAGAAAACATGGTTCTGTTGCTAAAAGGGCTGAAGGACTTGGTGGTAACAGAAGCAGAAAAGGCCTTTACTGGTGAGGTGTGCTCTCAGGCCTTTTTGGTTCATCTGTCTAATGAAAGCACCTAGGAGAGCAGATATCTGAATATCTGTCCAATCCTATAGGCTTATGTGACAAATGAGGCCAGTGAGACTGCTGGCCAGCACCACTGGGACACCACTCTCAATTGCCTCTAAAAGGTCATGGCAGTTTCAGGAGGGCCCCAATTACTGTGGAAAGGTAAAAAGGTCAGATTTCTCTTCAAGAAGGATGATCTTGGGAAACCGCAGACTTAATCACAGTCCCTGGAAAGACTGTGGAGCAAGTCTTCAAAGCCATTTATAAGCACAGTAAAGATGAGAAGGTCATGGAGAACTGGCAACAGGGAGTTACCAAAAGGAAATAGTGCTCAACTGACATGATCTCCTTCTATGAAGAAAAGGGTGACTTTGAACAAAGAAAGAGCAGTGGATATCCTTTACTGTGGCTCTACCAGAGCTTTAAACAGTGTCCCTCAGTATCCAGACCATGTCCAGTCATAGAGGTATGGGATGGATGCTTGGCACATATGGGAACTAGAGAACTGCAGGACCAATAATTAGGCTGAAAGGGTCAGTCATCCGAACCTCCTGGCTCCCTCAGAGGATGGGGGTCAAAATAAGGATGACCATATACTAGCCCAGGCTGCCCATTGTATTATCTCAATTCTTTGAGATCACAGAGTAGTTAGGGTTGGAAGGGACCTCCAGAGATCATCTAGTCCAACCCCCCTGCCAAGGCAGGGTCACCTAGAGTAGGTTACATAGGAACATGTCCAGGTGGGTTTTAAATGTCAAGAGAGAGAGAGACCCAACGACCTCCCTGAGCAGCCTGTTCTAGTGCTCTACCACTCTCAATGTAAAGTAGTTCTTCCTCATGTTGAGGTGGAACTTTTTGTGTTTTAGAGATATTCACAACTTGGCTGGGCAAGGGTCTGAGCAGAACTTCAGAGCCAGCTGTGCTTTGAGCAGGGAGTTGGACCAGGCATCCTCCCACAGTTTGATTCTGTTGCCTAAAAGATCACAGAGAAAAAAGACTCCAGGCCAATTTAGTATAGGAGATAAGAAGAGCAGAAGCTTTAATGAGCCTCCAGGCCTCAGGAATACAAACCCTCGCACGTGCGTCCGGACACTGGTTCTATGATTTTATAATAATGTCCATCCAATCCCCATGTGTCCACCCACTGGTTCTGCCCCATTCTGCCCCTTGACACACCCCTTCAGGAATGAAGTCTGGGGGAGTTTGGGACCCCTCTTTCGTCATCTTCATCTTCCTGGCAGCACGTTGAGTCCTTGGAGGCCCTCCAAAGTTCTGGGCTTGAAGGTCACTCTGCCTATGTTTACATCTTCTGGTGCAGGCCTTAAGGTGTTTTTCTGCAATTCTATCTTGAAAAGAAGACTAAACAGCTAACAGAATTTTGAGGGATTGATATGGGATAGGGTTTGGTATGTGCAAACATTAAGCTGTTGTAGTTACTTTTACTGTAAATACTGGAACGTTAAAATCTACATCCACTACATAACTACTTCTTTAAATCTATAAAAAATAAAAAATCAAAAAACTCTGAGGCATCATTCAATGATCATGAATGCCAAGACCAGACTCTTCTTGTCCAAAGATCAAGAAGACATTCAAGCACAACCTCACATGAAGTTTATTTCACCTAAAAAAGGGAAACAATAACTTGAAATAAGATTGTCAAAGGCACTCTGTTCTCCCTATTTTCCAGTTATTTTTAACATGAAAAACTCCAATGTCTTGGAGAGTCTAAGCAGAATCCACAAACATGCAGAAGAAACTATAAACTGCCAAGTTCAAAAGAGTAAACTATGCAAACTGCAGAACAGCTTGAATTTATAGCTTTCCTGTATTACAGATGACTTCATGGCCAGGCTCTAGTTGCTCTGTTAAGCTGGCTTTGCAAGAAATACCTATACACTTAAGCAAACAATAATAGCAGGAGAGGTAAGAGTTCTCCTGCCTCATCATTTCAGTAAGATCACCTGAAGATGGTCTCAGAACCACATGTAATCCAGTCAGCCAAATAAATCATTAACTTTAAAAAGTTTCGAGAAGCATGGAAGAGACTTTCTGCTTTCAGCACAGTTCTTTCCTGATTAGGACAGGGAGAGACCATGGCCTCTCTACACCTATGGCATTCTTCACATGACAACATTATTGCCAACTGCAATGGCATAAGGCAGGTGGCTGTGTTAGCTATTGCTTTAAGCTGCTGATAAATCATTTCCCAGGGGAGGCACTGGAGCCACTGCACCTGCATGAATTCTCCCAGACTACTAACACCTCTTCCCACAGTCAGCAGCATTAGTATTCAGCTCACAGAAGCGAATAAACCCCCCAGCTTCCTTTCTGTACATGCTCTAGAACTGTCTTACCCACTCCAGTCTCCAAGGGACAAAACCTATGAATAGAGAGGCTTCAGCATGGTTTTCCAAGGCATTTTAAGTTTATGGTTCAAAAAAAAAATCATTATAAAATTCAAAGCACAGTATTCCTATTGGAATGGGTCTAATTTAGGTGACAGCACTAGGAAACCTCAGAAGGCAGAGTTGCCTCCACGTTTTGTTTCATTACCAGTATGCTGCAGTTTTATCCCAGTTCTGAAGGATGGTTGTCTTCCATGAGGCCACATCACACACCAGCATCTGCTCACTGCTGTATTCTGTTCTTCCCACTTTCTATCATCCTGTATTCCTCTAATTCCTAGTCATCTCGTTTAAATTACAAGGCCGAGTACTAACATTTTGGTCTGTGATTGCATAACCCTTTGCACAATTATGTGCAGGTCCATAGTAGGTCTTAAGTACAATATTCATACAAATTAGACCACTTAATCTACTAATTGAGAGAGCACTGGTCCTGTACAAGTTCTAACATACTTTCTTCAGTGCTTCAGTCACTCTAATGTATTGTATAGCAAGAGTAATACAACTGTTTTCCCAATTCTAAGAACAAAGTCACCAGCGACATAAGAATTTGTAATAAAATCATATTCCTAAACTCTACAACTGAACTTCTCTCTCAAAAGAAGGTAAACAGTCTAGCTTGGAAAAATTAAACAAAATACAGTCAGTGGCCAAACAAGGAAAAGAGATTTCATAGTGAAAAATGCCTTCCGAAGAAAGCTAGCCTTCACTAGCCTGAGAGTGCTTCTGTTTAACTCTCTTCATCAGTGTCAAGTGTGGTTGCTCATTAGTATTCCCAGTGCTCAACAAATTTAGTTAATAGCCTAAAGCTCCATCTGTGATAGGCAGCATTTACTTAGCAAGCAGATAGCCCAAAGGCTTCAGGAGGATTCTGTAGCAGGACTCACAGACTTCAGGGAAGGGAAGGAGATAGGATCTGGTCCTCCTTAGCTTACAGCAGAGAGTCCTTCTGCTAAGAGGGAATAGAATAAGAATCTGAGTCAATACCTGCTGAAATTGGGGGAATGTCTCCCATCCTTTTCTGCCTACTATTTTCCCCCTCATCCCCATTTCAAATTCAAGGCTTGATCCAAGCATATGTAAGTAAGTATAATACATATTTTATTTTTGGCTCCATATATTAAATCAGATGCAGAACTTCAGTTTTGGCTTCTTCAGTTTAGTTCCATCTTTTTTCGCACTGCTCTTGTTGGGAAAATCAGTTTAATAGCTTTTATAGCTTGCTGTATTTAGATATTTCAGGCATCTAGCTCATTTTCTAAAAAAAAAAAAAAAACCATTCTTCAAACAACACACCCTCTACACACACACAATTTGTTCATTATACATTTCCAAGTTTGTTGCAAGAAAGCATCTTCCAGTGGAATAAATTTAAACTTTCACTTTGAAAGGGTCTTAGCTAAATTGAGACTGTTCACAAAAAGATAAATATAGTTCTTAAGATAAACACATTCCTACTAGAACATTCAATTACAGCGTTACTGTAGTAACAGTCACACATACTTGTACCTCATCACAGCTAAGGAAAAATAAGAGATGGCTGACTGTCAGGCAAGTGCTGAAGCAAAGATCTCGGATCACATCCAAAAAGTGGTCACATCAGCTGAGGTGTCATTAGGCAGTGTGACTGATATTCCAATAACACACTTTAGTTTTCATTAAACCAGGAATGCTGATTCACTTAATTCAGCCACCAGGTTTAGCCAGCTAAGCTGCTTCAGAATCATTTCCTCAATGTAGAACTGCCTCTGCACCCAGTGCAGAGACCATTAGTAGTCATTTGCATCAGACAGAGCAAGTAGGAGCTCAAGACTCCTGCTACAAGGAGACCAGAACCCACTACACTTCGAGATGTACTGAAAAGATAGATTACCTCAGAAGTCAATTTAAGGTCAGAAACAAAGACCATATACCTGTCCACTGAAAGAAACTAACCAAAATTAACTATTTTAAGCGCACTGACCAACGAAGAGTGCAAACCCCACAGTTTTCCTAAAAATCCAGCTTCATTACTTAGTTTTGTTCAGGCTCCTTACAGGCCCCCTTGCCTCTGAAACATGTAGTGCTTGGCCTATGCAGAGAAGACATGGGCTATTACAGCTACCTGAGCCAGTCCTGTGATACTGCTGAAAGGACTTTGCCTCTGCCATACCCTGGCACGTGCCATTAAGTATATGGTATGGGGGAAAAATAGCTCATCCTTTCCTGCCAGGTGTGCCAGAGCCACATTCCAGAGGATGATAACAGACTTGGTCAACAAATGAGGATTGGAAATAAGCCCCAAGTCCACTGTACACAGCCAGGAAGGCACACGGTTGTAGTGGAGCAGTAACATGAAGACAATAACAACTCAAGGGAGCAAGTCTTTGTAGTCACCATGGCAGATGACAGTCTAAGGATGTTGGAAAAGAAAGATAACTTCTTAGGCAGTGACAAAGACTTCTCCATACGTGCAGGTGGCCATACCAGTGCTAACAGATGCACTTGTATTGGTCCCATATGCCTTCACAAACCACAGAAGGAAAGAGACTTCCAGACAAGCATTTTTGTTTCAAGCGAAAGTGACAATCTTTCCTTTGAAATTAATCTTTTCTAACTGTTTATCCCCTTTAGTTTATATGATCAGATTCAGATTAGGTAGGATGAGAAAGACCCACTAAGACCACAGACATACCCCAGACAGACTAGTAAAACTGGAATTTCCTTCCTTATCTGCAACTTAACGTTATGAGTAAAGGTTTTTTATTGTGGTGTGGTATGATGTTTTAACTTCCCTTACCTCCCCAGCAAAATTATATCAGCACATGCATTTTTTTCTGTTGCAATCACACCTACAACATCAGTACACGTAACAATATTGCCAAGGTGTCATTCTGCGTCAGTGCTTTGCCAGGTAAAGTTTCAAAGACGGAAGCACAAAGTCCAGCACGTAAGAGATACAAGTACATCTTTGCTGGATATGCCTTTTTAATACCTCCTACCAGAGAATGACTGCAGCAGAAAAGATTACAAAGAGAACAGGTGTATGAAATACTAACAATGCAATGATAAGACTAACAGCTGGGGACAGCAAGCAGGCAAGTCTCCCACGAGAAGGAGTGAAGGAGATATTCCCAAAGGCACTACTGATCCCTTACATTTGATCTTATCCCCCACATCACAATCTACACAGTGCTTTTTGGCAAGATGACAGTAGATGGAGAACAAGTTAACTTCTCTGTCAGTGGGATGGTTTGGCATGGTACAAGAGGCACATATCCTTACAACTACAAAGTCAGAAGGCTTAGCAGAACCACCCTGTTTACTTAACAAAGTGACATAAGCCGCACAACCACGCAAGCATAGCCTTTGTTCTTTCCTCCAGCTATCCCTGTTTTTCCTCAATGCCCTCCCACTGATTTCAAGTCTAGCAAAGTAGTCTGTAAACACTTAAGCAGGTACTGCATCTTTTTGGTGTCCAAGTGTGGTCTGACCAGGCACCAAGGGTACCTAGTCATGATAAACCTGAATTCAATTGTTGGCAACTATATCTATATATATGTTTTACCATTAATAAATTCAGCTTTAGTAAGTTGAGTATATTAAAGAAATGATCACACTTCACAAAGTATGTACGAATATCTATTTATACTAAGGAGTTACCAAACAATTAACAGATGGTGTTATACTAACATAAATTCAATTCTTTATGGAGATGGCTGATACACAAAAATGGTGAAGCCTCCTATTTATGTGCTTAAGACATGCTACTCACACTTGTAACAAGATTATGGCATCTATTAATCAATTCTATTGAGGATAAATTCCTGACTTACGAAGTGTGACAGAAAAAACAATTACCTAATACAATAGTGGACTAAGCAGAACATAACAGATATTTGCCTGTACATCATAAGACAGACAATTAGGATGAAGAGAATCATATCAGTTCTTTTTATTATTATTATTATATTTTACATTGAAGTAGGCTTGTTTTCCATAATTTCAAGATCTTTTGTCATTCCACTACCCAAAAAGACACAGAAATCACAATGAAGTTGTCACATCCCTTTGCTAAGACTGTTTT
This sequence comes from Neopelma chrysocephalum, assembly GCF_003984885.1. Classification (NCBI taxonomy): domain Eukaryota; kingdom Metazoa; phylum Chordata; class Aves; order Passeriformes; family Pipridae; genus Neopelma; species Neopelma chrysocephalum. The sequence goes on along the minus strand of NW_020897726.1, from coordinate 6,498,197 downwards.
CACTTTAGATAATGCAGCAGAATATCATTATATTTATTTTTTTGTCTAAATAAATATAGAAAAAGCAAGACTGAGCAAAAGGCTATGAGGGACCAAATATGAGTTGTGATTGTTTGTATTAATAAAGCAATGAAAACATTACTAGTATTTTCTACATATAAGCCCAGGTATATAGACAGATACAGGCAGAACCATAGAAGGCCAGGGGTGAGCCCCAGGTTGAGGTCTGGCTGGGTAGGGGGAACAGGGATGCTGTGTGTGGCAGGCAGCACTGCCAGAGAGGCCAAGGAATATGCAGCATCCAACGGGGACAGCCCAAGCTCCTAGTGCTGTCTCCAGCAGCTGTTAATTTAGAAGGGAATGAAGAGGTTGAATCTTCCTGAAGTACACACCCATACATCTTTAAACCCTAATAAATCCACACACAGGAAGCTAGAGGATAGTTTACCATGAAAGAGGGAGCTCGTATATGTAAGTTCCAGTTTACATAGTTACCAGAGATAGAGAGGCCTCAACAGTGAGTCACCAGTTCCCATGGGTCAGCCGAGACCAGCAAGATAGACAGATGCTCTCTGACAGAGTACCTCCTCATGCTGTAGTGAGGGCACCCAGACTGCTGAAGACACCTGGAAGTGGCACCTCACAGCTATTTGACCTGTCCAGGAGCCCAGATACAGTAACCTTCCAGTACACGGATATTTTCCAGCCCAGGGAGCAGCCGCTGCTCCCTGCCAGCAGCAAAAGAGAAAAAATTGAGATGCTCTTGTGCCAGGGAAGATCAACTGCATCCTCTTCCCCTGGATTACCAGGTAATCTAATTACTAGTCAAAGAATTTGATGGACTGACAATAGCCAACACTATCATTACTGTGTCTTCATAGATTTACATCCATCTCAAAAGAAGCTACAGCTCACCTCCTTCTGAAAGGAAAATAAACACCATCTGAGCCAACCAAATAATGTCTGACTTTAAACATTCATTTCAAAAACTTAACGATACTGGAAGTAAAAGTGACATTTTGATTTGTTATCACCACAAGCTTTCATACATGTCTAAAATTTTCTAGCCAAGAACTGAGTTGACCAAAATGATTTGAGAAGCTGTCAGTAGACAATATCACTTCAGAAACTGGATATGAAATTTGAAGAAAAGGAATTTCACATCAGAATTTAAGTTGCAATATTGTTTAATATGAAGTCAAGTATTATCCACATTGAACAACCCCACACTAATTGAAGACACAAAGCTTTAAGAGAAGGTACCTAAGATATCATATTTTTTCCCTACAGAATTGGTGGGGCAACAAGAGGAAAAGGAAGAAGGATAGGTACAATTAAGATCAAGGTCTACTTTCCTTATGCACATCAAGAAATAGACAAGCAGGCTGAGGTACTACAGAATGACCCTCAGAACAGATAGTTCCTTGTCCTGAACCACTATGATGTCTCAAGGCATTATTTGCCAGCCTTCAGAGGAGGAATCTCACCTTCAGGAAGGTCTCATCCTTCCATCCTTGCAGGTTAGGAAAAAAAAATGCAAAAAACCCAATCACAAGATTAAAAAACAACAAACAAACAAGCCACAAAAATCAACCAAATCTCCACACCAAAATCCCAAAACACACAAAAAATATTTTCCTCCTCTTTGACAGTCATCATATCTTGTAATTGATCTCACAAACTTCCAGGTATCTCGGGAATTTTAGAACGTAATAAGAGCTTTCAACCTTCAGTTTTACTCTTTTCGCTTTTGAGATAGTTGATAAGAAGCTTAAAAGAGGCTTTTAACATTCTAGCCTACAAAATTTCCCTGTTCTGCAGAAACAAGCTCATATTCTGATTAATGAATCAGAGACCGAATAACCATAAGTACAGCAAATGCGTACTTGCAGTTTTCAGAAACTTAGAATCATTGCATTGAGACTGAAAAAAATGCTGTAGTACACTGTACAGTGATATAACAGGAGAAAATATCAAAACAGCAATCATATTAAACCTCTGTAGATTAAGGCAGACACAGTTAGGAACTAACGTTTGCCTCTTCTGCTTAAAACAATTTCAGCTCTTTATCTTGCTGATGTCAGCTAGTGTAACCAATGATACCTGTCTAGGAATGCTTTCAAGTCTGTAACTTTTTTTTTCATCTTTTTCAAACAAACAAACAAAAAAATCATTTCATTTAATTATATTTCGTGCACGTTGTTATTACTCACTAAACATCAAGGCCCTGATTTCACAATCCAGAATTCTTCAGCAGCAAGAGCAATAGTTTAAGGTACTCCCACCATTCAGCCCTATCTTTTGAATCTCTGCGCGGCTTCCTCCAGTTGTGCTGGCATAGAGTCCAGCCAGCTGCAGTCAGAACTGATAATCTGGAAGATAACCCAGAGATTTTACCTGAAGCCAGATCAGCTCACTGTGACTGCCGTAATACAGCTGCACAGGCAACTGTGCCAGTACAGCTACAGGATGCAAAGCAACATTTTACGGAATACTTCATACAATAAAGATACAGCCAAAGCTGTATCTGTAGCTGTAGCTGTTTACAGGTTTTTTTTTAAAAATTAAACTCTTCTGCCTCATCCTATGCATATACAGAAGTCAGAGATTCCACTTGAAGAATAAAATAAAATCTGGCTTTAATATAGAGCTTAATAAATAAATACATGATAATCCAAAGATTGAATAAACACCCTCAAGTCACTTTTAAAGATTAAAAGGCTGATAAGGAAATGCTAATACTGGAAATAATGTTCTTAAAAGACTTCAAACTTTGGTTACAAGAAAGCCCTTATCCAGACAATATTCCCCTGCGAAAAGTAGCACTCCAACGGATTATATCCCTTTCACTTTATCACAGTGAAGTCATTTAGAAGTTGTTAACACTTGGAAGCCACAGAAATGTTTCTAAGAGGAGACACTGTAGGAGCTTGCCACAAAAAGGCCAGGCACACATGACAAACCACAGAAATGGCACTGTGTTTTTCTGAAGCACTAGGAAAAAGCGTCAAGTACATACTGCCCAGACCAAACCTCTCCACATGCCTTGGAGAAGTGGTGAGAAAGAATAGATCCATCTCGCCTTCTCTTAGAGAGAATCCTGAGGCAACATCTGCAAACATCCGCCATAAAACAGAGTAAGATCTACAAGGAGCTGGTCTCCAGCACTACCTACTGAGGCTGGGCAGAAGCATCACACCAGTCACCCACTTCATCCCCAACTTGTTGCAGCCCCTCACACTCCTCAGATCACACTGCTGAGGACTGAGTACTCAGGCTGGGCTCTATCACCCCTCCTGAGGTATGACTGTTCTACAGGAGCAGAGGACTTTGAACTGCAGGGCTGCCTCCACAAGCTGCAGCTACACGTGGCTGCACACCAAGGCTACATTCGGGGTGTGTTGGAACAGGGACATTGACATGGGACAGCCAGGAGACCTCAGGCGGTGCTAAGGAAAGGCAGGGCAATGGGGTGACGCTGGTGTTACTGCATATACCCTGGGACAGGGCAGCACCTCCATTTCAGTCACTCAGATGCAGGGACTTCTTGAGGGTCCCTACTTCCCCCATTTTGTTCCCCTTTTCCCTGGAGGAAAGTATATCAGCCCAAGAGTCACCAGTGAAAGTATACAAATGGGAATCATAAGAAATATTCACTGCTTTTGTTTACATGTCAACTTCAGCAAAAAATACATCATTCCCCAAACCAGCACAAACTGAAACAGAGCACCATGGTGCACAGAACAATAACAATAGGCCCCGACCACCAGCCGTGGTAGCTACCCCACCTCTGTCCTTCAGAGGGACAGAAACATTACCCAGTTCAACTCCTATCATTATGCAATAGCTCATGTCAGAGCAGCTTTAATCACTTTCCCCAGGAGAGACTGTGAGCAGCATGGCACATTTTGGAGCCCACAGAGGTCAGACAAAGCTTCTGGCTGGTTAGGCAAAGGATTGGCATTGGGTGGGTGGCATTGCTCTACAGACCAGAGACACCAATGCTGACAGCCTCTAGTCCTAGATGTCACTGACAGCTGACCAAAGAAATGCATCAAAAGGGTTCCTCAAAGAGAGTAACAACAAATTAGTCATTACTCTCCCCATCAAAATATTCCTCAGATATCCTATCCTGGCTTTCCTTTCCTTATAAAAGAGTAGCAATACCCTCAGTGTTCTCTGTGAGCTTCTTAAAGGCAAGAGAGAAAATTCAGCAGTCTGCTTGTATACAGGATTATTTGATCCACATCAGGATTTAAATCAAGCTTTTCAGAATCACAGTACAGTACATGTATTAGAGTCCAACACCATCACTGCAGGAAACAGGAGTCTGAGATGCAAGGAGGAAAACACAAGTTGGATCCTCGCTCATGGTGAACTGCTGTTGGCACTGTAAGAGCTTTTAATTGCACAGAACACATTGTTTGGGGGATTCCCATCACCGAGCTGGGTAAGGGAGACTCTCAGAGCTCAGGCAAGTCTAGAGTTTGCCAAAGAGAGGTTTCTTCTGACTGCCAGCACACGAGCCCTAGCTTTGCAACATAAGTAACCCAGCACCTACATCGACTCAGCATGCTGAATAAAAGGAGCCCTCCTGTGCTTGCCACCTAGCTTACCACCAGCCCTGCTCCAGCAGATATCCCTGAAGCTTTACTGCTGAAGGCCACTGAACTGAATGGTTTGATGAGAGAGTATGACTGTAGTTTACTTTGCACAAAAAAACCTCAAACCACCAAAAAACAAAATAACACAAAAATACCCCACCAAAAAATCCTCAAACCAACCAACCAAACCCCAACAACAAAAACCACCAAAAAATGCCCCACCAAAACCCACCCCCCTCCGCTCTATAAAGTACTACTATTACTATAGAAAACTTGGAGTCACTCATTAACTGCAGGTTTTTTGGGGGCGTGGATTGGTGGTGGGTTTTTTTTAACAATAGCTCCCAAATGTAGTCATATATTTTTGCAGACTGCATTTTTATGAGTGTTTTGTTTGTTTCAAGTCTTTGCTCCCACATCTTTACTTTTCAGTTTGCAATAAATCAGTTAAAAAAAAAAATCAGTGGCCCAACAATCAACATGAAATGAGATGAATGCTTGCTGAATTCCAATCCTAGGAACAGGAAAAATCCTAACCACTCTACCCAAAACATCCAAGTGTAGCCTTATTGGTCCTCTAGTCCTCTGCAGGAGTATACCCCTGCACCATTCTCCCCGTCTTCAGGGCTGAAAACTCTCTGAATGTCAGTGCAACCACTTACTGATGCAGAATTTTCTGTTATGCATTATTAATTCCTTGCCACAGGTCTGAGTAGCAACAGGTAAAGGCTCTCTAAGCACATCTGCAATGGAAGAGAGAAAAGTGAACTAACAGGCACAATGCAGGTTTCCAGCAGGAGTCTCAGTTTCAGTTTCGACGTCTTCACAACCCAGTTTAATTCACACATTACACAGAGTGAACGGGATGTTTAGGGAAGCAGATAATATCTGCTTTGGAGACTATGTACAGTTATTTTCTCACTAGAGATAACGGATAGGATGTCATAGCACCTGGTCTCACATCAGAGATAAGCCTCCAGGAGGTACACCCTCACTGTGTTTCATGTGATGATATGGTGATTTAGGGGATGCAGAACTCCCAGTAAGCCTGCACAACAGCTTTCTTTTAAGATCAAGCAATTACCTCCGCAAAACAAAGTCTCACACTTTTCCCCAAGCCTATAGAAATACACAACATGCTCAGTGTAATCATTCACTAAAAATCAAAGCCATAACACTATACCCTAAAATCTCTACTTTCAAGATCTTTTCCTCCCTTTACCTCAGTTTCTGGCATTTCAGTTTGACTCCCTAAAGAAAGAAGTTATATGTAATCTCAGAGCATTGTCTGTAATGGTTTTTGAACCCTTTAAACAACAAAAAGTTTGACCATTATAGATACTTAAGAAAATATTAAACTACTACAATTTTCACAATACAGGGACAAGGAAGTCCCTTTTTCATACCTCATCCAAAGTCAGGGGTTTCTCATCCGAAAGGCTTTCAGTTACTCATACCTTGTTAGACAGAAGGAAACCTGGAGACACCATAGCAGGAAATTAATAATTTCCTCTGCTTACAGAGTTCCTTATTCACATCTTGTTCCTCTGCTCAGATCAGCCCTAAACACCAGCTAGCAAACTTTTTCACCAAATCCCTCTCACCCTCTAACAATTTCGAGCTGATTGCCACTAGCCTTTCTGTGGTCACACCAGAGTGATTGCAACTCCCAACATGTGCAGAAGCAGGCACAGGTGCTGCTAGACTCAATTACAGTATCAATGAGTAGGTAGGGATTTACTTGCATTTAAAAAAAAAAAAAGAATCAAAATTTAATACCTAAAAGCTTTTCTAGATGATTTTCTAGATGACAGTTTTGTTGCACAATTCTACAGCCTTATCTCACACCCACTGAATTAGGTGGCAAACTACCTTTGCATGCACAAGTAGCTTTACTGAGCCATAAAACACTGTAAGAGGAAGTAATTTGGTTTACAATTTCTCTAACGAGAATATTTGGACTGTGAAATGTGGTCTTCATGGTAAATAAAATGTTTCACTGCACATTTTAAAATATGTATTATTTAATATACTGGTCTTTCTATTTTCCTTCTACAAATAGCGTTGTCATTGAGCAACACCCACAAGCACTGGGGTGGGTTTGCTAAGGCAAAGCACTGCATGAGGCTCTCAGTTGCCATACAGTGACACAGATTTCAAATGGCAGACACCTGCATTTTCCAACAGAGTAGCTGGCACAGATTTGGGGCTATCATTTCATATATAAATATAGACAGTTGGTGTAAAAGGCAGGTGTCTATATTTGAGTTAATCAGCTTATGCTTTCTTAGAGCAGAGAGAGAAACAAGCCACAGCACAGGGCAATTTATCTGACCTGCCTTAGATACTACTCCTGAACTAAGATGAATCATAACATAAATGAACACGTTTCTTTCCATGAACTGTAAAAAGACCTAGAGATGTCTAAATTGGATAAGAATACCTAATTTTTAAAGGTCTAATATTAAGTAAAATGAATCCTGACTGCTGTGCCTGTATTATATTAAAAACACACCACACTGCTCCTGCAAGGGCATTATAAATGTGGTAAACTTCCAATAGGAAGGTAAAAAAGAAAAGAAAATCAGATTGAATGGAAGGGCACTCTAAAATTGACCCAAAGCGCTTGAAGTGAGTAACGATTTTCCAGCACAAAATAGATAATTATGGCCATCCCACTGAAAGTGCAATTTGAAAGGAAGTAGGAAAAAAGTGCCTTTTTTTTTTTTAACTATCTAAGGTTTATGCCCTTTATAAAATTGGCTGGGCAAAGAAAGAGTGAAGATTATGTCTAGTCCTCTGAGCAGATCAATGCTCCCTGGTAAGGAAGTGCAAGAGTTGCTTTGTGCAGGCATGTACATGCACATGAAACGAATGCAAAGCAAGAATAAGGTATTACAGATTCAAACAGCCAGATTCTATACCCCCTGTGCAGAGGCTTAAGTGAATCCATAAGGAAAAAGCCAGAAGTGATTTAGGTCAGACTAAAGCCATCATTAATACAGGATCCCCATATTAGTTCTACCTTTAAGAAAAAATGTGTGCATCTATGCAAGAAGATATTATGCCCAGGCAAGCTATGCCCTTGGTAATCCTCAGGATAATTTCAGGGTTATCTAGATGGGGAAAGCAAACATCAAAAGATTCAGCACTTCTACTGAGAAGGGAGCCTGCTCCAATTTTTTTTTTTTATGGTTTAGGAAATAGCCTGGAAATTTTACAAGCACGGGTGTTTTTTTTCACAAGATGGAGAAAATCCCATATTTGATTTATTTTTACACATCACCACTGTTAAGAAAATGTATTTCATGAATGAAAGGACTTGAAATTACATATGAAAGAAACTGAGGAAAGGCATGGTCATGTTTCTGTTCTCTGTATATGTCCAATTCTACAACTGATAAGAGAATTTCACTCACCATGAATGAGCTCTACAAGTTTGTGGGATATGTGTAGGCCTGATTTACAAATGCTAACAATTACAACATTTAACTTAAGAAAAAAATTTCAAAGTCTTCCATTTAGAACTCTGAGTTCACGCCATTTCATTTCAATAAACAAAATTAACTTTGAGATAGAAAAGGCAGCAAATCACAGTAAGTTTTTTTTTTTGTTTATTCACATTCTCCTCTAATATATATTTTTATTTAATGTGGTAAAAGGCAAAATTAATACTCTGTGCCAAGTTTCAGACAAGTATGAAATTTCAAGGCTTATTATGTTATTAAGCTTGTGAAATAAGGATATTTCTATATTTATAAAAGAAGCGCTGACACAACCTGAACTCTGAGCATTGGTAATGCCACCACAAGAGCATGGTTCACATGCAGTGTGAACAGCCCAGATTACCCTATCCTAACAAAATGAAAGATTTAAAACAGAGGAAATAATTTCAAAGAGTCACATTTCTAGTGCTGTCATGTTTGCAGTCACATTTGGGTTTAAAAGATGGGAAAATGTGAATCTATTTATATATTCTCAAATTACACCCACAAAACAAGATCCCAGAGAAATTCTCAGAAACAGAGTTTGCAAGAATACAACAGAAGTGTGTAGGTAGGTGTATGTGCCTGGATGGATTATGTATGTAATCAACATGTAAAGCTCTATAAAACTGAAAATAATAAATCGTTGTGAATGGGTCAGGGTGGAAAGTGCATTTTACATGGATTATCTGCCCTAGTTCCTGTTCTTATTTTTGGAAAGCAATCAGCTCTTCGTGAGAACTCAGCACCACGCTGAGCCACCCTGGGGCTTTTCATGGCCCAGCCCTTCACTTTGCATTATCATCTGTTAGCAGCCACATCCTGTGCAGACTGATTCATTACAGCCAAGAAAGCCTGCGAGAACAGGAGACCCTCTGAATCCTGAGGTCTGAAATCACTCTAACATACTTCTCTCACTATACTATATAAAATAAAGCTATCTTTTCAAAGGCATCTCCAGTCATTCTTGTAAATATTCCAAATAAAAGCTTATTGTAAGACGATAGATGTGTTTTTAAATTTGAGATCTGTGCAAATCACCTTTACTTGAAAACTCTTACATGCCAGATTTGGAAGACTATATATTCATCCCAATTTAATTTAAACATAAACATATAATTTTGAGTACTTTTGCTTAATAGCTATGATCAAATGCAAACAAAAATCAGGTGATCATAAACCGATCCAGTTTATGAATATTCACTGATGAATATTCACTGATGCATATCAAATAAGTTATTATTTTCAAATATGGTAACTTTTTTTTTTCTGTGAAGCTGAAGCACATACAGTAAGAGATAATAGAGTACATTGGAATTGTATTTTTAAACTCTCAAATTATTTTTGAAACAGTATGATTTTCTGATGCATAACTATTGAACACAAACATGCTGCAAGTCGATCAAAAAATCTGAATTAGTATTATAGTCTTTCTATTACTTTCAATTTCACTGTATTACTATAATATCTTAATAGCTCCCAGCACTTTGAAGAATGAATTTAAATGTAAGAGCAACTATGAGATTCTTGTTTTACACACAGATGAAGAGACTTCAACGATAAAATGACCAACACTCAGTGGCTGGGCTGGATGTACCAATCTTCCAGTTTCCAGCATTAACTCTGGTACTTAAGCACTAATTTACATTTTGATGTACTTGCTTTAAAGTTGCAGTGTAGAGCTGGGTGTTTGTACAGAATTTTTTCAGTCTCCTATCACAATTACAATGGCAATAGCAGGACATAAGCAAATATTTTATATAAGCAAGTTTTATGACAAGTGGCAGAAACACAGTTTGCTGGTATCAGTGCCACCACAGACACAGCGAGGGATGTGTATCGATGTGACAATAGGAGAGCTGTCAGAAAGCATCAGCATGGGCTCAGTCCACGAGTCCCATTTGTCTCCAGTGTAACATGACTGGTTACAGCTAAATTACAGTGACTTAAACATACAAGTCAATTTCCTAAGCTAATTAAAATGAGGGAGGCTAATCTTTCTAAGGTTAGCAAAATTGAGCTCCTATACAAAATATAGGATAACCAAGAAAAATGGAATATGTGTATATATATATATATGATTAAAATAGAAATTCAATGCCTGGAGTTCAAGGGAAACAGTGTTATTAACAATCCGTAGATTGCCATTTTACTGTATCACTTATAACAGCAATCAAATAGGAAGAAACTATGTTTGCAGAGACATTTGATATATTATGCTTCAAAAAGAATCAAGGTTCTATGAGAAACTAAACTGACCCACAGAAACACCTCAAGTAGATAGCTAAAAACATACATCGTGGATATATAAATTCAGAATTACCACAGAGATCTTACACATCACCCATAAATGGTTGAAAACATCTTAGAGATCATCGTGCAACTGGTGTCAAGAGAACAGCAGCAGCCCACGGCTTCAACACATACAATAATTATAAAACCAGTGTAGTTCAGCTGGTATTAGAAACAAGACATTTTTAGAAAATTTCTCTCTTCTAGATCACCTTTGTCCATGTTAAGCCTGCTTTACAAGAAGACTGGTTTTAGCTAACCAAATCGCTGAAGCAAAGGTGAACACTCTTTCCTGACCTTCTTCATTCACAAACTCATCCTTATGACACCCAACTCGATGTTCCAATATCAAAACAACCTGTTAAAGCTTTTAGGGCAAGTGACACTGAAATAGGAAAGGGATGAAAATGTTATGTTCCAAAGGAAATTATCCTAAATTATAGTTCACAGAGTGTTAACAGAAGATAAGCAGTTATAGGGTTGGTGGTACCTCTGGACTACGTGTAGTTAGCGTCTGAGGTATCAGGCTTCACACCTTTATCTTGCTTGACCTAAATTCTACCATTCTTTTATTTTTAGAAAGGACCTTGAAACACAGCAGCTTGAGAGCCAGCCAGGAGCCCTCAGCACATTTTACAAGACTCAACACCCCTGCTAACCTTCTCTTTTGTCAATGGACTCGGAGATTAATGCAGCGATTAGGTGGCTTTCTTAAATGAGGTATTGTTTATTTCAGCAATAGGAAAACTGCAGTGCATAAAATAATAAAGATTTTGAACCAATTAAGCAGTCTAAAAGCACATCTGTTTCCCTAGGGCTCAATGTGTCTTGAAAAGCTAGGAAAAAAAACAAGTTTCAAATCTTTCCCTCCACATACCCCACAGTCAACAACCGTACTTGACCTTCTCCTTCCTAACTATTCTGTCATCTTTAGCTCTTAATTCTTGTGGAGCAGCTGTGTAAATATAGCTGGAACTAAGAAACCATAATCTTCAAAGCCCAGGGATTATTATCTCTTACTTTCCTGAGCCCTTTGCAAGCAGGTATTTAGCCTAGAAGTACTGTCTAGCCTCCCTGCCTAGTTTTTCTCCTTAGATTTTGTGGTTGCCTTTGAATAAAATCAGTGACTACTCGGCCCTGCAGTGAGCAGGCAGGCTGCAGGCAGCATCACCCACCCACTGGTCCCTCGGTTCACTCCCAGCCAGCACCAACAGAACAGGACACCCGTAGGGAGAAAACAAAAGTCCCTCATTTGCTGTGCAGGATGTTTTTCAGTTAGGTCTTCAAAACTGCATTTTTGCTTCTTTACAGCTAGCGTAAGGATACTGACCAATGCTTTAACGAAGGGCAAGGTACCAGCTGTGTAGTGGCCCTTTAGTTTGTTCTCAGATAGGCAGGATGGCTGTGGGAGCCCCACATGACAACCCCCGGCATCACCCTGCTGCGAAGCCAGGCTGTGCATTTCCCTTCAGTTTATTCACACAGCTCTGCAGTCTCATACTGCTCCTAAAAATAATCACAGCCTGCAGAGCAGCATGAGGGGCAGGCCTCCACATACCTATGTCAGTCAGGATTAAAAAAAATAAAAATTTTTAAAAAATGCTTTCCTCAGACTAAACAAACATCTCTCTACACATCTCTCCCAGCAGCAACAAGGGTTGTTTTGGCTTGGGGACACGAATCTATCAGAGCAGGCTGTAAACTGTGACCCTCTCAAAAGATGAATCACCCACTAGTAAAGTGAAAACACCGATCCTAAAAGCACTGATTCATGCCTAGATTTCTTTCTCATAATAAGTTTGCAGCATTATGAGCAAACATTTGCTAGCCTTCATGCACTGCAATGTGACAGCTGACTCAAGACCGCGTGTCGGGGCCGGTGCCCTATATATAGTTAGTGGATGAGATTGCCTACGTTGTCTACATTCTGCCTTACCAAGTCCTTTGTATTATCAATGCAGTACCTAAATCCTCTTCCTCTGTCAAGAATGACACTCAGCTCTCAACAAAGTTTCAGCCAGACACTAATTAACACCCTGCTATTTGTAAACAAATTATCCAAGATGCAGATAACCCCACCAAGAAGGCAGAACTGCCTTCACTCAGACCTGCAGGGGTCTGACTGCTTTCAGCTCCTCATTGGGCTGAGTCCCGGGTAATGAACTCCTGCAGGACCAAAGTGCTGTGTAGAGTGACAGAAGCACCCAAGTCAGGCTGGGAACCACAGAATGGCTGCAAGTATTGCTTTCCACAAAAAGGATCAATTGTGTCTCAATAAAACATGAAAATTTGAAGTGAGAAAGGTTTCACCTGTCATCTGGTTGAAAACACTTTTTTTTTTTCAAATGTCAGTGCACATTCAGTGCAACACAAAAGTGATGTTAGAATCTGAAAGAGTCTCACCATCCTACAGTATCTTTCTTAGTTGAAGCAGTCCTAAGCTAACACACAGCTATGCAGCTAGAAAACAGAGACGAGACCCTGAAGCCTGGTTAACTCTAAATGACTGCATATGCATAAACAGCCACACCAACTTCTGTAAGCTAAAACAACAGTGATAAGGTTACGAGACTTTGTGGTTTGTTCAATAGTGCTGCACCGATTTAAATGCAATTCCTTACTGCCTTAAAGTAGAAGCAGCTAAAGATATTTACCTAGAATCTTGAAGAACAGAGCATCACATGTAGCCCTTTTAGCAAACAGTATTTTAAATTTTTACAATGTGTAACTCCAGCATTGTAACAAAATTACATCTGTTTATTCAGCTCCTCTGAAGATTTTCCTACACATACCAGTATTTAGGCCAGAACTGACAATTCATCATACAGAAGAAAGTGACCCCAGGTTGGCAGGGCTATGCCAGCAGAAACTCAATGAGTTACAATACTGAATGCTCTGCTGCAATCACTGTTTTGTTTATAGTTGAAGCCTTTGCCACAGTAACACAAAACCCAGTTTCAGAGGTACAGCTACACTGTACTCAGAACAGTTACTGTAAAATTCCAGCAAAACAGTTCTAGTACAGATAAAGGTATAGCCTGAAAGTAAAACTCACCCCCCAAAGTCTTCTACTTCTAAGTCAGTATTAACAATCATAACATTTTAGAAACCCTACCCTCCACCTTCTCTTTTTCCTCCAGAGTGCTAGAGTGCAGATCAATCACATCTTTGTAATTAAAATCATTCATTGCTGGTTTTATGTGTAGAAGAGTTTAGGGAGACTGCCATCAGATGAAACACTAGCATGTTTAATATGCAGTACAAAATACAGTTTGTTTGGGTTTTTTTCAAGCAGTATGACTTTTCAACTATTCCCAATAGAAGCCTAATGAATACTGAAAATGAAGGAATTAGTATTTGGTATCACAGTTTACTGGGTATAAAGAGCTAGCCTGTCATTTCATCTAGTAGTACAATGCATCTGATAGGAAGGAAAATATTACCCAGATTATACTAATTACATGCCAAATTCACGGGCTCAGCATCACTCATATAGCTTTTTCCTCCAGACTAGTAGTAACCCACATTTTGATGTGCCAGCAGTTACATAAACAGAAATGAAAATATCAGGGTTTTGAGACACAGGATTGGATATTCTTGTTTAAAGTTAGCCATTTTCATTTGCAGGCTAAACAAAGTTCATCTTGTCTCTATTTTGTTCCTGAAACTAATTAGAAGCTTCCCATCTGGACACACGCCACTCACTGCTGTAAAATTCAAGGAGGCTTAAGTACACGTGAATCCCTCAGACAGCTTCAGATACACGAGCCTAAAGACACTAAATCAAGAACCACCTGTGAGTACATGTGATATATGCCCAACAGCACCTATTAAACATTGCACATAACAAAACAGGTTCAGCTATATAAGAGACTTTTCAAATTATGCAAGATCTATCACTTCAGAAAGGAGTCACTGCAGCTAGTATTTATTCTGTGAATATACAGACATGCCATTGATCTTAAGTTTTCAATTGCATACCTTCAATTTCTAACACCGTGACATTTATGAACCTCACCACATTTATATGACTTTGGTTTTCAATAAAAATACTGATTCTAATAACAGCAGAACTATGTGCACAGAGGTCAATAAGAATGTACCACTGCAGTACAAGAAGTCAGACACCTTCTCTCTGCAGGCTTGTTTTGAATTGTTTATTGAGGTTTAAGAAGTCATCCACATTTCTATAAATATAGACATTACTTGAGTAAGTGACTTACAATGTCACCAGTGCAGGTACATATATAACCACCATACAAAAGCTCCACTGGAAGCTACTTCAGTTTATTCAAAAAGGACCAAGATGTCATTAAAAAAACAAACAGCTGTCACTTTCAGTTATTGAAGACACTAAAGTGCATTTTTGGTTACCTCCTGGTAAAACAGCTGCTGGATAAAAAGTTTGATTTCTTTTTTTTTAACATAGCTAAATTACATCGATTGACGTTCAGATTTGTAGCTGTCATCCTCCTGATACATGGCAGCACGTAAGAAAAATGCATTACTTTGCTGGTCGAGAGGAGGAACTAGATTTTGCTATTTTTTTTTTACTTTTTCTTTAATCTGGTATTTCCAACAAAAGTTTAAAGATAATCTAACATTCTGATGAATTTTTACAGCACCACTAAAGTTAGTCTTAAAAATCCAGGCTCTGCTTTAGCCCTTTCAATTGCTAACCAAGTATCTAGAGAGTCACTTGAAGCTCTGTACCAGTAAGAAAAACTACCCTCCCTTTTCCGTCAAGCACTATCCTGCCCAGTTAACACTGTTTGCACACTCTGTAAACAAGAACAGCTTAAAGCATAATTAAAGCAGAACACAGGCCCATCTTGAAAATCTTCTTCCCCCTTTCCCTCCCCCCCACCCCCGCCCCCGGTAGTGTCTAATGTTCGAGTGTATAAAGCATTATTACATTCCTAACCACAAAATACTGTAAGAGTCACAATAAAAAAAGCATACGTTGAAAGTGACGCAGCAATACCACTTTAATAAAATGGGGTATTTTGGGGAGATACAAGATGTGGTCTGCTAATTTTACCTCCATCTTTACTTTTTTATATTGCCAGGAAGCCACCAGTAGAGCAAAGAATGCCGCACTGGTTAGAACCACGGCAGCCAAAACTGTTCTCTATAGCTTCTTTACTGCAATTCGTTGACTTTTACTTTCATACTAGGAGGACATAATACTCACCATTCAGAAATAACTTACTAATTTTGAGTTAACAGTTTAAACCTGATTAGCACTGTATAATGATGAATGGCTACTTCTAAAAAATAAAAACCTTACATACCAAAAACATGCTATATGTTGGGAAACCACTTTTTCATGCTCCAGTGTGTTGTTTACATTTTTTACTTGTCAAAGTCTTTCTTTTATGAGTTGAAGAATCCACAGCACTTAAAATTTCAAGTATTTGAACTGAACATGATTCTATTTCAAAAAGTGCCAAATTAAAAAAAACCAAACATGTGGCCAAGCTTTCATGGAAATCCCCAAACAAGGTAAAAAAACAGCCTCAACGGAATTATGGGTTACTAGCTTCATACATGTTTTTAAAGCTGTATAATGTTCACCTAAGCACTCCACTTACGAGCATCAGAAGTTTAAAAATACAAACACCTTCAACGCAAACTGCTTGCAGAGGGCACCCTCAAACGTATGAGTACAACACTAAGCAGAAAACCCTCGTTTTATTTGGCTATTTAGACATCCATTTCCTGATAGCATTACATCATCTATTAGGGCTTCTGAAATAATACAGAGCCATAAAACTCAGAAGAGACTAGTTAAAAAAAAAAAAAAAGTTCCACAACTGCACACCCTTCCTTCACACAGCAAGGTTGTGCAACTGATTGTTTAACGTAACTAAGTTTAACGGCATCCAAACAGGCAGGCCTGGGTTTGGAAGCTGTCTTAAGTCAAATTTTGACCATGTAACTACTCTAAAACAGAAAGGTCAAAATAGAACTCATCTCTTCTTTTTCTGCTGCCTCAACATTTTCCTTCGCTTAATTATCATATCATATAGTTTCTCCAGTCCCTCTTTGAGTCCGTCTCCAATGATTGCACAGGTAGGTTGCAAATGCCAGGGTGTTGAAGAACTCAGCTCACTCATTGCCAACATCTTCTCGATTTCAGAAAGGGAGAGAGAGTTCCTCAAGTCCTGCTTGTTAGCAATGATAAGGACAGGCACTCCTTGATTCTCAGATATCCTAGTAATCTTATGAAGTTCTGTTTTGGCCTCCTCCATCCTCTCAACGTCGACGGAGTCCACCACAAACACGATGCCATCGGTGCACCTTGTGTACGACTTCCACAGCGGCCTCAGCTTCTCCTGGCCGCCCACATCCCAGAAGTGGAAAGTGACCGTCTTCGAGTTGCCCAGCGTCACTTTGATTTTCTCAGTATTAAATCCTTTAGTGGGGACAGTGTTGACGAACTCATTGAACTGCAGTCTGTAGAGCACTGTCGTCTTCCCAGCGCAGTCCAGCCCCAGGATGACAATGTGAAAGCTCTGAAAGGAAGGCAGGCTGGAGAGGATCGGCGTCTGGTCGGAGAGTCCATTCCCCATTGCCAGCAGGGAAGGTGACAGCAGGCTGCCACCAACAGAGGCGGCTCCCGCGGCTGCGCTCGGATCCTGACAACGACACGAACGTCGTTAGACCCCGCTCCGCCTGCGCCGCACGGCCGCACCGCGCCGGCCACAGCGCCGCCGCCCTGACTGCGGGCGCGGCTGCGGGAAGCAGCGCAACGCGGAACGGCTCACGTCCCTCCCGCCCGGCCCAGCCCGGCCCGGCCCGGCACCCCCGCCCGGGCAGCCCCCCCACCCCGCTCGTACCGCTGGTGCCTCAGCGCCGGGAGGCGCGCGCTGCCCGCGCCCCCATGCCCGCGCGCCGCTCCACTGCACGCGCCGCCGCCTGTGCTTGTGCTCGTGCTGCTGCCGCTGCTGATGCCGCCCGCGCGACTCTCCCCTGCATCTGGCGGCGCGGGCGCCACCCAGCGCGCGGCTAGCCCCGTGCGCCCCGCCCCGCGGGCTCCCATTGGTCCTGCCGAGCTCCGGGGCGGGGAGGAAGGCGCACTCCGCCTCGCCCATTGGCTGGCGGCGCCGGCCACTGATCGTACAGCCCGGGTTGTACCGCCCGCAGCCCGACTACCCGAGGCCAAGCGCGGCCGGGGAAGGGGACCGCTCCCCACCCACGCCCTACTTTGAGCGGCCCCGCTCACTCCCTCTGCCCTCCCGCGGGGTGGAGCCGCTGCCACACACGAGTCCCTCGGGGAATGCCGCGGCGGCCGCGCCCTCCGCCCACGGCAGCCCCTCACCCCCCGCGGCGGGCGGTGGCGCCCCGCCTCTCCACCCGAAGCGCGTGCGCTCATTAGCTGTGGGTGCTGTCACTCCGACTCTCTCCCACCAGCCCAGGAGGCGGCCCGGCGGCGTTCCGCCTCTCCGCCCGGAGCGCGTGCGCTCATTGGCTGTTGGAGCTGTCACTCCGCCTTGCCCCGCCTGCCCGAGGGCGGCTCGGCGGCGCCTCCCCGCGCACCTGCAGCACGGCTGGGGCCGGCCGCGCCCTGCGCCGCTGAGGCACCGTGCGGTGTGCTGTCGGCGCGGTGCTCTGCAGTTTTTGCTTCAATATTAGTGCCCCAGGGCCCGAGGTCCGGCTCTGTGCGCTCACTGCGCGTACTGTGCCTGCCTTTCGCCTGTCCCCGCGAAACGGGAGACACAGACGGGAGGAGCCGGGAATAACGGAATGGATGAGGCGGTCCTGATGGACGCCTGGCACACAGAGATGGCAGCAGTGCTCGGGTCGGCGTGAACACTCACAGCACCTAGCTTATTTACGAGGAAGGTTTCCCATAGCACAGGAATGTGTTAAGTAATTCTTCGTTTTAATATTGCAGCCTGATTTGAGCAGTGAAGCCTTTCCCAGAACTAATGACTAATGTCTGATAACACATTTACTGTTTTCAGGGCATACAGGTTTTAGAGGAGGCCTGGGGAGTACTTTGTGTCAGCTACTTTTGCTATCTTACCATCGTTCTGTTCCTTCCCACAGCTTTTTTCCCTTAGTGCCTTTGCCACTGTAGTTTTTATACAGCTGTGGCAATGTAGATGGTTACTCCTGCTTCTGTTGCATGTACACCAGCTCAGTGTAAAATAGCACCAAGAAGGATCAGACACACTGGCTTCAGAGCAGAGCATACTACAGAAGTCTTCATCTTTAGATAAAAATTTAATCAATCAATCTTTTTGATAAAAGCATATGTTTAACTGCTAACTAATACTAGTGTGCTAATCTACTCTACCAATCCAAGTTTCTGTACTTTGTACTGCAATCATAGAATAGTTTGGGTTGGAAGGGGCTTTCAAGATCATCTAGTTCAACCCCCCCTGCTGTGGGCAGGGACACCTTCCACTAGACCAGGTGGCTCAGAGCGCTATCCAACCTGCCCTTGAACACTTCCAGGGATGGGACACCCACGGCTTCTCTGGGCAACCATCCAAATCTGACCAGCTGAGCTCCAGCAAAAAAAGAAAAAGTGGCATTTTCAATACTAGTCTTGCTTTTTTTCTAGAAGAATTTAAGATGTCTTGATGTGGCTGCTGAAAAGGGATGAAATTATAAGCGTATTCAGGCAATCAATCATATTTCCTGTTTTCCCCTTTGAAAGCATTGTACTCTGTATTTTAAATATCAGAGAATTTTATATAAAAGAGAAGTAACTTAATAGTAAAGGGACATATAATAGTAGCAAAAATTCCACCATGTGCTGTAGGCAAGGTTTCATGTTATTGAAATGTTAAAATACCCATTCTAGTCCTACTAAAAATAAAATTCTAATTTGCTTACATCTGAGATTAATGTTTCACTGCTTTTAACTTTGTTAGTTATTTACATCCTGATCTTGCAGACGATTCTCTTTGGAGGAAGTAGTCTATTTGTATAGGAAGCTTATTTTACTTCCATGGAAAGGAGGGGCAAGTTACTACCCCTGAGGCCAACTGGTAAGGTTTCTGATTTGGCAGCATTTTACACTACTTTTGCATAACATGAAGAACTGCACAGAATACAACATAATAGAAAAGCATTTAGAGTAATGGTAAAAGTGGGCCTTAATTATTTCATGGATGGTTTTCAGTAATTTAAAATTGGAGGAAACCAGCTAGAAGTACCTAGTTACGGAATATTACTGGAGATAATAGATTTATTCATAAAATTTGACAAGCTGAAATAAATCAAATCGACCTTTATCTCCACCTACAAAATTAAGTATCCCCTATTTTTAATGGAAAAATAAGCCTATTAGATACTACACTCTTCTAAATTATAACGTCTGATTGTTACTAAGATCCGTTCAAACTTTACACAGCTTTTTAATAACACATTTTACAATTAATTCCACAAGGAGGGATACCGGCCAGCTCCTACCCTTATTGAAGGTATTTTAATTTTAAATATAAAATGTGTAAAGCTTGCCTTTATCTCTTGTTCTGCTGTACAGCAGTTAGTACATAATATTTCAGTGCCCTTGAAAAGGGAGGGATACAGAACTGATGCTTTTCTAAGGTATAGTGTATCCAACACACCAGGTGTTGGAATCTGATAGATCATGCGATTTTTTGGAAGAAGAGTTTTATGACATCAGGAAGGTAATTTTAAGAATAAATAGAAATTAACATCTTCAGGAACATGAGCATTTGTATATATTTGTAAATATATACATGAAAATGATCCATGCTCTCCAGAAAATGCTTGGACACTCCCTACAGTTAATTTATCGCATCTACCTGTTGTAACTTGCTATGAAGTGAATTATGAACTCTCCGGAACTGGGACTATTTTTCACTGTAAGTCTTCTTAGTGTTTTGCACCTTGATCTTAATTAATGCCTGTAGGCATTTCTGCAAAACAACTATTAAATGACAATCCAAGTTGATCAACTCCTCCCATACACTTCTTGCTACTTTAGAAGTCAAACATACAGACTGGGCAGGTGTTCCAGGTGTTATGGAGTAATGGTATCTAAATTAGTGGGAGTGTAGGAGAGTTGACACATTCAACCTTTGATAATTGAAGGTAAGGGTGAAGCAAGGCTTTGATTATCCTGTAGAAGTGTTTAATAAAGGAAGTGTACAGAAAGAAGTGTACTTACTTTCTTTTCGAGTGTGTAGCTAAATGGGGGGAGCAGGCTGATCTTAGATGACAGCTGAAAATAACTGCAAGATACATATAAGAGGAAACAATGAAAGCCACGTGCAGACTTTTTAATGCAAAATAAGGAGGTACCTAATTTCTATGTTGGGGTCATTTCATGTATTTATACTTCTCTCATTTCCTACCTAATGGCTATAGATCTGAGTTCTTTCTGGCTCAGCATTCCTCAGCTCATGAAAACAACTGCAACTTCAGCTTCTCTGGGCTAAAAACCTTCTCCCCTTTCCTGGATACCAATTTACCAGGATAAATAGTAATATATTATTTTCTACATATGTTTTATACATATAATCTGTAAATATTTTCCACACAGAGACCCCTGGTGGCCTAGTGGTTAGCGTGCAGGACTTTCACTGCTGCGACCACGGGTTCAAATCCCGGTCTCCTGGCCTGATGGAGGTCGTTAGCCCTGTGTGGCCATCCATCTATGAGAAGGACACTCTAAACAAACCTACGTCCTGAGGACCTCACTGCCATTGTCCAAGCTTGCTTGGCCCCGGCAGATGAACCTTAGGATTAAAGGGTGGGCTCAGTTCAGCGCAGGCTGTGTCTCACCTAAAAAATCCATTGCGCAGGCTGGAAAGGTAAAAGACCTTTCCCCAAATCTTCGTTCGCGAAGATGGGCCATTATTATTATTTTCCACACAGAAGAGAGCCTGGGACAAACCTTTGTATTTCAAGAAAAAGAAGCAGTACTTGCGTAACATGCAGCTTCCTCACTATGGTAAAGTAGTTTTTTGGGGTTTTGTTTCTTTTTAATTCCATAATGGTCCAGGGATAATTTTAGTTCAGGGCAGGTTTGAAAGGACCAGGCTTCCAATGCTGCAGCTATTAGCTGACTCTGTGAAACTTAGATAGTCCTTATTAGGGATGCGGACCATGAAATTGGTTGAAATATTGCCAAGAAAGAATCAGCATACAGTGGAAAGATAAGATGCTTGGAAGTTTAAATATTATTACCCAGCAGAGACTTAGGTTACCTTTTAATACACATCACCTCATGCACTACAGGAGCTATCTTGCAGTGCCCGGATAACAACAAAAATGCAAAGGATCATCAAACATCTACTTGCAAGGCTTCACATATTTTTCAGGAGAAACCACCTTTCATGTGGAAATAGCAATTCATGGAAATTAAAAGCTAGCAGTTCACGAGAGGTTCACTGTAGCAGGACATTCAATCAGAGCTTTCATTAGTGCCGGTCATTTTAAAGGTAAATTCCACTCAAGTAGATATGACTGTTTTATACAACCACATCTAGTGACACAGCAGATGAGAAATTCCTTCCAAAGCAAAGTTAGTGGGGTTGAAATTCCTTGTCCAGATAAGCACGATCTTCCTTTTGTTTTTATTAAATACCATCATTCAGTAGAATAGGCTAATGACATTCATTATCCAGTTCAATAGCTAATCACCTTAGAGTTATTTTTTAATAGCACCACGTGTTGTGTGTAACAAATTTGATGCAAATCAAATGAAAAATTAAACATTGGAGAAATGACCCAGAGCCCATACACTGCAGATGCAGGGGGATATGGTTAGAAATACAGAAGAGTAAAGGACAGAAGCACACAGGAGCAAATGCCGAAGGAGGGAGAGGAAGGAACCAGCTGCATCATGGAGCTGAATTAGTTGTAAAACACAAAGGAATGAAGCCATAAGGAGGATGAAATTATTGCAGGGAAAATGCACTGCCAACTACAGAAGCTGGCATACAGCAATGGTATCCCAACCCTCTGTCTTCATGAAAGAGACATGTTAGCAGCCTCACACCACCAATTCTTGCTGCTCCATGTGGAAACAGAGCAGATTTCTCAATGTGTATGAAACAGAAAAATCAACTGTGTTTCAATACAATGACATGGCAGACCTAGGCTAGTGTAATATGTATTAATGAATGTGTAATAGCAATAATGATAATTATTACAGTAACCAATGGTAGCTTCATTGTACATTCAAAAATTGAACTTACTTCTCTTCAACTATACCCTAGATCTAAGATTAGAACTAAAAAAGTATTACTTTGAGTTGTCATTATATGGTTCTAAAGGAATATCAAGTTCCTAAATAAAATACTACAGCAGTTTCACCACTGACTTTGAGAACCTCCTTGAAAATGAGTGGTAAGAATGAAATAGCTGACAAATTGCAACACATGAAGTTTTGCTCTTAAGACCGTCTCTTAAATTGACATACAAAATGTTTTGCACAAGGAAACCTTTTATCATCTTTGCTACATCTGCTGAATTCTTTTATGATAACTTACATGCTGCATGAATTATTTTGCTTTGATTATTAAAAAAGAATTGGTGGTAGAAAATCTGATTTATTTCCTCACAATAAATAACAAAGCTTAGAGCACTAGGAGATGGAGTCACTGTGTGTTACAATTTAAGTTACCACTCTGATTAAACCAGTTAACTAAACTTATTCTCATTTCATACCTACCTTCACATGAAGTCTAACATTTACATTTTGCTGCTTTCATTTTCATGAATATACATAATGCAACATAGCAGGCTAAAAACAAAAAGTCTCCTTCTTTGATACTGACAGTCACACTTTGTTACATCTTCAGTGCTGCTTAGGTGTGTTAGCTGAATGAAAGTGGTACTAGCTCATAAATGTTCTTAGTCACACTGAGCAAGTCTTGGCTCAGAGTGACTGAAATTGTAATCTCCACCTTCCAAACTGAAATTTTGGTTGCTTCATCCTCTAAAGGGATGGCTGTAATGGCAGTGACTCCAGATTTGTAGAGAGCAGTCTGACCACTATGTGTACATGTGTTTGTGTGAGTAGAGCACCTTCTCCTTCCTGTGGCCAGGTGGGACAGCAAAAGGGCTGTCCCCAGCACCATCTTTGTGTTAAGGACTAGTATAGCAAAACTCTCTGCTTGTTCAAAGTCTCTTATTGTTCATTTAATAGCAGAGTGTAGGTAGTAAAGGTTAAGCATGGATCCTGTCTTCATATGATACAAAGTCAGTAGTCACAAAATCCAAACTCAGACATACGACTACTTATGAAGCAGTTTTAACAAGTAGAAAAAACATTATTGTTGCATGTATCCCTGCTTTCCAGTCTCCTTACCTCCACTAAGCAGCTGGCACTAAAAAAAACCCCCACAAATACGTTTCTTTAATAAGCGGACAAAATACCTCCTACCTTAATCCTTCAGTATACAAGAGAAGCCTTCTGCATCATGAGTAATTCCAAGGTGTCCAACGTGTGATACTACATAAAAGCAAGCCTTGGCTTGCATGTTTTCTTCGATGGTTTTACACTGATCAAAGACATATTCACCTCAGCAACAGGTTCCCTACCCCCTGCCCTGAGTTTGTGACAGCATTTTCGTCTTGTTTTGTTTTTTTTTTTCTCTGGAACTACTGACTTGAGTCAGTCACAGTCTTTTGCTGAGAATGCTGGGCTTACTCAATGCTACTGTTTGAAAATCTTGCCAGTTACAGAACTGGTTCCAAGATCTTTATTTTTTCCCAGTATTTTTTTGCTCCAGGAAAGCCATGGACACTTTAGAGCTTTTTTTCATATGCCAGAGTAATTCCAAATAGTTTAAAATTCTATAAAGCTGAGATTTCTGTATCAGCTGCCATCTCCTCACAGTGCTTTCTTTGAAAAGAGTTGCACAGTTTTTAAATATAGCACTTTAGTACAATGGGAGCAGTTTGCAAGCAGATTAAAAGTACTACAATTTCAAATACAAATACAAGATCAGCATCTGTTTTATTTTGCTTCTGCATAGCTAGATTTAATATGTGAGGGTATATTGCCAGCTCTAGAATAATAATGGACATATTAGTAATATAACAGATACTCCTGTTTCCTTTGCGATATAGCTAGCACAGGGTAAGAAGGAAGGAAAGAAAATTTTTCTTTTCTAAAGAACTTTATAAATATTTTATAACTATTTAACATGTATAAGGGTGCTGAGATTTGCTGGAATTGTAAAAGAGAGGAAAAACAAACAGACCTTGAACATCAGAACTAAGAGGACTTTGATTAACTTGTATCTCAGTTAATTTACTGTCATGGAAAAAAAAAGATACAAGTTCTGACTGAGGCTTCTTACTAAGTGTTTATGGGATGAAACATTCATTTAAGCCAGTTATTTCCTAACAATCCATCTGCTTGCAACAGTTACTTATTTAAAAGCCATGCTTTGTTCTTTGGGTACTGTACATATCCAAAAGGAAGTGCCAGGACAGGAAGAAGCATACAGCATTCAATTCACAGAGTAGGACTTGCCATACAATTAACGAAATGCCTAAATGACAAATGCAGTGCACTGAAACCTACCATGAGAGAATTTCAAAGACGGTTACAAAAGACAAAGAAATGAAGCTCCACCAATTTGCAGGGATTGGCCTGTCCCTGTCGCTGGCTGGAGCAGGGAGCCTGTGCCCATGTGGTGTGAGCACAGCTGGTTCTTGGATGTGTTCCGACCCTTTTGGCAACAGCTGAGAGGTGATGCCCATCCAATAAATGGGGTCCACTCTAAAAACGAGCAGGCTGTTGATCTGTAATAGCTTTCTGTAAATCAAGTTAAGTGCACACCTTGAAGAGGAAATTCAATTGCTCACCTCTCCTAAAAAACGCATAGCAGCAATAGAAGAAGATTTCACAGAGATTGCAGTGTATGGAATAAAATTTTATGGGAGATATGCCTAAGCTCCCAGGAGGGCTGTGGAAAATCTAAAGTCTCTGCTTCAGTATATAATAATGTTGGTAGTACAGTGATAATATCACAGTTTCTTGAGCTTGGTGCTTAGAGGCGACAGCTGAAAGAAGTCCCCACTGAGACAATGAAATAGAGCACAAACAATTTGTTTGATGTTCTCCAACCACTCTTGGGTGATTTGTCAGTGCTCCTAATAATGGGAGCTTGTGAGCGCTCCTTATAACTTCTGGTCACATACAGAACAAATATGTATGGAATATATCTACTCTCTGGCATGTCTTCTTAGATAAGTAAAAAGAAAGACCTGGCTGTATCTGGCTCCCTAGATACAAGGGAAGGGTTTATTTTTATTTTTTTTAAAGAAAGAAACAATTTATTATTAATTTTAGTCAGATAACTGAGCTCAAGTGTAGTCATAATTTCTTTTTTGAACTAATTAATAGATTAATAATGTTCCTGAAGAAAAACAAATAAATGCTTTAACAGATAAATTGACTTGGTGTTTTTCAACCATAGAAGACTGGTAAAGCCCGCTGAGCATATGTGCAGTAAACTGGTCTTGTCCTCTTGTTATGGTTTGGAGCTGGCTCCCTGCCAAGTCTCCAAACCTCACCACAAGGAGTCCCCGTCCCCCCCCCCAAACCAAGGGAGAAGAGGGGGAAAAAACCGAAAGAACCGAAAACGAGAGAGAGACAAAGTAATGTATATAAATATATTTACACTTATATTTACAGTTATATGCAGTTGAAATATATAAATATATATAATTTCACAGGGAAAGGGGAAGGGAAGAACAAAAACCAAAATAATATATATATATATTATATTATCCCGCTCAGTAGCCCAAGGTCTATCAACTAAAAGAATTAACAAAGAAGATCTTACTACTCTCCTTGGGACAACGCAGAATCACGCTGGGGTGACTGGTGGCTGCCGGCGGCCTCCGCCTCCCAAGGTCGACAAGGCCTTACCAGGCCTCACTCTCCAAGCCGGCAGACTCAACACAGGGAGATCTGCACCTCCAAAGCCGCCGGAAGGAAAGAGAGCGAAAGTCTTTCCTCCCTTCTTCTTATACCCCAGTTTACGTAAAAATCATAGGGAATACCGGGTAAATCTGGGCACTTCCTTGGTTACAAGCTGGTCACCAAGGAAGGCCCAGGCCAAACTACCACACCTCTGTATTGCTTGCTTCACTTCCTACAAGAAGTCTTTCCCAGGCACTTCATTTTAGCTCTGTAGTTGTGAGGCACTTGAGAGGAATTTTCAAAAAATGTGTCACTGGATGGATCTTTTAATCCGTCTTTTAGTCCAGTGCACAGGGTAAAATACTTAATCTAGCCCAGCAAAAAAAACCATAAATTTGCACTCAGAATTATATATGACCCAATTCTTAGCTTGCAAAGAAGGTCAGACTTCTGACTGGCTTTTCATTTGGAGATTTACTGGGTACTAGGAGTTTTGAGCTGAGACCTACCTGCATTTACCCCTCTTCCAACCCAACAGCACTCCAAGGTGTAGCACATGCAAACCATGATATAGCAGGTCTACAGCTTTGCCAAATGTGTGGCAGCTGTATCTAGCCCCTGAACATATTTGGATTTTGATCAATACAATAAATTCTGTTTTGAAGCAGGAGGCTGTTAAAAATCAGCTTTACAGGAGGGAGTGGAAAGAGCAAATACTCCTTTGCTTTGATTTCTTGTATGAAAAGTAGACTTCAGTCTGCAGAATATGAGTGGAGCTAAGCATTCTAGATGGATTTTTCTCAAGCCCAAACACAGTTGTTTGGCTGCAGGTGATAAGAACTACAGAGTTTCAGTGCCTCCAAAGAAGTTCTTTCCCCCAGGGCCATGGAAAGCCTAAACTGCTGCATGAGGGCTTCAGTTCTGCCACTGAGAAATGATGGCAGAAGTCAAGTATTGGATATTTGTTGCAGTTTCTAAAACTTAAGCAAAAAAAAAAAGGTAATTATTCTTCTCAATTATAACACTTGAGGGTTTCAGTGTGAAATCTGAGCCTATTACAGTACATTACAGCACATTACAGCAAAAGGAAAACCAACCCTTATCCTAGGGAGGTCCCAAGCTTGTATTTATGATTAGATGAAAAAGGGAAAAAGAAACAAACCAAAAAGAGGAAGATGAAAGAACAAGGTTTTAGGGAAGACAAACATTGTGTGGGTGGGGACCAGTAAATTCAGCTCCTTGCTCAGCTGTAGTCTAGAGTTTTTAAATCTTATCAGCTCACTATGGCTTCTTTTTAAGCTAACAGTAAATCTCAAAACTACCTTAGTGAATGCAAGATTAGGCCTACTTTTTGCTAAATTTTAGAAGCTAAGTCACTTGAAAATTGATTTCAAGCTAATCGTGGGGGTGCTAGGCAGAAAGCTTTCTTTCACGCTCCTAAGTTTCAATTCTTGGATGAAAACAACAGTAAACTCACTTTGAAGACGTTATAAAATCTGTCCCTGCAAAATCACTTTTGCTTTCCTCTCACAGGGAATATGATTCAAACAAACCACATCATACATTCCAGTTTCATAATATTGAAAAAGAGAAGTCTTTCAGAGAATCTGGCACCAAACAGCTGCTGCCACTAGAATTGTAAGCTCACATAAAAACCTGCCAAAATACTAATTTTTAAACACATACATTTTTAAGCCTTTTGTTGACATTGCAGCATTTTATCAGAATATAAGTTTCCCCTGTTCTGGCTCTCATGGCCACACAACACTACTTAGCAGGCTTTAAACAAAGTAAGGAAGGCAGATAAACAAACCTGGGGAGGAACAGATTGTTTTAGCTGAGATTTTAATCACGTTACTTAACTCCAGTGAATAGAGACAACACTGCAAGAGCCAGTAATTCAGACTGCTGCAAGGGTAAAAAACTCTGCAGTTTTCATCTCCTCTTTGAAGGTCTTCCTCTTCACCCCTACCAGGACTGATCAGAGAAGATTAAGGAAGAGTCCAGGCAGGACTCTAGGAAGCAGAAGCAGCAGTGGGATACTATAAGCATAATCATTTTTTTTCTAATTGAATTATTCCATTCAAGGCCTCTCTACTACTAGGAAGGAAAAATAAAACAAATAATACCTCTTTATGTAAGGAAAAAAGTAAGCACGGACACACTGTCAACAGAAAAGGTCTATTTAGGGAATTCTTCATGCTTTGAAGACTTTGTATTTCAGATGGCAAGTTATATGATAAATATATGATACATACAGCTCACAAGTAGATGCATCCCCAAACTGAATCTTCAAAGGAAGCATCAGAAAACTTTAAAGAGGACAAATGGTTGCATCCCTTCCTCATGGTTTAAAGATGGAAGGCCTCTGAAGCCATAGGTCATTCTGTGAAAGCCGGCTACTAAGTCTTAGAGATCCTGCCTGCTGAGTCTCACTTTAAGAGCCCAGCCCTTTTGTTTAGGGACACTGACATCTGCACGGTCTTTCATCTCAGCACAACTGCAAATAGAAGGATTTTTAGGTTAGCACCACTGCACTCCTTACAAACCACTCATCTTTGAGTCCTTGCAGAGGATTGATTGAAGGCATAGCAGTCTGGCACATAAAGCATGTATGTCTTTCTGTGTTTTTCAGAGTTGAGATAAAACGATAGCCATTAGCAGTCACCACAGAGGCCCTAACTCCAAGCTTTCACTATGAGAGAACAGTGAAATTGTGTGAAACCAACAGCAGCAGCAGCCAGCAGACATTGTTCACCAGTGGAGGTAACATTTAAATGCAAAGCCAAAGCCTCAAAATGAACAAGATACTTGGTAATCATCATCCCTCCATCTGTAGTCAGTGGACACTTTCTGGTCCTCTCAGTTCATATTCTTGATGGTGGACAGGACCCTGTATCAGTGGATATTTGTTATCCAGTATAACTCAGTAATAAAAGAAGAAAGATCCAATAAATTACTAACAACCACAGTCCTTGGGTCACTCAGAAAACATGACTTGCCAGAAACAATATGAGCTGTACTGCAGAGGCCTCTCATCTTTGACAACAGCAGCAGAAAAATTTCAGGACATGGGAGATCACAGATGCCACACCTTTTAAAAGCAAATATTCTCACTCTCCTGGTCAAAGTAAAGAGTTACCTGAGGATTTTGCTATTCCTTTGTAAATACAGCAGAGCCTTGTCTTCCCTTCACGTGTATAATCCCCAGAGCGGCTGCTCCCAATCTGAAAAGAACCTGCTGCAGATGCACCCATGGTTACAGCTTTAAAGGAGTGCTCTGACAAAGCAACCCCTGTACAGTACTGCTGCAGGGGTGAGGTATCTAGTTTTGCTTACATTGTGTTATAACATAAAAGCTTTACTTCTCAGCTGAGTTGGCCCCTGCCCTTTCTCTGCTGCCCCAATGTCACCACTGGTGGAGCTGCACCTGTGCTTCACCAGGTCTCCAAGGCATCACACTCATCTCATCTAATCTTGCTCTGAGCAAGTCTGTGCAGCTTGGCACCAATAACCCGGGCAGCTGTCTGGATTATGAGCAGTACCTACAAGATGAGTGTTGAAAAGTGACTTCACTAGGTCAAGCATTGTACAAACACACAGTAAGAGATAGAGCAGCTTAAATAAACAGGGAAAGGATCAAAGAAATCCTTATTTTATAGGTAGAGAATAGAAGCACTGAAATTCAGTGATTTACTTCTCACAGACCACAGGAAATACAGGTAGCAGAATCCTTGTTTGCTGCTTTAAATAGCAGACAAATTTTCATCACCTTTCCTCACACAATCTTAAAAAAAATCACTTTGAGCTTTGGGAATTCACACGTGGGATTATTTGGATGCTGGAGCGCATCTGCAAATGCCAGGATGGGACAGAGTCTGGCAGCAGAAGGCACATGAGATAGCTAATATTGACTGGGCCTACCTAGCAAGAGAGTAGGGGATTGTTAGAGTGGGCTTCTTGCCTGTTGTCCTTGGTTGAGATATTCACTGCCACTCCCGTCCATTCTCGCTGCTGCTACAACTAACTTCTCGCCCAAATCCAATAGAAGAGCGTTTGGTTAGTGTTGGGAAGGACAGCAATCTTTGCCACCATCTAGAGAGATCTACAGCCCTGCCACACTCAACTGGTTACATGCAGACTCCGCTGTGCTGCCATGCCTGTTACAGGAAGCCTGTGACCTTTCAGAGCCACCTCTGTGAAGATCTAAGCCCAGAGG
Organism: Neopelma chrysocephalum; assembly: GCF_003984885.1. Classification (NCBI taxonomy): domain Eukaryota; kingdom Metazoa; phylum Chordata; class Aves; order Passeriformes; family Pipridae; genus Neopelma; species Neopelma chrysocephalum. The sequence continues at coordinate 6,467,723 of NW_020897726.1, read as the reverse complement.
GAAATTTATCTTTCGTTCCTCCTACCAGTGATCTATTTTAATCAAGATTGTTTCTGTATCTGTTTCTTCTGTAGGAAGGGCATCAGACAACAAAAAACATGGTAGACTGTTGGGTAAGTGATGGTAAAATCACCTGATTTCATCCAGCCTTGATGCTAATATTGCCAGCTGCTGTGAAATCATCCTGAGTCACCTCTTTGATGTCTGTTAAAGAGCAGCAGGGAGAAAACTGTGCTCTTTTAGCACTGGTCAAGAGGCATTGTTAGGATAATCAAAGCACTGTTGTTGCTAAAGCAAATGTATCTATCTCTGGGCCTTTTGGTGGGATATCATTCAGATTGTCCCAACCTCGCTGCTTGGATTCCTGATACATTCCCAAAGAAGCACTGCACATACCTTTACTGTCCCTGCTTGCCCCCATCCAGGTGATTTTCTGAGGAAATGATCTGCAGTCTAACAAACAATAAAAATCAATGCTTTCACTTAATGCTTTCATTTCATTTGCATGGAGGCCCACATTTCACTGATGACTGATGAAATGTGGTGGTAAAATGTCCAATTGTGTGGTTCTCAGTATATTCATATCATCTCTTTGAGGAGAGAGAACTCACAGGGTGGAAGTGTAGATGTGTTTAGGAAGAAGCTGCATATAGACTGTTCCCCTTCTGCCTGTTCCCCTGGAATAACTCCGCTTGCTATTATTTAAAAGAAAAACATAACAATAAGCTTATCTGTTCTGTTCTGTAGAGAATACTTTTTTTTCCCCTGCAATGCAAATATGCTTTAATGTCAAGAGGAAAATGATATGCAGGGGGAGAAGGGCCAGAACAATCATCCGCTAATTTTCCCAGTTCCCCATTGGTCTGCCCTTCTCCCTCTGGCACTTTGGAAGCTTTAATTGAAGTGAGTGTAGTATATTGATTTTTAGCATAAGGTAATGTACTAATAGGCAGAGGAGGTCAAAGTAGGTTTAGGTCAGTCAAGAGAGGATGTAATTAGACATTAAGGATGTATAGCTGTTTAAAGATCTGATTGTGTTTTCATAGAATCATAGAATCAACCAGATTGGAAAAGACCTCTGAGATCATCAAGTCTTCATCACCCTTGATCCAACACCGCCGTGGTTACTAGACCATGGCACTAAGTGCCACATCCAGTCTCATCTTAAAAATCATCAGGGACGGAGAATCCACCACCTCCCTGGGCAGCCCATTCCAATGTCTGATTACTCTCTCTGTAAAAAAGAGCTTAAGACTGTGCCCTCTTGCCCTACTGCTGGTTGCCTGGGAGAAGAGACCAACACCCACCTGTCTACAACCTCCTTTCAGGGAGTTGTAGAGAGTGATGAGGTCTCCCCTGAGCCTCCTCTTCTCCAGGTTGAACAACCCCAGCTCCCTCAGCCTCTCCTCGTAGGACTTGTGCTTGAGTCCCTTCATCAGCCTCATTGCTGTTCTCTGGACCTGCTCCAGCACCTCAATATCCTTCCTGAACTGAGGGGCCCAGAACTGGACACAGTACTCCAGGTGTGGCCTCACCAGCGCTGAGTACAGGGGAAGAATCACTTCCCTGGTCCTGCTGGCCACACTGTTCCTGATCCAGGCCTTCTTGGCCACCTGGGCACACTGCTGGCTCATGTTCAGCTTCCTGTCAATCCAAACTCCCAGGTCCCTTTCTGCTTGGCTGCTCTTCAGCCACTCTGTGCCCAGCCTGTAGAGCTGCATGGGGTTGTTGTGGCCAAAGTGCAGGACCTGGCACTTGGCCTTGTTGAACCTCATCCCTTTGGAATCAGACCATCTCTCCAGCTTGTCCAAGTCCCTCTGAAGAGCCCTCCTGCCTTCCAGCAGATCAACACTCCTTCCCAGTTTGGTGTCATCTGCAAATTTGCTAATGGTACACTCAATCCCCTCATCCAGATCATCAATAAAGATATTAAATAGAACTGGATCTAACACTGATCCCTGGGGGACACCACCAGTGATTGGCTCCCAACTGGATGCAGCACCATTCACCACCACTCTCTGGGCCCGGGCCTCCAGCCAGTTCCTAACCCAGCACAGAGTGCCCCTGTCCAAGCCATGGGCTGCCAGCTTTTCCAGGAGAATGCTGTGGGAGACGGTGTCAAAGGTTTTGCTGAAGTCCAGGTAGACACATCCACAGCCTTCCCCTCATCCACCAGGCGGGTCACCTGATCATAAAAGGAGATCAGGTTGGTCAGACAGGACCTGCCCCTCCTAAACCCATGCTGGCTGGGTCTGACCCCTTGTCCATCCTGTAGGTGTTGTGTGATTGCACTTAGGATGATCTGCTCCATAACCTTGCCAGGCACTGAGGTCAGTCTGACAGGCCTGTAGTTTCCCAGGTCCTCTTTGCAGCTCTTTTTGTGGATCGGCGTGACATTCACCAACTTCCAATCATCCGGGACCTCCCCAGTGAGCCAGGACTGTTGATAAATGATGGAGGGCGGCTTGGCAAGCTCTTCTGCCAGCTCCTTCATCACCCTAGGATGGATCCCATCTGGTCCCATAGACTTGTGAGGATCCAAGTGGCTCAGCAGGTCACAAACTGTTTCCCCCTGGATTACAGGGGGGTATTTGGCTTCCTGCCTCTGTCTACCAGTTCCAGAAGCCAGTTGTCCTGAGGACAACCTGTCTTCTTGTTGAAAACTGAGGCAAAGAAGGTGTTAAGTACCTCAGCCTTTTCCTCATCTTTGGTGACTATGTTCCCCCCCAAGTCCAACAAAGAATGGAGGTTTTCCTTGCCACTCTCTTTGCTATTGATGTATTTGTAGAAGCACTTCTTGTTATCCCTAACAGAAGTGGCTAGATTGAGTATGAATTTTGCATTTGTCTCTCTAATTTTCTTTCTACATGACCTAACTATATTCCTAAATTCTTCATTAGTAGCCAGCCCTTTTTTCCATGGTCGGTAAGCTCTCTTTTTTACCCTAATTTCCTTCAAAATCTCCTTGTTCAGCCAGGCTGGCCATCTTCCCCACCGCCTTGCCTTTCGGCACACTGGGACAGCCTGCTCCTGTGCATTCAAGACTTCCTTTTTGAAGCATGTCCATCCCTCCTGGACCCCTTTGTTTTCAAGGGCTCTTTCCCAAGGTACCCTCTGAACCAGTCTTCTGAGTAGGCTGAAGTGTGCCCTCTGGAAGCTCAGGGTAGAAGTTTTCATGATGGCCCTCTTTGCATCCCTGAGTATTGAGTATTATTTCATGGTCACTGTGCCCCAAATGGCCTCCAACCACCACACCTCCCACCAGCCCTTCTCTGTTTGTGAACAGCGGGTCCAGAGGGGCCCCACCCCTGGTAGGCTCATTTACCAGCTGGATCAGGAAATTATTCTCCATACACTCTGGGAATCTCCTAGGCTGTTTCTTCTCTGCTATGTTGAGTTTCCAGCAGACATCTGGCAAGTTAAAGTCACCCACAAGAACAAGGGCTGGCAATTCTGAGACATCTGCCAGCTGCTTGTAGAATAATTCATCACCCTCATCATCCTAGTTGGGTGGTCTATAACAGACTCCCACCAGGATGTCAGCCTTTTTGGCCTTCCCCTTGATTCTGATCCAAAGGCACTCAACCTTCTTGACTGCCCTCTGCCTGACTCTCTGGGTCCAGGGCCTCATACCTGTTCTTTAAGGGCACTGTGAGAGGTGATGGGGGTCGGGAAGGGATTCTTTTACCTCTTCAATCGGGGACCTGTTTCCATTCCCCCCATCTACTTGGTTTGCTCCATCTGCCTGATGGCAGGAGGGGCAGGGCTTCATCGTCCCCTGCTGGACTTCTTTTGGGGACAAAAGGGTATGACTCCACCAGTCTATTTCCCTTTCACTCTCCCTAATACTTCTTAGCCTCTCCACTTCTTCCTTGAGCTCTGCCACTAAGCACAGCAAATCATTCACCTGCTCGTATCATACACAGGCGTCTCTCGCGCTGTCCTCTGGTACTGGCGCCAGGCTCAGCCACTCAGTGCAGCCAGAGACCTGAACAGCTGCGTCCTTCCTGGGGAGTTCTGTGTGGGTTACCACACTCCCCCTGAGAGCAGCAGCAACGGCTTTTGCTTGTTTGGAAAGCATTGCTGGGTCGAGTTGAGTTGCGGGGGGAAAAAAACAAACCCACAGTCACACACCTACCTCACAACCCAGCAGAGAGAGCTGGGAGGGTGGCTATGCCCTTCCTGCTCGCCCTGCCTGCGCAAACTGCCATGCAAACTGTCGTGCCACACCCTCACTGCCGTGCCATTCAATTAACTCAGAAGTTCCTTTGATTTTTGCAGCAGAAGTCCTAGCCATAAGAAGGGAAAAGTGTACTTTTTCTTTATCTAAAGACAAAATTGTTGACTTTGAAAAAGAAAAAGCAAGTATTTGTAAAGTCAGCACATCAAAGTATTATCTAGCTCTGGGTTTATTAGATAATATTTTTTTTATCTTATATAGTTACATTTGGCTTAATTAAGCCATAAAGGCAGAACTTTAGTGGGATTCTGAGGAAGCAATTGTATCCTATAGCAAAGTTCGAAGGCTTTTTCCTCCAGCTTTCCTATAAAGAAAAGAATTCCTATAAAGAAAAGACTGAAGAGCAATTTCAGTCCATGGAAAAGTATAACTTGTTTGGGCTGGTTTTGTTTTCTTTATTAGCCCTTTTAGATCCAGTAAAAATGAAGACTACAAGAAGATTACAAACTTCATAACAAGAATTGCTCATGTTGCCTATACAGATGTCTGAGAGCACCTCCTGCTATAGTCCAGTAAGCAAAACATTTTCTGCGTAATTCTTTAGTTCTCCTTTGAGGGATAATACTGCAACCCCACTGTCTACCATCTCCCATCTCCATTATTTTCTTGTTGGTGCAGGTGAAGCCTGTGTGAATCTACACTGGCAAGAAATCAAACTGTTCAATTTAATTTAGCTACATTTAACATAATCATTTATAGCAGATCTGGTGCTATATAGCACTATGTGCTATGGTCAAAATGGGTATTTAGAGCAGTGATTCCATAAATTGGTTCCTCTCCTGTGCACAATCTGTAGTTATAGTCTAAGATCATGATATTTTGTGTCATATAAATACTATATAGTACTGTGATGTTCTGTTGGTTCTAAGAATTCCTAATGTCTTTCTGTTGCAATGAAATAAAACAAAGATGAAAAATGATGGTGTAATTGCAACCAATAGAACACGAATGCTTTTTGTTTGGTAGCATAATGAAACTGCTAAATCAGGGTCTCATTTTGCCTTTACAAATAGAGTGAACATGCTATTACAGTTTGATAATAGTGCCACATGTAGGTTATTTTTGACTGAACTTGACTGTATTGATCTACAGAATTTTTTCTATTTATTCTGAGATCAAGGCACATAGGTTTGCTATGTGTATTCATAGTTATGTACTTAAATATTTTCTTGAAAACAGCTTAATCTTTAACACTTCCAAGCACTCATAGTCCATCCTGTCTGTCCTCCTTCCCTCCCTCAAGAGTGTGTACTGCACATATATGTATGAAAAATAAACTTCCCCACTGGCAAGTAAACCTAAGAACAATGTTGCTAGCAGCTGTTGTGCTTAAAGCCCAGTTGAGAACACTGTTCCCTTATGAGCTCTCAATGCTCTTCTCAACATCAGTAATCAATGTGCCAGGACAATGTATTACAAACTCAAACGCCCAGGCCAGGAGACCACAAAAGCTCCTCTGTCTTGTGTGGGGGAACTGAAAAGAGGCTTTCACAGTGCTGGAGAATATGTTGGCAGACTGTGCCAGTTCAGAGCCCTCAGTGTTCCGGAAGATATTTATGTACAAGAAGGGCAAATCTTGTCTAATCCTTGGTTCAGAAGCTACTATAACTGTTATTTTTTAAAAATGAGAAGAATCATATGTATGTGTTGAAGACGACAATCAGATAATTACAGGCTGTTCAGTGACTGAGGAACTGAAAAGGTCTTTGTGCTCATTCCAGTAGGAGAAGGACATCTTATCTACTCGTACAAGTAAAAAGGAAGAGCTATCCTTCAAAAGCAAACATAAACCTGCTTCCTCCGATTTTAAAAGACAGTAATTTCTGTAGTCAATCATTTTTGCAAATAAAAAGTTATAAAACCAAAGAGTTGATAACAATGGTAATTTTTCTTAAAGATGAAAATAACAAGTTAATAAGCATCCAGTTCTTTGATTTTCACTTAGGTTTGTAACTTTCAAGTTGTTGGGAAGAATTAAGCCTCCATTGGGTAAAATGGCACCAAAGTAAAAACAAATAACTTCTCATTGCATTGTCCATCTAAAAAGGAAGGTTTCTACTTGTTTTTTTAGGAAGTCTTGCTAGATACCAGTGGAGGCACTGACCAACATAATGTCAGAGAGAGGAAGATCAGCTTGGCATATAGAATACTGGTTTTCGTAATTTTATTTTAAGTGAAATTACATTTAGTACAGCCCAGTTATATTAGCAGACATTTAAACAATGTTTACAGCTAACAAACTCCTATAATTAATCTCTTAGCTTTGCAATTCTTTTATCATTGATATTATCAGCTCAGACTAAATTTGCTCTTTTGCATTATCCATATTCAAAATCAGTCATGTTAAAAAAAATACAAAAATGTCTAAAATTTCACTTTCCAACCTCACTTATAAGAATAATAAAACCGCTGAAATGCTGTCATTAAAAAGCCACATTGACATGATTTACAGCTGTACAAATTGTTGTTTAAAACAAGCATTACAGAGTAAGTGATCAAAGCCATGCTCAAGATTTGAAGAAGTTTTCCCTCTGCCCATAAGTATGCTTTTCTGGCTAAGTTACAAATAAAAGCCACTTTGAAAATGTACTCTTAAATTCATCAGAATAAAAAAAAGCCCAAGTTACTGTGCCCAAGACAAAAGAGAAGGCCATATTCTATGGTGCATACTCATCCAAATTCCCAGAAATGCTACGTTTCCTTGCTTTTGATGTGCTTGATATTTGTCTAAGACTTGCCCAGAAAATTAGAAAGATATCCTGCACCTGATGAGGTGAACAATCCACATGCTCAAAAAGAACTGAGTACTGCTGAGTAAGGCAACTGAGGCAAAGTATGGCTTAAGTGCAGTCTGGTTAAGGCAGAGTATGTGTTTTTGAAGCTGTTGCTTCTGCTTCCACTTCAAAGCACTAGTGCACTACAACATGTTTAAGAACTTTGGTTAAAAAGACCTCATGGAGCTGATTCACAGAGACAAATCTAAAGGAATTCATAACAATAAGCTAGATAGTCCCTCAAAAAAACCTTTGTCGACTTCATTTTCTAACAGCATTCAGTCCAAAGCTCCACGTGTATGTATGTGGAGCAAGTGAACATGTTAAGCAGAGCTTTCTCAAAATACCCCTTGCAAGACACAGCTCCCACTGTGGATCAGACACCATCTGAAATTTTAAGTGAGTGTGGCAATACACTGGCCTAGTAATTAAATCAGGTCCAGTCCTACCCTTGCAACAGATATAGAATTATTCCTTTATCAGGCCAAATTCTGCACAATATTATGCTGACCTTAATCTAAAGGAATTTCTGTGGTATTAGTTTGGCTTTTTAAGTGAAGGCAGAATTTGGTCCACTTTAGCTCATTAAAATAAACTGATCCACAGCTTGTTTGAATAATCAATAGATTAAAGAAAGTAGATTTCTTTCTTTAAATATTAAAGATTGGTAGCACTTTCTGTATTTACTACTAGAAAAGCCCCACTCATCCCATTTGGTCAGTTTACAATTATCATTTATCCTTTCCAGTGCTAAGAATTTCTAGGTTATTCACAGAAATATATCAAAGCTCAAGAAAGTGAAACAACAGATGCATCATATTGTTTCATAAGCTTATGTTTAAAAATACTAGAAAGTAGCTGGGCTCTGATCGTTCTTTGGCTTGAAGCTGGAGTCTCGTTGGAGAGATCAGTTCTTCCATTTGTTGGAGTCCCAAGCCAGGAACCAGCCTGTGAATGTTGGGGGTTCATGCCCCTGCTTCACGATTACAATGGGGGTCCCTTTATCTCTGCCAGAAGGATCTGTTTCAATATAGCGTTTGGCTAAAAGCAGAGAGGAAATAAAACATGTAATATATTAATTCATTCCTTTGGTACAAAAAATACATTAAAAGCCATAGTGAAAGAGCCCAGGGCTACTATAATACAGTGTTCAAATAATTATTTCAAAGGCAATGAAATGATCAGGTAATTGCTGATTTCTCCCAGCTGGCAGCAAAGGAATTTTCCATGAAGTTAAAACAGAGGGATTTCTATTCTGATCAGTTCATTGCCATACAGCTAGGTTTTGGCTCTTGAACAGGAGAAAGAATTTGCTGGTGCTGTGAGGATGCACAAGCTTCTCATTTCTCCCATGTGAAAGACACCGTAGTTTCCCTTGACATCACAACGTGACATTAGTACATATCGGGAACACAGCCAGGTAACCCCAACTGCTCCAGGGAAACAGATGCAAGCATTTTCAGCACAAACTATATCAGAACGGCTCAGCTATGTGAAGTCACACCAGAGGTGACACATGATTTTTCAAGGAGGTGCATTCCATGTAAGTTGTCTTGATTAGTTCTGCAACTGTAATTTCCTCCTGAAAATTTAACTTAGGGAAGTGTGGCAGTGTAAGGACTTGCTGGCATTCCTATCTCTATATACATTAGTGAGGGTACAGCTCAGTAGCGACCTCCTTTTAAATTCTTTCTCTTTTCAGTTCAGTTTCTTTTCACGGAGTTCTACTATATATATTTAAAAAAGCTCTGCAGCCTAGTAATGCTATATTGATTAGTTTTATCCTTCATAAACTTACAGAGTTTTGAAGCACATTTAAAGGCAAAAATAATAATCTTTTGTATTAAATCCTAATAAGCTCAGTAAAACTTTTAAACACTGTAAATGTAAATAGATTTCTCCTACATCATATTTTTCTCTTCTTCAAGTAATATTGATGCTACCTCACTCAGAATTCTGCCTAATTGATTTGACTTACCAGATTTAACGGATTCCTGTCGCTCAGTTTCATTAGCATCCTTCCCAATCCAGACAAAAACCTGCAAACAGAGGAAAGATACAGATCCCATGTTGTTATAAGGAAGTTGTGTACAGCTGGTAAAGTATAAAATAGTTGATTCCACCAGGAGAAAGAATGCAGAGAAGAAAAAGACTGCAGAGATACACAGCTCTCACAAATCACAACTGATGTTTTTTTCTCCATTTGAAAGACTGTACTTATGTCCTCTGAAATCTCACTGCTCTCTATGACACTGGAAGGCTGGACCTTTATGCATTCTGATGAAAGGAAATCTAATTACCTTATCCATGGATATCTTTTAAAATTTGCCCAGGAAATTGCCCTTTGGTTGCAGGTAGAAATACTGTCTCTGGTTTGAGCTCTGTGTGTGCACCAACATTTGTGCCCTGTGATCAGTGCTTCCCCAGGCAACTGCTAGATAATGCACCGAAAAACCCAACAACCAGAGCCTAGATCTGCAATCCCCCACACACACCCCTTTCTTTTTTTTCTTTTCTGCCCAGGGTCCTTTTGGAAACCAGTTACGTGTCCCAGACTTCTTTTCTTACTTGAGTCAGTATGTCCCAGATACTTTCCAACCAGCTGTTCCCCCACCTTACCTGTCGCTCCTTCCCACATGGACCTTGGACATTCCTTCTCATTTCCAAAAACCTCAGCCTTTTGTTCCTTAAGGGTTAGGCTGAAAAGCATGGGATCTGTGGCCTCCTCCCCTTTCCCTCCAAGAGGAGAGGCAGAGTAGAGAGAATATACTGTGAGAAACAGATGTGCTCTCTGCATCCACAGTGAGTTTGTCTGCCACTCAAAAGGCTCCCCACATTTTCAGTGTTCAGTGAACCCGGGAAAGGATGGAGATTGTTTCTGTCACCCTCCATCCAGTTTCTAGCATGAAGAAATTTGTGTAAGGGTCTAGTGTTTGTCCTTTTCTCTACCAGGACTTTTTGTAGGTGCTGCTGCTACATGTATTTGGTGGCTTCTAAATATCTTTAATGCAATAACATTTTTTAAAAAATTAAAAAATTTTAGTGATAAAATCATGAGCACTATTGAGAGCCCTTCCAGAACACTGCTGGGGCTTATACTTTTCAAGGATCTATTGGTTTAAATAGGAAGTGCCTGACATGGTTTCACATTATGCTTGGAAACTCAATCATGCTATTCACACTAGCACATCATATAGCTCAAAAAATATAATATATGGTATAAATTAAAGAAAACAAAACTGCTTCCATTCTCACAATATGGTTTTTCCTCCCATCTCACGAAATAAGTGGTTAAAAATAAATTATCCTTGTTCTCACAAAAAGCAGTAGTCAAGTACACAGCTCACCTGCTCCCAAACATCCAGCAACATGACATCATCTTCAGCCAAATCGTCCTGAGTGAATTCTCCAGGGACCTCCTCAATCTAAAAAGAATATTATGTTTTGAGTTTTTTTTGGTTTTTAATGATTTGTCAAGGTATACAATTTTGCACAGACCAAAGCTATTTTTTTAAAGGATAAGTGCAAAGGCTGGTGAGCCATTCTTTTTGCTCCTAAAGGATCAAAACCAAATCACATAATGGCATGTCCTATAAAAGCACCTCTCAGTTTTGTAGAATTGGTAGGATAACCTCAGGACAAGCAAAGGTTTACATTGTAAGTGTTGACTACTGTTAAGCTGGGACTCAGGTCTGCCAGAAGAAGGAGACAGGGATGTTTCCATAGAGCATCTTGAACCAAACAAGCTGATATCAGCTGATATATTCATGCAGCTTACGTTCATTAATAAGAAAAAGAAACTGCTTTGGTTTGCAGTGGGTGAGCTCAGTGATGAAATACACACACAACCAAGCTTCCCAGTCACTAGATAATGGGACATTACAGTTGACTAAGCCATTGAGGATTAGCGCCCAAAGGAAAGGCAGACTGCTTGCTTCTTCCAAGAATGAAGAGGCAGATAGGAAGGCAGTTCAATATTATTCTGTATGAGAAGGGGAGATAATAATGTAGCTAGTGGTTCCTACTTTTAAAGGATTGCCAAGACTTTGGCTATGCGTGGTCATGTAGGAGTGCTAAAGGAACGATAAGCAGATGGTGCAAAAGGCCTTCCTTTTCACCACCCTGTGTTACAGTGGCCAGAATGTCAGAATGGTCTGACCTGCCTCTTCTGGGACCTCTAATGGTGGTGATTCAGTTACTAGAGAAATGCTACAGGAAAGAGGGGATTTCTCAGAATTTGGAGGGAATTTAAGATAAAAAGCAAGTCCATAGCTCCCAGCAGACTATTAAAGAGAGATTGGTTCCTATTACTGTATTTCACAGGAGTATTTTAGAAGCTTGTTAGAAGAATACACTTTACTACTCTCATAAGATTTTAAAGTCCTTATTAAAGGATCCTGTTTGTTTAATCTCTTTCCAAATGACTGTGCTTTAAGGAGACTGCAGATGATAGGCAACTATGTCCCCTACCTAAAAATGAGTGCATCCTTGCCAAACAGTGACACAGTGTTGCCCTCCCAGAATACCGTACGTAATTAAGCCTGAATCACAGACTTAATACCCAGTGAACAGCTCTGGGTACTTCTGCCAAGGAAATAGGTCTTTCTACCTCCTTGAGCACAGGCCAATACCCTAAAGGCATAATTACGCATCTTAAAGCTCTATGGAAAATTTCAGACTGCTAGGGATTTTTGGCAAGCAACATTTCTTTTCCTCACCACCACTACCAAACACGCAACAGGCAAATCACTGACCTGCACTTTCTCAGCAAATTGATAGCAATCTGGCGATGCTCTGCAAGAATTAAATTGCTCTTGACTGGGCAAGCACCTTATATTTTTGCATCTGCAAGCCTACAGTTCCAGAATAGAGCAGGCTCTGCATGCAAACTTCTGCCTTATTAATTATTCTGTCCATCCTTTGCATTTGAATTGTTTAAAGCACCAAATGTCAACTCTCTAGCTCTTGCCAAGCACAGTTAACTAAGCCAGATCCCCAAATTCATTTAATGTCCACTGATTCCCAAGGCAAAATATATCAGAAACTACAAAACAGAGAGGAAAGTATCCTTCAGATACTTACAATAAATCTACCCGTCTTATTAGAACAACCATACAAGCGAGGGGGATGATCTTCAGCCTTTGTCAAGAGTTGTGAGGAAGTCTGATATTTTTTTTTACCTCCAAGTACTTTCCAGAATTCCTCTGAAATACACAATATATAATTTATTCACCACTGGATTTAACATTTGGTGTTTTAGCTTGTTAGACAGTGTTTCAGGTATCCTCAAACAATCTATTTTCTGTCTCAAAAATGAATGCATTTTCTTACAGTATTTCCTGCAATTTGTCAAAATAACAATATAACTTGCAAACCTGGCAAGAATCATAGAATCATAAAATGGCCTGGGTTGGAAGTTCCAGTGCCCCTGGGCAAGGACACCTTTCACTAGACCAGGTTGCTCAGACCAGCCTGGCCTTGAACACTTCCAGGGATGGGGCATCCACCAATTCTCTGGGCAACCTGTTCCAGTGCCTCACCACCCTCACAGTAAAGAATTTTTTCCTAGTATCTAATCTAAACCTACTGTCTTTCAGTTTGAAGTCATTTCCCCTTTTCCTGTCACTTTATGCCCTTGTAAATAGTCTCTCCATCTTTCTTGTAGGGTCCCTTCGGGTACTGGAAGGCTGCAATTAGGTCACCCCAAAGCCTCCTCTTTTCCAGGCTGAACAATCCCAATTCTCTTAGCCTTAGCAATGTGCTATCTTTCTCCCTTCTTAGTAGAAAGGGTAAAGAAAGGACCCCATTCCTCTGCAGCTCCTGCAACTGTCCTGCAGACTTCCAAGGCATTGCACTGCTAGTGCATCAGCCAGTTCTGGATGGATCTCTATGGTAAATGTCAGGTTGGATTTTCAAAGGCAGAGTGTGAGCATATGCTTCTGCCCACAAAATACAAGATTGCAAAAACCATTTAGACTGTATCATCATGCATGCTGTGTATTCTCAGCTGTCTATTAGCAGCCACGTGGCCTCATACTAACCTGGTTCCTGGCCTTCATTAATCTTAGCAGTTTGGCATTTAAGAATGCTGGCAATGTACTGAGCTCCTAGTTCCTCTTCTCTGTTTGCTCCTTTTCCTATCCAGGTGTAGCCAGAGTTGTTTGGCAGTTTCAGAACAAAGACATCATTGGAGTTTAGTGACATTGCGTCAACATCAACCTAGATCAAAAAATAAATTCTTTTATTCTTCAAATTTTCAAATAATGTAATCACTATTTTGCATGTTTATATAAAATATTTAGAAGTGTTAATCAGCTATGCTTTTGGTCTTCAATTTTTCCCTAGTTTTATACTGATAAAAATTAGAGAAGAACTTAAGACAGGGAAAACTGACTGGCAGGGAAAACTTAGGACTGTTTGCAGTAGGAAGGACTATCTCATAAAATAGGATAAAGACTGTCTCCTAGGGGCTGCTGACTTTTTGTCTATTCCATGTCAACTGACTGTCAACTATGTGTATTCTTACAGTGTCCTCTGAATGATGTAGATTGGTTGCAGCCATTTACAGCATATTCTCTTTGGTTTATGAGATGGGTTGGTCACATAGAGCAGTGGACTGCACTTGGAGCTCTGTGTTGCTACCAACTGTGACTACCCAAAAAGATTAGTCAGAGAGGCTCGTGGCAGCTATACCATTTCCCATGGGGAATAGTTGGTTTACTTAGCAGGTGACCTTACCTCCGCAATCCTAGTAATGGCTGCCAGGTTCCTGCGGATTTGGAAGAGTCGTGTGGGTGGAGCAGGTTTCTGACCTTCCTTCTTGGATGTCCCATCCTTGTAGACAATAAGTGGTTTGTTTTTGAACAAGCTCAGTAAATGTGGAGGTTCTTTGCCTTGAGTGACTCGGATCTGTACATATGTAAAGAAATGCAATAAAAGAAACAAAAGGACACAGGTAGTTATTTTCGGTCTTTGTTGAACAGCATAGGGGGTGTGTTAGCCAATAATGCTAAGTATGTCAGCACAAATGAGAAGTGGCAAGCTGAGAAGTTCTAAAAATATAGTTCCAGACATAGAGAGTTAGAGCATTTATGAGATTTTTTTGTCAATCATGCTGACACAAAGACAAGATTCAAACTTCTAACATAATGTTTAGCTAATTAAAATGGCTGCTAAGAAGAAAATCACTCTTTTTCAGAAGAACTGTCATTTCATAGTGTTTTATACAATGACTTAATTCCCCTGAAAAACTATCTTGGAAGCTTAGGTACCCTGTATTTAAGCAGAAGAGAATGGTTATTTGACTTATTCATTATTTTTATATGTATTTTATCTGCAAGGGGATGAAAAAGCTGAGCATAAACCTATCTTCCAGAGGATAACATGGATGACAAAAACAGACTTCAATTACAGATGCAAAAGATGCTACTGCCATCTAAAAAACTACACTGCACTATGACGAACAGCTGTTTTTAGGTTAATGTAAGATAAAAGTTACTTGTATACAACCATTTATTCTTCCTCTAACAGTACCACTCACCACGGTGGCAGGCTGCAACTCCCTGTCTTTTACTCCCAGAAAGAAAGGAAAAAAGGGAATGAGACATGCTGTGTAGCCAGTAAAGCAGGAGAACTGGAGAGCCCCTGGTGAGGCCTGGGGCATCTGGGAGCTGGGGTGCCCAAAGGGGCAGATGCAGCTGGGCAGGAGCAAGTGCTTTAACTTGTATCACAGGTGAATAGACTGTCTGATAAAGATAACAGAGGATATGTATACTTGTAGATGACAAAGTGCCAGTAGGATTTTACAAACAGGAAAAAAAACACAAACCACAGAAAAACCCAACAAACAACCCAAACAAACTCGAAAGAAACCCAAAATCCCAAATGCTGCTGGGTGAAACATATTCCTACAAGCCTGACTTTTTAATAGTCATTTGTACTGTCGTGCCATCTAGTGACCATACAAAATAGCACACTTAAACCTTTCAAATAATGCTGATACAGACGTTAAGCACAGGTAACATATTCTATTTATTTGCATAGCAATGCACACATACATAAATACATATGCATGTATATATCCACTTATGTACGTGTACACATATACATACATATATATTCCTAAAATCATTGCAGGCTAAAAGTACTTTTATGTATCATGTCTATTGCAGCTTTAATAAAAAGACTTTTTAAGCACCTTACTATTGCAGTTGTTAGTAGCAATATCGTTATAACTTTAGTATTAATATTAGCCTTAGGTATGAGGCAGGACCATATTGTGCTGGACTCTGTCCAAATATAGAACACATGTTAGGAATATTTCAAGCAGTAATTACCTAGAAGCGTTCTAATCCTTCCTTAATATAATTTCAATCATAAATCATAACAGATTAATGGCTAAAAGTATGGTCTGCAATCTGAATTAAGTGTACCTTGGTGGGTAGGGGAAGCCCTTTACTTTTGTATTCAAGAAATGGAAATCACAGAATTACCTCCTACTGCCTAGAAAATCTCTGCTTTTCCCTTGCCATCTTACAGGTCTACCTTTTCTGTGAGGAGACCTCGCATGTCTTCACCTACCCACCACTTTTCACAACTGATGTAAGGAGAGCACACCCTAGTCAAACCAGGGACTAGCTTATCTCCTTACGCCTTTTAGTTGTCAATGTCCTGTGCTTTGCCTTGCCACCCCATTTCTGCACATGAGGAAGTGTACTTCATGGAGCTGCAAGCACTATGGGATGGGAAAACCCAAGTTACATTCCTCACTGAGGCAAGGACAAGTCAGACCCTGTTGCACAATTCCAGCAGGCTTTCCTGTTCTGGTGGTCATGTAGCTTTCATATCTCCCAGTTTTGGCCCTCTAAAAGTCAGGTGTCTTGTCTGTGCTAAATATCACAACTTCCACCATAATCAAAAGGAGACAGGGGAGCTCCAACAAGGCTATAGATTTGTCAGACACCTGCTTCGCAGCAAGTTGCCCCAGGAGGATCTTATCATTCAGTCTTCATCGGCCATGCACAGAGTCTGTAAGTCTAGGCAGGACTGAAACCTAATTTTTAAACAGTGAAAGTCAAAGGAAAGAAAAGGCAGTTTTAGGTTCCAGTATATCTGTGTTCTTTTGGACATCTGCATAAGAAAGGATGATTCAAATGGGAAAATTCCATTGACTTTAAAAGGAGCCCATGGTGCTTGTTGTGATACAGACCACAAGCAATTGACATTTAAAGTCTTTAAATGCAACCTCTTCCTTTCAATTCTCATTGAAATTTGCATATATCACACACTCTGTTGTTGAATTTTATCCAAAAGACACGAACCTGCACGGCCTGATCATTCAACAACCGATCCAGCTGAACAGTCAGAAATGCAGATGCAGTCAGTTCATCTTTTGTAGCATGTGCTCCTTGCCTGAGGAAGACAAGGAGAAAGGCAATGGTTAAGTTCAGTTTCAACATCACCCAGAGCTTGTGCTGCATGACAAATGCACAGTGAACAATCTTGCACTTACACATGGTTCTACTCAAAAGGACAAAAAGTCAGTATAAAATAATATCCATGTGCTGGAGGTCTGTGCAAAGGCAACCAAACATACCATGTGTAGATGATCTGCCCTTTGGGGTAAGTGTAGAGGATAATGTAACAGTCACCGCCATAGAACTGTCCATATGTCTCAGGTCCCACAGGAACTCTGCCACTGCTTTCCACACGCCAGATCTGGGGAAACAGGGAAGTCACTGGAGAATGCTGAACTTCATCCTGAAACACTTCATGAAGCAATTTACTGTCTCATCCCTTGAGTGACCTTTGTTTATATTCCCAAGTGTTACAGAATAAAACCAGGAAGGATTCTTCATGAAGTAGATAGATATACCCTGTGCCCACTGAATGAATGAATAATGACCATCAACAATGGATTGCAATACACTTTTCTTTGTCTTTATGCTTTAGTGGCACACAATCACCTCATAATGCTATGCTGAACCTACTTTCTTAACACCTTAAGGTGACATGAATGGCTCAACACTATTATTCATCATAAAACTATCATATCATTTTAAAGAGGCATGCTACAGTCAGATAACATATTGTTAGGCAGATTTCTACAGCCCAGTTCAGTTAATAACTGCTGTCCAAAAACATACTGCTAAAAGTGTACAGAAAAACTGCTTCAGATCTAAGCTGCTTTGGCTCAAGCCTATGAACCAACCCAAGTGTGAGGTCAGAAACTCAGAAAATAGACCAATGAGTAAGTATTCATCCCTTCTTTTTCTTCCAGAAACCCAACATGCAATCTGCACTCAACAGGCCAAGCTGATACAATGCCATGCCAGCCCTGTGTAGTCCAAAGATAGTCCTGAAGTGCGATATGGACAGATCTAGAAAGGCTGTACAGTCATTTTTTTCTCTCCAAATCCAGGTTACCCAAGAGACACAGTAGAGACAAAGAAGGCTCCTCTAGAAACCAGATTGGATACATACATAGAGACATGTGAATTTCTGACTCCAAGGGCAAGTCTTCCCACTCCAGATTTCAAGCTGATATGAGCTAGAAGTTTTTCTCTAGGCTAAGGATCATGTTTAAAATACATATTTATACGGTATTGTGTAGAAGAGGGAATATTTCTGCTGTTTGATTTCTACTGATGACTGGTACATCTTTCATCATAAGCACCACAAGAACATAACCCAGCATACGGCTGAAAGAGATTCACTTCCTACTTCAAAGCACCTTTTCTGATGGTAGAAGTAACATTGCCACTAATGTAGTGCTACAGTATAAAAATTAAAACACAGAGTAGCAGCTTATCCCAGTAGTAGTAGCAGAACACATTACGTAGATAGGATACAATTTAATACAACACAAAAATTACCTCTACTTTCCCTGAACCGTCATCTACCATGTTATGCTGGGCAGCCATTTGTGGAGACTCATGTAACTTGGTAGCATCAAATTCAATCTGCTCAATTTTAGCCACTCTCTCTGTGACATATACTTTGCCAAAACCATCACTTTGATCTTTATCCTTCCAGTCTTTGAAAAATTGTTTGAAAATTGGCGTTTCGCCTCCTTCGGGAAGGACTTGAATCTGAAATGAAGGAAGACATATGAAATGGAAGGAAAGCAAAACCGACACAGTTACTCAAACAGAAACTTTTCTGAATTATATGTTAGTGAAATATTGCCCTTATGTCTTATAAGCCCTTAATTTTTTTTTTTCTGACTTAAAAATAAAGTCTTTAACACAGCTCATGCTGTCCTGGTATCACCTCATAAATAGATCGCACCTGTGTGTTGGCAGGATAATTCATCTGCTGTATGAATTGTTCGGCATTCTTCATGGCAGCTTTTCTCTCTTGAGGGTTAGCATCTTTGCCTGATTAAAACAGAAGGATAACAACACATGGGAAAGGGCAATGAGCTCAGAGAACCTGCAAACACAAGATGTCCTTGAGCCAGGTTCTCTTTGACATTGCTCTTTCCTCAGTCTTGAACAAACACAAATGCTGGACATAGCATGAGCAAGAAGATTCACAAAAAGTTGAATGACTGAAACAGTACCTCAGTAGCTTTGAAAACAGTTAAAATTATGGGGGGGAGGGGAGGGGCATTTTCTAACTTCCTTTTCTGGGCTGCAACATGGTAAAGCTGCCCTCCAGAACTGCTTTCACTTCTCCAGGCAGTGCCACAGTCTGAGTACTAGAAACTTCCATTTTGTCTGGATGGGCTGTGCAATTTACCACCACCCTTCCCTATCTATCCATTGCTCCTTGCTCAGCTTTACTCAGTGTTAGACATCTCTGAAAGTCCCTGCAGGATGACACTGTGTATCAGGTTTGCATCCCAGCTGGCTGTCAGTGACTATATTCCAAAGAACTCTTAATCTGATCAGACGCTCTGATAAGCTATACATTGTATCCCATATTGAATGAGACTGTTACTGAAGTAATTCACACTTCTCAGCGTAGTGGTCTGAGGATGTCTAGCAGAGATGATAACTGCAGTCTCCCATGCAAGGGTGAGACTCACAGCCTAATAAGGGTTTTCCACACATTATTGTTACCGGCAGCAGCAAAGTGAGGATACACACAGGAGCACAAAAGGCTACAGTAAAATAGCCTAAATCATATTTTATTTGTGTTATGCCTGATCCTGTTGGCTTGGTTCTTCTAGGAGCTGTAACATGGAGCAAAAATCAGGAATCAGGGATTCAGATAGACCTTATGCTATCTGAGCATAACATTTCCAAAATATTTTCTTTTAAAGGATGTTTCCCTAACTGCAAATGAAGTTTTCAAGTAATATGCTTACAATGCTTCCTGGACTGACTTGAGAGTCTTGATAAGGGCATCAATTAATTATATGCTATTTCACATGGTAAAACAAAATGCAAATGCCAAAGAATAATTAATACACTACCTCTAACAAAAAAAAAAAACAAAAACAACAACAAAAAAAACCCAACAAAAAAACAACCAACCAACCAACAAAACCAAAAAACACCAAACAAACAAACAAACAAAAACCCAAACAACAACAAAAAACAAACCAACCAAACAAACAAAACAAAATAAAACAAAAAAAGAAAAAAAGGAGGTTCTCAGTACTGGATTTAATGGCAGCACCACAACAGACCCAATTCCCCAGTAGTAGTATTCTTCTCTGGGGAAACATTCAGACAAAACCATTGTAGACACTACTACATACACTGATGATACCTCAGAGAAATATTTACTAAAAAAAAAAAAGCATCAAAGTATTTGCAAGCTTTTAGTTGATGCCTGGGACGCACATCTTTCAATTTCACACCTCTATGGAGCAATGTATGGAGATATCTACCCATATGGAACATTCAGTGTCCAGTGCCCCAGAAGATAGGGATTTGATGACAATATAGAGAACTCATAGAATTATTTATGTTTGCTTTGTAATTGCCACTCAGACAAGCATTTAAGCACCCAAGCTTGCAGGTGCCTCAAAAATAGCCAGGATCTTTAGACAAGACTCAGTCTTGATGCCCTTATACAAGTGAACAATCCTTGTCCACAGACCACACCAGGGAAGAACTGCGTGCAGGGCACTGTGAGCAGCCAGTATTAAATTTTTGCTAGTGTCCCAAGGGTGTTGTGTCAACTCCTTAGGTATCTCTGCATAACTTCTGCATTTCCAATAAAGTGACCTCTTACCTTTCCACACAAAGATCTTCCTGGCAGCACCATTGTCTAAAATGAAGCACTCCTCAGACAAAAGCATAGCCATAGAGAAAGGGTTTTCCTCTGCTATCACAGAAACCTTCATGGATCCACTTGCATCTGACACCTAAGAAAGCAATAATTTCAAATTTAGATCAACTCTGGCATTTATAACCAAATTAATTTCTGCTCCAAAAATTACCATAAAAATCAGTTTCCAATCCTATATATATGCCTATATGAAATCTGTGTACTGCTAGAAAGTAAAGTAGGCCAATGATTATTATTTTTTTGTTTCATTTCATTTTACATCCAATAGAGGGAGATGTAGCGTTAATTTTAGGGAGTTTCTTGAGTCCCTGTCACACAACTTCTTTAAATTCGTTTCTCTTCCACTTTAATTCAACTGCTCAAAGTTAAAAAATCTCTGTTTTCTTCAGTCCCTTCTATGTCCTTGGCTGAACTGGTGGAGTCCCTGCTACCAAACCACCCACACTGAAGCCAAAGATACACGTACAACCTGAAAAACAGCATTTGAAATAATAATAAAATAGTCTTACACTGACACTAACAAGTGAAATACCTACATTTATAACCTACTGTTCTTTAATTGGAAACTGTAAAGTAAAACCTGTTGCAGAATCTGCTTTGTTACCCCTTCCACGACTGTAAGTTCATGTAAACCTTTAAAACCTTTTTAAATTCACTCCTGTATAGCTGAAAAGACCAGTTAATGCTAGTGAAAATATATTATTACTATTGTAATAATTTTTCTAGCAGTCTTTATTTCCTTTTGTAATTAAATATTAATTTTAAATACACCATTATATCTTATATTACAATGTAAGATATATATTATGATAAGATATATTTAAGATATATATTACAGAAGCACAAGAAGGAATGTACCACTGCACACAACAAATAAAAATCAACTATTATACCTACTCTGAGGACTCACTATAGATCTGTCTCCTGCCTTTGGCACTCACTGTTATATTGTAGCACATTTAAATCTAGCTAATAGAGCTCTGTTAACAGGACTGTGTACTTAAATGAATTTATTACATAGCCACAAAAATTCCAGAGAGTTCTTAGAATTCTAAAATTCATTCAAGCCCTTTCTCTTCTCTATTTATGTCTTACTACAGTGGTCCTGATCATGCATGCAGGCCTTCTTTTTTATTCCATTTTTTTCACCTAAAACCCTGCTATAAAGATGTGCCAGATTATTTTGGCGTGAAAGGAAAGATTAATGTGAACTAAACAAAACACATAGACAACTGGGACTAAAAATGGCCTTGTAACATTGATCACCTCACACAGGCTTCTTGTAAACCCCAGCCACATTTATGGGTAGTGGAAAAATCATGTAAGAGGCAGGGAGAGAGGTGGCTCCATCCTGCTGTGGTCTGTGGGATTCAGGAACCGTGGAGGGAGTGACTCATCCTGTCTCACACTTCACAGCAGCTTTGAGGCTACTGCAGATGGCACCTAAAAGGTCACACACATGGGGATCCAGTAGCACTATGTGCTGTCAGTGTTGCCACTTGTTGGGCAAATCCTCCTTGTTGAGTGATAATGGGGAAGAGAATAAAGCACATTTTATACCAGTGAGATTCTTTTCTGTCACACTGGGCAATCTCATTGCATGAGCCAGAGAACAAAGTGCTGAAGAGAAAGGTCCAGATCTCAGTGCTAGTGAGAGCTGCCTGTAAAAAAAGTTTTCTTGCAGTCTTCAGGAGAAAATATTTATTTTTTTTGGGGGGGAGGGAGGAGGATAAAATATTTTCTGGATTTCATTAAAAACATCCCCCCTTTCCAAATACTTTCTAAAGTGGGAGAATATGAAAGAAAGGGGAGCTTTGGCAAAAAAGTAAAAGATGAAAAATAGAGGCCTGGAGTCTGTTTGCTTTACAGAAATAGTTCCATAAACTTATATATACATCAGATACTGTGTTGATACGTCCAAGAATAAATTCCATGTCTCTTCTAGGAAACAGTAGTATGCCTATCATAACTTTACTGAATGTAACAAAAAACTCCCACTGATTTAAACAGAGCAAATATTTATCCATTTTGTTTATAGGTAATTTTTCTGGCAGTGACACTTAAACCATTGCAGGTGAAAAAGGAGAAAAAGGGCATTGCAAAAGAAAGGAATTTGGCATTCAAATCCCTTTGATTTTGTACATATAAAATATAACGTAACTGTCTATCTTTCAAACTCTCCTAAGAATAACTAAATCACATATGACTACTAAAACTCTCACTATTTAAATTAAGAAGATAGGATGGTTTAAGACCAGTTAATTCTTCTTTGACCTGCACTGAGTCGTTTATAGGCCCTGTTTCCTGAGTAAACAGAAATGTAGTTCATTTTTTTCCCCTCAAATTACCTGGGCTGTCTTGATTGACATCCTTTGAGAAACTTGTCTATTGGCTGCAAATTAACTAAAACAACAGCAGTTCTGTAAATGAAGCTAGAACTCCACGTACAAGGAATTAATAAATGCATGGTATTGAGAGTACCTAACTATAAACAAACAAACAAACAAACAACTTACCATATATAGTTTAGCGCTTCTCCTGTTTGTAATATCAGCCAGCTCATCATCGTCATCACCGCACTCAGGAAGATTTGGCTTGCTCCCTAAAACCTGTACAGTTCAATGCAGAGAGAGTAGGTGCAGTAGCATAAATACATAAACACTAATGTGTTGTCCCAGTAATTGAATCATTGGGATCATCTTTATATGTAATCCAATCTAAAACTAAATGCATGGATGACTTGTTTACCAACATATGGATAATTTTTAAAAACTGTGTCAGATCTCCAGCAGCTTTATATTTGCACGATGTCTTTCCCACAGGCCAACTTGCTGGTCATCTACACTGGGATAGGAAGTGATATATGGAGAAAAGCTTCCGTGGATACACACACACACAAAGAAAGGTTTATGTGATCCTATTCTATGTGTGTGTTCATATCTGTTTTCCCTTTTTCTTAACAGCACCTTCTAAGCTGTCAGCAAACACATCTTACAATTTTTGGAATGATATTACTCTTAAAATGTTCAACAATACTAAAATTAAAGAGCAATACTAACAATACTAAATTAATAATAACTAATACTAACAATACTAAAATTAAAATAAAGAGCAAAATATATTAGTTAAAATTATAAATTACGTCAATTAACAATATAAAATATCAGATTATGAGCTAAATAATCTTTTAAATTCCAGATTCTTATCTCATTTTAATGGGGAAAATTTAGCTAGGGTCTAATTTATGGTGTGAGAAATACATTTTCATGATACTAGAATATCAATTTTAATACTGTGGCTGTTTTTCATCATGGTAGTTTTATGCCACGGGCACTCTTATAACAACTATCACTGCAAGAAATTTAGAGGTTCATCAAGAATATGTTGGGTCAGTAGTCATGATTAGATCCTAGTTACACTTTATCAATGGTCTTTCCTCAATGATTCATGTATGACCAGATCCAAATGTTACATACAGAATATTATGGATTTCTATGAAATTATGTCCCAGAGCAAAGGTAATAATTGATATGTCTGAGTGACTAAATATTAACACCCAGTACAAGGGCAGTGCCAGTCTTCCTATTAACTTTTAACTATATATATATATATATTAACTATAACATATGTATAATATGCCATGTATTTGCATATAACATGGAGTCACATGCAAAAACACTGTAAATATTTGATAACAGGAAAGCCTGACAAAGCATACAGCTGCAAAGAATTTGGAAAGAAAAACAATACAGAATAAATATTTAATAGAAATCTGCCATCTGTGGAGTTTTCTGACCTGGTACAGTCAGTAAAATTGTAAAAAAAACCCTAAATAAAAATAGCCTTACCAAGTGTGATTGCTGCAGTTTAAGCTAAAATATTTTGGCTGTGACTCATTGAAGACAAGAAAGTCATGCCCTGAGTGTTTCTGAAAGATGTTATCAGTAGCTTTTCAGTAGGTATTCATTTCCTGAATTTACTCTACATGGCTGGAAATTTTCTTTATTATAGGTCAAGTAGGGCTACATGTTCATAACAGAGTACCACCGTGAATGGTTAAAACAGGGGGCATATGGGGCTTATTGGCATAAGGTTTCTGAAAACATTTCCCTTCCTACCAGCCTGCACACAAGCCATAGAGTTCCAAGAATTAGTTGTTTTTGTAATGCCAGGGACATAAAATTGCTAAATAACAGGCATACATCTTTGCCTGAATAGACACTGAACAAGTTTGAGGGGTTTGTAACATTTGACTTTCAGTAACAATTCAGAGGGTAAAAAAGTCCTTTTAATAAAACTCCCAGAAGTCCATACTCGCTAGTTCTCTGCTTAATTAGGTATTTACAGAAAAAAAAAAAACCAAAAAAAACACCGACACAAAATTGTGATTCCTGATGCAGGTAAAGTCAGTGTTTTCCCTTGCTGTGCACATAGAATATCTGTGGCACCAAAATTATTTCGCAGCATTGTTGTAAGTCATCAAAAGTGATATAGAATAAATTCTTTTTTTTTTTTAAGCTATCTGAGTGTCACTCTGAATATTTTTAAACAAAGAGTGCCTGTTGGTGTTTGCGAAAGCATCTTGTCACAAGAAGTCTCTCTATTCACAGCACAGTCCAGGTGCCACTGTGGTGGCAATTAAACCAAGCAGACTCTATGCTTTAAAAATTGGGCTTTAAAATTGGGTCGAGCACAGTTTAGATCACTGGCCTGACCTGTTCATGTCTTAAACTTGCATGTAGAAATATTTTTCTGACCTAGGTAGAGAATTATTGTCAGACTCATGAAGTCTGATCTTAGGAAATCTCAGTTCATTGGCACAGAGAGAGGGGTCAGAACCTCCTTTGTGCAGGTGCAGTTACAGGTATGAGATGAAGTGCCCTGGAAAGGGTAGAAACATTGTGGTTCAAGGGAAATCCATTCACAGTTCACTAAACATAGTAGCTTCTCTGGCCAAAAGTAGCCCTGTGCTTCAGCAGGGGAGCAGAAAAGATAGATTACTCATTTTTGTAATTCTTTTGCAGCTCCTCAGAGGAGCCCCCAAAAAAATGGAGAAGGGCCTTGAGGGTGCCTCTTTCTCCTGCATGTGAGAAGTCTCAGTTGCTTGTAGATCCTGGCATTCTGGTGACCCTTGTTAAGAAGAGACACGATGCGCTGATCCTCCCACCAGGTGAGAAAATCCAGGACTTGTGAGGAGAGCTGTGCAGCCTACATGGCCATCAGAAAAAACCCTTGTGCTGAATCACTAGTGGGTACCCTCATGTGTTGGTATCAAAACCCAAGATGATATAAGATAAATGACCTAAGGCTGCAAAGACACCAGTTTGTGAAGATATGCAGCATTCACTATATATACTCAATATATGAAGTGATGCTGTATGAAATACAGTCAGTAAACACCAGCATTGCTAGGAACAACTTAGGTAATTTCCAACATGCATTTGTTGCCTGTTTGTCTTACAGACTGGAAGACAAGACAGATCATGGAAGGAAAAATTCTGTGCTTAAACAGAAAGTTTATGCTAAAAATAATTTAAGTTCTTTCTCAAAGAAATGCCTTCCAGAGAAGTGATCTTTTTTCCTTCTAAGCCAGACTCCCATGCTATGGTTGAGTCCACATGCATATGCCTGGATGTTATGACAACTGATAGTTTTATCAAGAAAATTACAACACTATTTAAACAACAGCTACCTGGTATATTGGAATTGGGTTGTATCATTATGCAAGCATACAGCTGGCTGAGCTGCAGCTCTCTGGGGCACCTCCCTTTCTCATGTGATAATTCTCATGTGATGGATCAAAAAGAAAACAAATCATGCCAGCTGAGACTGCAGTCAAAGGCTCCAAAAGCTTTTCAGCAAAGTACCCCAATACAATGACTTATACCAACAGACCATTTAAAGGACATTCGGTCTTCTGATCCCTATCTACATACACTCCTAGTTTCACACAAATCCTGTAGAAGCTTATCTACACAGGAATTTGCTCATATAATTCTGTACAGTCAGGCTGCTCCACTGGGTCTTGACACCTTATGACTCAGTGTACCGACAGCCCTAGGCTGGCTCTTCTGAGTGCTCTGAGGTTTGAGACCCTAATTTACAAATATGCCTAGAATTCAGACCCACAAATCCCGCCTAGAAACAGCCATGCTCTTTTTGGGATGCAAGACAGCCTAGTCACTCTTTTCCACAGGTGTCCAACCATATCGGCAAACTTCAAACCTTACCTCTTATAAACACACAGGTGCACTCACAGGTCTTGAAATGCCTTTTAATAACAACATCATTATATTATTACAATTATTTTTTTTAATTTTTATTTACTGCTACTGTAAAAATAATCTAAAGAGTAAGTAGAGGCCCTGAAAGCATACCCATGATGCCCCAGCTTCTTTATTCTTTGGGCTTAGCATCCTTCCTTGCAGCTTATTTCCAAACCAGAGACTCTTCATATCACTTCATCTTATCTGTCCTTGACAATTTAAAGTGTCAAACCACTCCTTGCTCTCTGTTTACTCACCACAGAGTGTTTATCCTCTCCCCACCATTGCTTCCTTCATGCAGTGTATCAAGAGAAAAGCACGAGCAACACTGGCCTCAGCAAAGATGCCCACAGGCGTAGTGGCTCTATTCTGCAGTGACTGCCACTGTGTACACTCTAACCTCATGGTATACCTGAGGGGTTTTGACCACTCACAGCTTAATCTGCTTCACAGCTGTTTCAGAGTAAGACGTCTACAGCTGGCTACAGCAAAGCCTACCTTGCTTTACATAGCTACAGCCTAATGCCAGCTACCTCTCAGTGAGAGCATCAGACTGCCGACTTAGTGTTGTTTTAGCAAAAGTATTCATTAACTCCACACCTTTAGATCTTGTCTGGGGGGATATAATAGGAGGTCTATCTGCATTAATTTTAAAATTTTTGCCTCAGTTCTATTAGATCTTTGTGTTGAAACTCTTAGGTTAGCACAAGAATATCATAATGCAAACCAATGGATCATCTACAACAACTGCTCAAGTTCACTCTTCTGGTAAATGCAATGTAGCTTAACCTGCCTGCAAAACCTGTTTCATAATTGCATGTGCACAAGCTCTTCTCTGTAAATATCTGCACCCCGCCAGAGAAGTGCAAAACACAGAACCAATGTTTTTACTCACAAGTGAAATTCCACCCTTAAAAAAAAATAGAAGAAATCACAGACAAAAGGTTTCTAATCTGAAGGAATGTGACAAGGTAAATAGCAAATATTGTCTTCATAACTGGAAAAGCCAGCTCTGCATCATAAAATAGTTGATATTTATTTAATGGGAGCAAGAAGTTTAAGGAGTTCAGTGAGGCTGAAAATCCAAACAGGAAAACAATACTTGAAGAACACGTCAGGTGAAGATTAATTAAGAGAGAAAACCAGTTTTATACAGTTTAACTTGTGTACATTAGCACTGTATTTGAGTTTCTTCTTAATATATACAGTTTGGGTTAGGTTTCTGGGTCTGAAACTGAACTATTTGTTGTGGCTGTGATCCCAAATGTCAGATCATAAAACCACTCAAACTGCTCTCTTTATATCCTAAAAAGAAAAGCAAGACATTTAACTAGCTTAAAGCTGTCTAGATGGCCTGACATTTTATTACTTAATACTTCTGGAAAACAATCAGAGTTAGTAGCTTATCATTTACTTTCTTGCATGCTCTGACATAAGCAAGTATATCCTGCTCCAAAAATTTAAGGTACACATGTGGGCTATGGCAGAATAAATACTCTGTGCAGGACAACACATCTGAAAGACAGGCACGGTGTGAGCTCATTGGTAGATAAAGGCTTAGATTTTTATTAATCTTCAAAGCAGAGAAGAGTATTACAAGGAATGTCTCTCTTAAGTAAATAGTTTCAAGTATCTACTGCAGTAGCCAGTAAAAGGAAAAAAAATCTATCACAGAGAGGAAGGGATGAATATGATGCAGGCTAGTAACTACCTGGCTGACCCTGGGTACCTATGTAGAAGATCATCAGGCAAAAGTGGCTTTAGGGCTTCGCTGCTAAACTGGCAAAAGTTTAATTTCTAATTATTTTAGGTTACTGGCTCCTCTGCCAGAGCACAACCCCTGGTGAGGATATTCTGGGCCAGACAAAAATTACTTCTGACATTGGTCACATTATGAATAGCCAAATATGCCTATTTTACTGGTTATTGTAACCTGGAAATCTCTCCATCAATCTGAGCAAACATTCATAATCTTACAAAAAATTACACTCCCAACAGGAAAAACGATTTATCCTTTCACTGAACTGCTCCCAGGGTTTCTGCCTGAAATTGCCTCTCACTAGTTATTCCAGCAACAAAAGGTGTCATTACATGTTCACCTTGAGCAGATGACCTCCCACCCATCTGAACGCAGATTGAAAATAAGAGGGAAACAGCCATAATGCATGAAGAAGTGGACAAAAGGATGGTTTATATTAACAAATAGTTCTGGCATGCTATTGATTTCTGGGGTTTACCACCTAATTTATCCATAAGACTTTCTGGCATTAAGGTCCAAACCTGATCTGTATGAATTCAGATTGCTACAAAATAGTATAACACATCAGTTACTCATGGCACTTTTGATGCATTAATTATGGCCTACATTTTTAGCTAGTTTCTGTTGTCTCAGGAATTTCAAATGCAAATTATAATTTTATTCAAAGCTCTACGCTTAACTTCCTAAAAATAGGGCATTAGGCTTTCGCAGCTTTTCATACAATATTTGCAGCTTTGCATATCTCCCTGGGATAATTTGAATATAAAACCTTTACTCACATGATAACAATATTCTGAAATTAATTTTCTGCTCTGTGAAACTGGCCATGGATACACAAAAGAAGTATCTAGATCAGGCGTGAGAGTACAAATTCAATTTTTTTCAATAGTTTGGCTCCAAAGTAAAACATGCTACCTTCTGTCCTGCTGGGACTGCACAGCTGGCAGTATCTATTTACTCTGAGACTGGGTGTGCATGAAATGAGTTGAGGAAATCCCCAGCCTACACTGTCGTCAAATATCCGGCTTTTAGGATGCCTCCAAGATGAACAGTGATCCCACACTAAAGAAACCAGGAGGGTGAATGGCAGTGACTATGCAAACGCAGCAGCCTTTTTGTAGCCATTACTGCTGTTCAATGAACATGGAAAATTGAGCTGCCTACCTGCAGCAGAATTAAAAATGCACTAAGCAATCACCTCACCTCTACATCTTTTTCTGCTTTATTGGGACATAAATTTAGGCACACACAGAAGTCTTGGTAGCTTTGTAGATCTCTGTTTAAAAGTCTTGTTGACAAAATATGTGCTGCATGACAGTGCATGCTTATGTATTAGATAATAATGAAATAAATAAGTAACTAATGCCAAAAGGGAACCTCAGACACAAAGAACATTTATCTGATAAAATCCGCAAAACTCTCAGCTTTTCATTCCTTAAGTGTCTCCAGTTTAACAGCTGGGAATTTGCAGAGCCACCAGACAGGCTGGTCCCAAGGCTGTGGCAGGCTGGACCATAGCAATATTGGAGTAAAAAGAGGAGTATAGCAAACACTCCATGGAGCTTGAGCTGAAGGCAGCAGCCCGCCATTGGCAGACTGAGACCCTGCTAGAAAACCAGTGCTCCCAAGGGATGCACAGCAGCTGGAAGAGCAGCAGGCAGCTGTAACACATAGCATCAGCAGGCTGAACAGAAGGAGCTGCAGTAAGGTGTTTCAGCACTTGGTCAATGAGATAGAAAGGTGGAAAAAGCTACCCGAGGCATTGGAAAATTTTCCCAGTGCACCACTGGCTGTATCCACAAGCTCAGCATTTCTAGTCTCATACAGCAAATGGACCAGGTATGCCAGAGGATCTTCTCTGGTATGACACCCAAACTCTTGCATCCAAGACAGAACATAGATTTGGACCTTAATGTTTAAAAAAGCAAATCAGTTAAAAAAGCAAATTAGAGATTTTCTCTAATGTCTCCTGCAGATGCTTGAAATCAATGAAATATTTATTAGGAGAGAAAAAGAGAGAGAGCAAGGATGTTTCTTTCACCTGGCTTTTCTAGGAGATGCATTCTGCTTGGCTCTTTGAAAATAATTTCCTCCTGCTAATTTAGGTGCCTTCCACTAACTGATTTCTGTCTTTAAGTTCCTATACCTCCTCAAATTTTGTGTAAAGGAGTCAAAATGTGCAACAAAGTGGCTATGATTTACAGGTCTCAAGAGTTAGAATTTGCAGCACTGATTACTGCAGTATTTTAATCCATCTTAATTTACCTACCTCTTAGTTTTTAGAGGTAAAACCAAAGAGTATCAAAGTTATAGGGAGTTATGTAAGCAGAAGACCTGGCCCTAACAACCTACTTTGCAGTAAATACAATAATTATATTTACAGATTCCTTCAGCGTTACACACTCAGTGTTGGTGAAAATACTGAACTGATTCCACAACACATGGAAAGCTTTCTTTTATACAGCTGTTCTTCACTCTTGCCCAGATGCGAGAGGACTTTTACTCCAGTCTTAAATGGCCAGGACAGGGAACAACAGTCTGTGCATATGCAGACTTCTCTGAAAAAAAAACCCAAACTATGAAGTTTCCCTCCCTGAGCCCTTCCCTGCACTACAGAACTTTCACTTAAGAAAATTCAAAGGCAACCTTGTGCACAGATCCCAGCTGGTCTGCGCAGAGGCTGGGATGAGAGAGACCTGCAGAAAAAAAGGAAAAAAAACATATCCCTTCAAGGTGCATTTGTCTCGGGGAGGTGCAGGATTCCAGGAAGATCATAGCTCTGAGATTTTTATACAGCAAGGAAAATCTATCCTTTCAGGTCTTCTCCATGAAATTCCCCTGTTGCAAGGAAGTACATTTAAATAAGTTCAAACAACTCCACGTGGAGATAACTGCTAACAACTCTTGTCTTTTTCCTGGTCTTCTTAATTATGCTCATTTAATAACTGAAAATTATAGTACTTTTTCATCAATAGATTTCTTGATAGTCTAGCACAGAAAGGAAAAACGACATTACAAACTCCATTAATATTCTAACATGTAATTATAGGATTATAATTGACTAACGTGGTAACCTTGCAAGTGCTACAGCTGCTGAAGAAGGAAACATAATAAAGATGAGTGGTTTTCTAAC
The DNA here is from genome assembly GCF_003984885.1 of Neopelma chrysocephalum. NCBI lineage: Eukaryota > Metazoa > Chordata > Aves > Passeriformes > Pipridae > Neopelma > Neopelma chrysocephalum. The sequence goes on along the minus strand of NW_020897726.1, from coordinate 6,436,306 downwards.
TCACAAGAATGCAAATGACATGTTATAAATTTGATCACAAGCACTTCCAGAAAATCATTAGGATCTTAGAAATTCACTAAAATACCTAGTATAGAAGCAACTTTCCTAGCATAAGAAATTAGATTTTCAACCATAATAGAGCTGTTCATAAAGGATTTAGCTCATGCCATGCAGTATGATGCACCTGAACATTTTATTTTCTGAAGTTAAATTTCTAATGCAGGCACTGAAATTTGTATTTAGAGACTTAAATAGAAGCCTGGTTTTCAGATGCATTTGCCACCTGCAGCTACTATTCAGTTCCCTGTCATTTAAGTACCTGGCTTCAAGCAGCCAAGAGTGAAAACTTCAGCTTGAAGAACATTATGGGTAACTCACAATATTCCTGAAGAGTCCTCCTTACCAGCCTTTGCCACTCTCGGGCAAAACTCCTGATTTTCTAACTGGGTGTGGGGAAAACACTGGGCCAAATGCTCAGCTAGGGTAAGGCAGAAAAGCTGTACTGAAATCCAGGCCATGCATGTTTTGTCTGAGTACAGGCTGTGTAACTGATTCCTTTAAATGCAAATTTGCATCAAGAAAAAGGACTGTCCTTAATGAAGGAGATATGCTCAGTAAATAGAAAGGATGGCTGGTTTTGACAGCTTGAAACTGGTATCCTGCAGGGCAAGGGGTTTGTACTTTGCATGCACATTCATAGCCCATCATAAACTTTAATCAGTGTAATGATTAATAAACTGCCACTCCACAAACTGGACAGGTGTTGCCATGAAAGGTGCACAAGCATGTGTAGGATTTTCCCCCCTGGACTACAATTGAGTTTGTATCCTACAAACTCTTACTGCTCAAAATGACCCAAATTCTTGCTGGCACCTGCACGTATCCAAAACCATTTCAGTGAAGAAGTGTATTAGTTTTCCTGCGGAGTAAATTTGACCCATAGTTTCAAAGCACCCTGAGAAAGCTATTCATTTGAGCAGCCAATGCAACTATGATAGAAACTACAGCTAGCAGTTCTGCTATTTTCTGTGCATTAGCTTGCTCAAGTCTTCGCATTCTCATAAAAACGTAGTTAATTTCTCTGAATGCCTGCACTACTGAGTCTTTGCACTGGGAACAGGTACAAATTCCATTGTCCTCACCCCTCTCTCAATGCATTCATTTTCTTTTTTTACATACTGTTCAATACTGCCTCTGCCCTGGGACTGAAATTCATTTCTACTATTCATTTTGCAAAATTCCCTGAAATCATGTCCAATTTTTTCCAGATGTCTTAATTTAGATAATAAAATACTTTGGTTTACTTACTTCCAAAGCCATAGATAGGACTTCATTAATGTATTTTTCATATTGGGTTGTGAACAGGTAAGGTTGGACCCCAATAGTTACATGCAATTCAAAGCTTATGAACATGTCACATTTGAGTAAAACTGTGTACAAGCTACATGATTAAGCAATTGTTTAACCCTAACAAACACCTGGAGTTTGTATTCCACAAAAGATTAGAACAGACTATTATTCTAAGAAGTTACCCCTCCTCCTCCTGAATCACCCTCACTCCCACTGTTCCTCTACTCCTCTGTATATAAACCAAACAAACCTTCCCTTAGCATGATGAGCTCATAATACAATCAAAATTAAGGGAACAAGAAGAAATGCAAATATTATGAGAGCAGCAAGAGGAGTTTTTGCTTTTGCAGAGTTGCGATGAGAGATCCTGCTCTTGCTGGCTTTGGGAAAGTAGCAGGTACCAAACCGATACCTCCATCCGTGGGGCACACGCTGATCTTTGAGCCTTATGTAATGATCCATGTGACCAGAGACTGCAGGAACCTGTCCAGCTCCTTCAGAGAAGCATGCCCTTGCACTCTCACACCCACATATGCTAGTTGCAAGTCAAAGCAAAACTTACTTTTTCCAAGTTACCCCACTGTGCTCCATGCTGCCCTTGGAAATTATCTTTGGTTTGTAACAAATGATTTTTAAGGGCTTAAATTTAATAAGAAAGGAAGAAGTGATCTTGCTCTTCTGTCCTTATGGGCAGACATCTATCCAGGTAATTTAAGGTTTACTGGAGCTTGACATTTCCAACATCTTTGCATTATTGAGGTCTCTAGAGAAACAGCCTCTGTAACTTGCATTTGCAATGGGATCTCTTTATTGCCTGTACTCTTGGGATTTTATCCACAGGACTGAGCTAGCACTGTGTGGTGCTACCAGTCCCTTTTCAGTTACAAAGGTAGAAAAGTGTGACTGGCTGTAATATGATCAAATCATTCATGCATGGTATTTATTCACACCATAGGCAAAAACAATCATCACTGAACACAATGGCATTCAGGAATTCTCATGATTAAGCATTGCTTAGGGGCTTTACAGAAAAAGGAGGAGGAGAAAGGCTGTGTTATCAGAAAGAAGGAAGAGGTTCCCCCTGTTGCTCAATATTTACAATAACTGAATATTTGCACAAGTATTTTATGAGACATCAGGACCCACCTGTTGTAAGGCCACTAGGAAAGCTAAAAAAACCAGGCACACGACAATTGCAAATGTTGAGTAAACAAAAGTCGTGGCATTTTTTGTTTAAAGGTAGAGGAGTAATTTCAAGGATGCCTACTGACATGATGCTTCATTTTCTTGTGGTTTTACACCTCACCACATTTCTCAGGTTTCATTGTTTCAAACATGAACATCAAAAATTACAAAACTAAAACAAAAGCCAAAAGCCTCAGCAGTGAAACCTGCAGCAATCACATGGTACAAAGAGCTGCAGTTTTAAGGGAGTAACTAGCAGGGGAATGATAAAGCAGTTCTGTGGATCAGACAGGTTTGACTGCAGAGGGAACAGAACTATCTTTAAAAGTGTTAGCTGAACCTGTCATAATTAAGTAGAAGGCACAGACGCAGTCACAACACTTAGTTTTGGTAAAACTCAGTCTATCCTACTTTTTCATTGGCTTTTATACCATACAGACAGACTGTCACAGCTGCTTGAGATATTTAAAATGTATGACAAAAAGATGAGTCTATGTAGACAGAACAGTACTATCAATCTAAAAATCTTTTAGGGTGTCTAATATTTCCAATTGCACAAATATAGGAAAACAAATATACTAAGACTTTCTCTTCCCCTCTACTCCTCTCTAGAGGTATGATAACAGATCAAGGGGTTTGTGCAGTATGCATGGAGGATTGGATGCTTTGCATCTTTCCCTTGGGTGACTAAGAACTGAATTTCTGCTTCCTGTTTTACTGCAAGCACCTTCAGCTTGCTGTCCAGCTACAAAACTTCACAGATAAAAGACATTTCTGATTCCTTGTTTCTCCATTTTGCCATTACTCTGATAACAGAAGCACAGGTCACACATTCATTGGTCAAACAGTGGGCAATAACTTCACTGGAGAAAGGAAGCAGGGTGCAATGAGTCATTGACTCATCCTGCTTACCACTTCCCACAATGCTAAATAACGAGATCACGGGAAACTATTTTTAGCTTCTCCAGTTTTGTTTCCCTTCAGAATCAGAGCAGAGATTCCAACTACAGTTGGAAAATTGTCTGTCCTAAGCCTGGCTACCTGCTACTTTGGCTGCTCTCTCAGGTCTCAGTGATCTCTTGGGTGTCCAAGTACAGTGCTGTGACATCTCTGCTTACCACTACAAGCAGTCAGACGGATGAGCATCAGTGTCAGCACAGTGGGTCCAAGGGCGTCATACAGGGCTAGCAACTGACCCTAGGTGGTTTTGGTCATAAGATATCTTTGAAACCACTTATTTAGTCTTCCTTTAGTTTAAAAGGGAAAAAAAAAAGTGTAGCTAGCTCTAACATAGTCAATTGAGAGCTCCCAAACTGACTCAAGCATAGCTAAGACCAGTTTTTGGATTGGTCCCATGCAGGTGAAAAATTTTCTGTAACACAATTAGAACTTTCAGGCCTAAGATTCAGCAGAATGGGGAACTATTCAGCTGTTTACATGTGAAAATCAGAGCTGAGTTGGCATCTGGTGAATTTTATTTTGATCTGCTGTGACTGTGGAGACCAGTCAGAGCAACAGCAGCAATTTGTCCAAGGTGGTCTGCTTATTATTTAAATTTCCAAGGCAGCAACCCTATACAGCACTGCTTATTTAAACCTGCAAGTCAGTACCTCACCTAAAGTGCAAACACAGAGGTAAAATTAGGTAGATTTAAATACCTTCAGTGTGCTTGCACAGAAAGCTTTTGCCTCATCTTCACAGTCAGAGTTCTAGTGATTCCTGAAGCATCTTATCAGAACTTCTGTGCACCCACTGCAGGTCTAAGCTTTCCAGACATGCTGCGTTTCTTGAGTGTGAGCACAGGATGGTCACTGTGTGTTCCCAAGTGGCCCCTGGTCACTACAGCAGATTAAAAAAGAGCTTGCTGCTGTCAAGACTACTCATGTACCCAGCTTCCAGTCACTTTCCTTTCCCAGGGCGAGTGAGCTGCATCTTGCTGGCTTGCCACAGCAATACACCCAGTCCTACAGCGCGCTACAGACAGTTCTCTCCCATGGGCAAATTGTTTAAGCAGTGCCAGCCTGTTCCCAGTTCTTGCTAAAAATGGTTGTTGGGAGCAGGCAACTTGTCAGACTAGTTTACCTCCCCTGCAGTGCCACAGCTCCCAACAGGAAAGGAGACCGGCCAGAAAACACGACCTCATCACAGCCATGGCTGGCTCTGCTCATCCTGTAGCAAGACAGATGTGTGGCAGGGTTAGTTCAATCAGCCTGTCTTGCCTACATGGTGGGGTGTAGGCACAGAAGTCCTGCTTTTCTGGTTGGGAATCACAACTGTGCTTATGGAGTAGGAGTAAGACCACTATCAGCTCTTTACGTTGGTACTCACGGTGGGTATGTCAGCCCCTGCCTGAGCACATTGACACGATCCTACTCACGCTGCATGAGCAAGTTCAGCCACTGATATGGAAGCAGATTTCTAGCTAACAGGAAGGGGAACAATTCCTGACATTTTTCAGAGGAGATAATTTTAAGAAATCTCATTCTGATTTCAGTGGCATACTGGATGACAAAATGAATATTTAAAGTATATAATTATTTTCCCTAGAAAATAAATCAACCTTTTTCAAGAACAATAGAGATGCCAAAAATCCATCCTTCCTGACGTGGAGGGAAGAAACAAACCCAATGTAAACTTCAGAGCAGTTAGCCCAGGAAAGTGTTACAGCAGTTAAGAGACAATCTTGTGGGAGCAAGAAGAAATCCAAACAAAGAGCACCAGGAACTGGATACAATTTGAGCAGGAATAGTGATTAATAGGTTTTATATGTTTGTGAGGTTAACTACCCTTGTGGCTTATTAGCAGCACATTTCAGAGCTTGTACTGGGACAGCCACAGCTGAGCTGCAGACCTCGTTATGCAAGCAGCACTTAAAAATCAAGGCTACCTAGCATGATGCAAACTAGAAGGTAAACCTTTACTGCAGACAGACACAGTCAAATTGGGCTTATTACAGCAGTGGCAATAAAAGCAATGAACCTAGTTGCATTGGACTATCCATTTTTGTTCCCTCTATATTCACAATCCAAAAGGAAAAGCAGAAAATTCTTCATATGCGCAAGTGAAGAAAAGATTTATTCCCTGATACAATAACAATGCACTACAGGATCAAAACGCAACCTTGGTGTTTTTCCTGCTCTTAACAGTGTGTCAAGGTTGCTACAAAACAACAGTTGCACACAGATGAAAGTCTGGAAAACAGATGCAGGAGTGAGGCCAGCATGTCCCTGCTGCTCAGAGCCTGTGAGAGGGGTGGCAGCTGGGCTCCCAACAGCCATCCCTGCAGCTGGCCTGTGTCCTCGTTGTGGTGGCATAGAAGTCTGACTTATCTGCATTGCACCTTAGCCAGATAAGAGGTGCAAAGTGTAGCTGCCCTGATCGATGCTCCCAGCTGTCACAGAAGCTTATCAGAAGCCCGGTGCAAAGCCTCCAGCGGTAAACCCAGCATGGGCTTGGCAGTAGGAGCTGGGGCCAAGGGACCATGCCAGCAGGCTCCCACAGTGCCACCCAGGCACAGCTGCAGTGGGTTGCAACCCAATGCCATGATTCCAAACAGGAGTAGAAGGTTGGGCTCTAATTGTCAACCTGGGCTCTTTTCATAAAAGTTATAGGTGTAAAACATGCCACATCAGAGCCAATGTGAAAAGTCTGTATAAAGAAGTAAAAAGCCAGATGCAGGATTGTTTACTGGGGTTTTTTTCCCCCCCTTCAAAAATCTCCAGTGCACTGGGTGTTACCTCCCCATCTGAGTACAGCCACGTCTGTATTCAGACCCACAGGGAAAAAAGTCTTTGCAAGGATATGGGCAGACCATTCACAGCCAGCACGTCCACAGGCTGGTGGCTCAGCACCTGGCATGTTTTGCTGCCTAGGCAATAACTAGTTATATTGCATGTGACCACACCGAATGTAAGCACCACCAAAAATAATGTGACACCTGCATGTACTGCTAGCATTACTTCCTGAAGTACGAGGCAATATTCTAACTGTACATACTCCATTTTATTGAAGGACTACTTTATGACCCTGCTTTCCTCTTCCTTCTTTTTAGAGAACAAATGGGAAAAGCTTAATTTAGGACAAAAATGCCAAGTGACAATGCTTTTATTAGTATGTGGCCTGCAACAACTCAGTGCTTTTTAATTTTTCAAGATTTGATAAAATTCTTAAATTGGGGATTTTTTTTCACTCTACTTTGATCAACTCAGTTATGAAATCTAAAATCTATTTTTAAAGTAAATGGTTAAACTTTCTAAACATACAAGGAAGGGCCTTACTAGGGTTTTAGAAGCTAGGTACTTACAATCTTGGAATAGAAGTGGGTATGTAAAGCAGTGTGCTTGGCCCCATGCATAAACATGCAACTTGCTACATTTTTTTTTTTTACTTGCTAGACACAGTAATTCTATGTCTTTCCTTGTTGATGCTGTCCCAGCTCGATGTTCATTCCTCACACAGAGCAGATAGTGTCAGTCACCCCACAGCTAACTCAAAAAACCAAACATTAAGTTCTTGAAAAAGTACTCTCAGATGATTAATTATCTCAGACTGTAATGTCCAATTAACGCTGCTTGGATAAGGAAAGTAAAGGTATAAACTGGCCTACTATAGCCTATGTCTGTTTTCCTGTAGTCAGCCCAATCCAATTTAGTTCCTGAGCTGTAAAAACTTTTTATTCATAGCTATGTCAGCAACTGGTTTGCATATTACAATACCTCTATGAGCCGGTCTGGTTCACTCCCTTCTTCCACAGTAATTAATTTAGACCTTCCATTTCGTTCATTGTCCCGAATACCAACAGCAACCTGAGTAGCCTTCAGCCGCTCGTATTTATTGCATGATGAGCCACACCACTGATAGATTTCCTAAAATAATGAATAGAAGACATACATTAGCAATAGGATTCAACATAGCAAAATTATGAAGCTTATTTAATCTTACTGGATCTAAACCACCAGAACATCAGTGAAGCTACATCTTTCAGAAATACTTTCTAGAAGAGATTTGCATTAAGTCACATAGATACTTGTAGTATCTATGACATAGTCTCAAACTGCACCAGGGGAGATTTAAGTTTGACATTAGGTTTGACATTCTTTCACCAAAAGGGTGATTAAACATTGGAATGGGCTGCCCAGGGAGGTGGAGTCGTCACCATCCCTGGACGTGTTTAAGAAAAGACTGGACATGGCATTTTGTGCTGTGGTCTAACTGATGTGGTGGGGTTTGGTCAAAGGTTTGACTTGATCTCAGAGGTCCTTTCAAACCTAATTGATTCAGTGATTCTGTAATATGCAAGTAAGCTGCTGACTCAGGGACCATCCACCCCAGCATCTTTGCCAGCTTTACAAGGAGCATTCAGATATTGCAGCAGCAGCTCTGCATGCTCTGATGACAGAAGCCCCACCAGATATCATCCTGTGGGCCTTTGAGGCCTTCCTCTCATCCGATTGAATGGGTAAGATTTGTACGTGACAAGGAAAGTGCAATTCAGCCAAAATAGAGCATAAGCCCAAGGCACTTCTCAGGAAGGAGAGCCACCAGAATCAGCCTAAGACAGGTCACTTGATTCAGTCACACCACAGACCAAGGACCCCCAGTTTTGGCAATTCTCATTATTCATCGTGAACTCAAAATCATTTCAAAATAAAGAATTTAGACTTCAGTCTTGATGAAAATTATTACCAAGAGGTAGAACATAAAACACAAAGCCACTGGAGGCTGAGCTGGAAGGAGCTAGTCAAATGAAATTACTGATCTTGGCTGGTTGCTTCTCCTGGACGAAAGCAATTTGATTCTTCACACGACTCTAGCAAATAGCCCAAAGAGTAGAAATTATACAGTAATTTTCAACTTTTATTTAAAGTTGAACTGGTTTGTGAAATGCAAATAAGGATTTAATCAGAGCCCTCACTAAGTTACTTGGCGTTAGTTTTACAATGCACACACAACTGTATAAAGCTTACATTTGAGATGAAAACACATTTCATTTAGAAAAGCTTTTTAAGCTATTTCTGCTGACCACTGTTGTTCTTTAATAGTATATGAAATGGTGGTTTGAGACAAGCAAGAGCTGAAGTACAGCTTCTCAGTAGTAGCAGATGCAAGTTGTTAGGAGACAGCTCATGTTGATGCAATCTGCATGCAAAACAGTGCTAGTAACTTCCAATATTTATTCTTGACAAGCTTGAACACAAAAAAATCCCCACAACCTCAGTGATATCACTGTTCCCTTCCAAGTTCCCTTCCCTTCAGAAGCATCTTCAAAGATGAAGTTTTAAGCTCCATCAGAATTACACCACAGGTTCCCAGAACTGTATCCCTTTCAACTTGAAGATGGTTATGCAATGAAAGCTGTGAGGTTTTCAGCTTGCCCTTACCAACCTGACTGTAGGCTTAAGTTCTGGTTTAAATACTGTCAGTTTACTAAGTATCCAGAATCTGGAGACATACTTGGATTCAGGTTTGAACCTTATCTTAAATCTGACTTTGCACATTTCCCCAGAAAAAAGATACTATTCGCACTTGGGGAACAGAATTTTCTAGAGAATTGAATGTATAGGAAGTAAAAAGTTTCAATTTGAGCAGATTTTTTTGGTACAGTTGTTATTGCCATGCACTGCTTCAGCCATCTTCTTCCAAATTTTGGGAGACTTTTCATAGACTCCTCAGTTTCATTCTCATCCTGGCCTACTTGTTACCAATTGAGCTTATGTGCAACTATGTGAGAAAACACGAGTCACTAAAGATAGTGCAGCAATAAACAGCAATTCTTTATTTCCCACAACCTATAGAAGCAATAAGGAAGAGAAAGAAGTCATAATAGAGAACCAGCTGAGGAGGTGAGGCAGCTATTGCCTTATCTCACTGTGGATGCTGCAATTTGTAGAGATTACTCATTCAGCAAGGTTAAAAGTTCAACTTCAGTTGTGCCTATCAGCCTTCTGTAGGTCTTTTGGCAAACAGCCATGCAACCTCAAACAAGCAGTCACATCTACAAAATGAATCATATTTGATGTACTGACCACAAAGGATATTGTGAAATTACAAAGACTTTTACTTCTTGGACAATAAATGCACATTTTCTTTTCTTAGTATATACCTGGTGCACTGCACCCAAGCTACCCCACATCCACAGTTTATTCTCCCAATTTGCCTTCAGTCATCAAGTGACTAAACTGAGTTCTCCTACGCTCCATTGGCTCTAGGCTTCAAATCAGCCTGAGGAAGGAGGAAAAAAAAAAAATCTACACTAATAGACTTCAGATTTTTAGATTTGCAGATTTCATTATTTTCCTTATTCATTCCACATTCCCACATAATAAAGCAGCCCAAATACTTTTGTCATAAACTAAAATAAATATAATTTTTTTAATTAGCTGTAACTTTGAGAAATCTTATGTTGTAAGACTTTCTTCTGGTCTACAAAAGTCCCTCAAAACAGCTTGGATCAACAAACAGTGTCTGAAAACATCCTTGATCTGGATTTTACAAGCTTCATCTTTCCTGGTTATTTAAAAAAAATCCTGATTTTAAAAGCTAAAGAAACAAGAATCTGATTCTCTTCAGCACTAGAGAATAAAGACAGTATTCTTTATTAAAAGCCTGAAAGCTAAACTTCATGTACTGTATAATCTAATAAAAGGAAAGGAGCAGCCACAAGTCATGAAAATGTCCCCAAGTATATAATAGTTTACTGTATTTTCAATGAACACTAAACAAATAGCTTAAGCATTCAGTGCTACAAGTTTTCAGGAGCTTAGATTTCATTGATTTTGTCTTCTGAAGTAAAATCATCTCATTTGTAATCCATCTAATTTTGAGGCCTCATGGTAGAGAAGCTCAGCTTGATATTTACAAGTCTGTCTTCCTGATATAACTTATCCATTTCAACTTCTAGACAGATTGGGTTTCTCAACAATTTCAAGCCAGAAAAAGATTTTTAAAAGTTACAGTCACTTCTTGACAAGGTTAATATTTAGATCTGGATTTACCCAAAATAAAGTCAGCTAGTTATCTAACCATGTCCAACAGACTACTGAGCTTTTGGGTTGTATTTTAGTATTCCTGCATTTATTTTTAGAAATATAAAGGGCTCAACTATGGCCAAAATATTAGCTCTAGCTCACTCAGTGCTTTCACAGTTTCTTAGCTGTATGACACCCTCACTATTTTTAGGCTTATTTTTCTAACTTTATTTTGAATTGGTGGGCTGCCAAAAAAATGTTTCCATTAAAATGAAAACAGACTTCAAGTGTTCACTCGCCTCAAAATAAAAGGAGCTTCATTCATCAGTAATGCCTGTGCCAATCCCAGTTTATTTTCAGAAGTTTGTACTTGCAGTATTTGTTTTTTTAAAAATCTCTTTAACAGAGTTTGAGAGAGATGCTATGGAAGAAAGCTATTCTGCCACCTTTTATTAATGGTTATTGATATAATTATGCTTGTCAGATCACAGTGGGACAATTAACAGCTGAGGGTGAGAAAACGTTATCATGAATAATCACAATGACCACCCTAGAGCTCCTGAGGGGGGTTGGGAAGCTCTGTGCCATGACTACTGTGGTCATAGCAAGGTCTCTCCTCATCTGCATGTTTTGGGGACACAGTTTGGTCTTCAAGTCAGAACATCAGGATTCACTGCTCCTACTCACAGAATCACAGAATATGCTGAGTTGGAAGGGACCCTCAAGGATCATTGAGTCCAACTCTTAGCTAGCCCTGCACAGGACCATCCCCAAGAGTCACACCATGTAGCTTCTGGCCCACGAAATGACCTTGAGGAAGTCACATCATATTTCTACAGCTCATTAAAAATGACCCAACGTTTAGCTTCTATACAGAGGCGTGCAGCAGCATGATTATGCATGGCTCATGTAACTCTGAGCAAGAGCACCTTGGCACTTCTCCCTATATGGAGGGGATTGTGAAAGTACACCTCCTGCTTCCTGGTCCAACCCCAAATGGCATGTAGAGCAAGAGAAGGAAAAACAAACAACCCCCCCAAAAAAATCACTCATTTCAAAAGTGACATAAAAAACAATTTTCCCCTTCTAAACACATAGGCACCTCTGTATTCAACTGGCAGTCTTCTCAGTTTGGAGGCAAATGAAAATAAACTCTGCATCATGATGTCTTTTCTGTGGACATTAGCCAGGACAATGACAGCAAAAACCAAGAAGCTTAAATCCATGAAGAACTCATTTTTGTTCTAGTTAAACATGTCCTAGACATGCAAGTGTTTTAGACCTATATCTTTGTTGAAATACCTACTAATTTCCAGGCTCCTACTGTAGTTGCTGATTTGCATTCTCTTAAATTAAGAGACATTACAAAGCCAAACAAATTAAATAGGTTTCAAAACCCCAGCTTGAAGCAAGTTTGTGGCGAAACTTCAATTTTTGTAGAAAATAATGAAATGTTTGAGACATTTAGTCTCAATCTTAAAATATTAAAATTAAAATTCAATCTTTCATTAAGAAAGCACATAAGCTGGCGTGCCTCCATTCACTGTTTGCAGGCCCTGATACACCCTAACCTGTCCACCTTTGTCCACATCTACACCAGAATGTGCTCCCAGAATGTAACTGCACCTCAACTGAAAAAAAAAAAAACAAACCAAAAATTACCACTCTTAGTTCAGAGACAGCTAAATCTATAGTGTGGATCCTGTCACGTCAACATAACATAATTTATGCTGACTTAATGTATGTCAGTCAGGACGCTGTCTTCTCTTCCTCTAAATCACAACATTAGGAGCATCAGAGGCTCAGCTACAAAGCTGAAGGACTTAGCACAAAAGAAAGGTCTTCAGATAAATCTGCTCACTCCTGAAACACCTTACGACATTAGCTTTAACCATAACAAAAGGGCTAAAAGCAAGAAAAGAAGGTTTGTAAAGTTATAACTGCCTTAATTCCTCTCTTCTCTTTGCCTCATCTGCTTCTGTTCAGAAGCAGATCAGAGTCCAGACAAATATCCACATAATACAGAAAGCCACTGTAGTGGTTTCACAGCAGGTAGAAGAAAGGCTGATGAGGTTTGTAAAGAAAGGTGGGTCAGAGAGAAGTTGTGATGTTGGAGTGCCCAAAAGACCAAGCACTTCTAATGCTCACCTCCTGAAGGAAGTAGAAAAAAAAAAAACACCACAGCTAGAGTCAGATGGAGTATGCATAAATACTGGCAAAGCTTTTATACATATCATTCTACTATCAAAATGATGGGCATGCACTCAACTGAGACTTCATTCTCTTCATAGTCATTGATGAACAGCTGTTCAGACAAAGCATGAGTTAATTTTAGCTGAAACTCTTCTTTGCTAAAGTCTAGTCCCTTAATTAAAGTCAACAGGTTTAAAGGAAAAAAATGCCAATATAAAACACAAATAAACTTGGAAAAAAGTTTACATATAAACTACACGCAACAGAAATGCTTTCAATACCCTCAATTCCAGGTATTTGTAAAACAATTGCATATTACCTTGGTGTTCACATTTCAAACACCAAATGTTTGGAAATAAAACAGAGCCCTAAAGCAAGAGTGTGGAGCTTTTCTTTTCCTGATTTACTTTTTTGTACTTAAAGTCCACACAGTGGGGAAAATAACTGAACTGTAAAACTGAATAAAAATTACTAGGATACAGCACTTTTTGTCAGTTCATTGACATTCAGTTTTTTTTCTAGGAATTGATGATACATATTAAGAAGAATATTTGAATTCAGCCAAGCTAACATAGCCTTCCAAAAACATTAGTCTTAAATTATTCAATTTCTTTCCCTGTCTTGATTGTTGCATTGTTGATACAGGCAGGGAGAAGAAAAAACTTCATTTCACGTATCCATCAAATCTGCCTTTGACATGTGTTGAAACTGTAATACAGTGAGCCATTGAAAGTTGTGGAGTTTTGATAATCCAAAACAAACTCTGGATTCATTCAGCCAGAATGCTGCTGAAGCCACCGTGAGCCTGGTCCTAGTATAATTACAATAGTGACTTTGTAACCAGTCCTGGAGTCGCCCATTTGACTCAAATAGAACAAATTTTCAGACTAAAAATAAGTCAGATATAGCAGAGTGATGCAGTTAGTACATTCATTTTTCCTCTCACAACTCTTTTGCTAGTATGTACTAAGAATAGCTGATGCAATACCACAGTGCATTAAGGGGTGAATGCCAGAAGGACATCAATTCTAGATAACAGCAGCTCAATCAGCAAAACATCTGGAAGTAAACTAACTTAACCAAATCCCTGTGCATGTATGTATGTCCTGTCCACCTGAAGCTTAAAGGATGGTCTCTGGTCCAACCATTTTTTTGTGTACAAGTAGGGGTGAGGAGAAGCTTTCCAGTCCATAGAGTATGAAGGAAAAATCCATACTCTGAACACTCTAACTGAAGTATAGGGGTGGAAAAGGGCTTAATATTTCTTTTTCCATCTGATGACTTTGAGATTATAGCAATTTCCAGAATGCTGGATTTAACACTACTAGAGTTGTAAAAGTAATTGGTTCACAGAATTACAGAAAAATTAGGTGCTTGCTTATCAAGATATACATTGTATAGATATGACCACAGTTTAATGCTGTAAGTCTATAAAGTTAATAAGTCTATAAAGTTAATAAAGAATGAAATCAGTTCAGTTCTTCAAGCTCTGCTACTCGTTTAGCAGCTTCCTGCTACAGTACGAGCAATAGTTTAACTCTAAGCTGGGGGAAATTGGGGAAGAGGTTAGTTGTAGGAGAAACATGTGAATGGAAAAACGTGGAAAAATTACCTGAGTCAGTTGTTAGTGCCAGGAAAAGCAACTAGAAACTTAAAGTGATGAACTGCAAAATGCAAGAATCTACTCTTTCAGTCCTGTTTACACCTAAAGTGATTTTACTAAAGCAGTTAATATGCTGATTGTGAATTGTTTTCTCTAATGGAAGAGAAGCAAAGCCACTGAAAGAGATAGTGCAGGCAAGAAGGCAAGGAGATTAGAGGCAAGCAAAAAAACTGTGCTTAAGGTTGACATGCTGAATCATACCCCACAGTCATAATCATAAAGCAAGTATCTCTTCTCTTGGCCTTTTACTGTTAAAAAGCAGAAGTTACTTTTCTTTCTGTAAATATAATTTAATCTATATCAAGTTAACAGCTTTTATGAAAAGCGGCTGCCGTAAAAAGCTGACCTTTTTGCTTGATGTATTTTTTCTAGTATCTGTGCAAGGCAGCAATTTTGTCTTCTTTTGACATACCTATTATGTCAGGAGTTCAAAATAAGAAGATACTGACAGACACATGATCACAACAGCTCTATTCAGTCTCATACTTTTGAGTTCTAGCATCATCATTTTGCCTTGGATTCATGGAGCCCTTAAAAAGTACATGCATTGATTGCTAGATAGCACAAGTTGTTTATAAGAACACTGCAGGCTCTTAACTTTCAAATCAGCAACTTCTTGGCTGTATATAAATCAGTTTATAAGCACCACTATAGGAATGGGAAGAACGGACAACTGAGTATAATTTACCTTCAGTCTTCACTTAGTTTGAGCTACAGTTATCACCTCATCATCTGCATTCTTCCTTTGGCAGAAGGGTAATGTCTCATCCGCAGAACTTTTATTGCACTGACAAAACTTTTCAGCTGCAGTCAGGTCCAAGCTCAAAACTGATTGGTAGTTATCACACATCCCTCCTCACAGCCTTATTTTAACAACTGTCTCTTAATTTCTTCAAGGAGGCTGAGTGGTGCACAGCCCTCTCCCTGCCCTCTGCAGTCACTTAGCTCATGGCACTGCTGCTGCCTCCCATCAAGAGGTAAGTCAGACAGAGAATCAAGTCTCACATTTTACAAAGCTCTATCCAAACAAATGCAGAGAGGATATTTTTCTGGTCATTAAGGACACAACTCTAGACAGCTTTGATACAGCAGAGCTTCCCAAACTGAGTTGAGAAGCTTTCAATAAAATCAGCTGATCACTTCGTGTTGTTTTATTGTATTGTTACTCCCATTACTTCTGCTTCATGTTTTCATAACTACACAAATTATCATTCCAATCTCAACATTCCAGTTTTGTAAGTCACCAGCATACAACAATGTACATAGGGTGAACTTCACAATACTGACAATTTTTCCTTCCCACTTCAAACCAAGAAAATTGACAAAAGATGAAAATCTTTAGCACATTTTATCAGAAATATAGAGTATATTTACATATGCATCTAGATAAATCCTAAAATAGCCTGTGAAACTGTGTGTATGTTATTCCCTAAATGGCACAATGATTCAGCTTTTTCCTCACCTTGTGTGGTCATTTTCCATGCCCTCCCATGCTCCTCACTGTTTTGAGAATTGCCTTGCAGATGAAGGAGGAAAAATGGATATGGCCAAGGGAAGGTGGCTGGAGGATGGCATTATAGAGGAAGAGCTACATCTGGAGGTAAAGGGGAAATACAGAGCAAGGCCAGACAGTTTATGGTGGCCAACAACTGTCAAACTCATCCTGGCACCTCTCGGGTGGGATACCAGGAATAGCTCAGGACAGGATGCAAAGTGTGGCGGAAGATAACAGCTTCTGGGAGGATTTAAGCAGATCTATGCCAGGACAGGACACACTAAGCAGCACCTGACAAAGTAAGGTGTGCTCTACTCCAGGCCTTCTCAGCAACTGCCCTGCACTTGTCTTTTCTGCCCTGTCCCAAAGGCTCCCTTCGGAGAGATCCCTGGGTTAATTAAAGAGGTGTCATGGAAAACCCTTGTAGAAAAAAAAGTAAATCTTAAATCAGGATCTGGCACTCCAGGCGCTCTCCTGGATCATGCATTGTACAGGAATATCAGTGTAGTGGCCAAGGCTCTCACTTCATGATGTTACAGAAGATTGCTTGAACAAAAGGCTTCACACATCACCCACAGCTAATGACTCCCCTCATATTACAGTGTTTTCTCTGCCTTCTGCAGATATTTTCTGTCCCAGCCAAAACAGTTCAAAGGAGGCAAGATTAGACTTGGGCAGGGTATTTGAAGTGCTGTAAATGTGGTTTGGGAACACATCAACCAAGGGTGCTGTGGGGGTTGTGCACATGCAAGACGCACCCATGGGATCCCAACCACATTTAAGAGCACGGTCAGGCTCAGAAAAGAGCCCTTTCCCAGGGCTGTGGAAGGGCTGCAGCAACAGCTTTTTGATTTGCCAATGGATGGGAAGTCCAATTGCACTCAAATGAATGGCACTAAATACAGCAACATCAATTCTTGTTAAAAAAAAAAAAAAAAACTAAGAAAGAGTTACAACACTATTTTTCAATCTTATTTCCAGCCAAGGTTTGACTCTGATATCAAACTTAGAACTTTGGATCAAGGTAGAATAACTTGCACAGCAACATTCGAGGTCAGGATGAATAGGGCTCTGAGCAACCTAATCTAGTTGAACATGGCCCTGCTCATTGCAGGGGGAATTGGACTAAATGACCTTTAAAGGTCCCTTCCAACCCAAACTATTCTATGATCTAGGTATGAGGTGACCATCAGAACATGAACTGTAAATATGCAAACATAGCTAGAAATGCACACAAATACTTTTTACTTAAAGCATTATCCACATGAGGGAAACCTTAGTGACCAGTAACAATTTTATTCTTGATCATTATTACCTTCTGTAATTTTCCCTCATCTGTTCAAACCATGGGTTTAAAATACTGCAGTAATTGAGCTCAATGGGAAACTGAAATGATTTTTTTGTTATATTAGATAAGTGGTTTGATAAAATCTAACAGGAAATGGACTGCACAAGCAATTTTGCAGTGCCATGGAGGCCATCCTTCTGGTTAGTTAAGAGATTGGGGAAAGTAAATCTTGGAAATTCATCTTATTTGAGATACAATAATTCGATATTAAAAGCACTGATCATAAGCTCATTATTTTATGCAATTACTGCCCACTATTCTCAGATAATGAGTCAGTAGTGCCCTGCAATAAATCCCAAGACTCAAGAGCAATGAGCAATAAGATGACTTATTTAGATTATTAAGTAAAGGAATCTACTTGAGCCAAAATCATTTTCTTTTTTAAATGACCCTTAAATTCAATTAAGAGGTCCTGTAAAGACTCATCTATTTACAAGGGACCCATAGTCATGGAAAATTTCAATCTGAAATACAGTTATTCTAGCTTGAAATATAGTTCATATAAAACTTGCTCAAGATTTCCCCTGTGATAATATATTTTCTACCACACCCATTTATCTACAGGCACTTCATCCTGAACTATGTCACACGTTGCCTTTTCATCTCCCACATACATGATCTAGTTTATATAATAACCTATGGTGAAGTAACTACTAATGTCTGGATGCTGAAACAGTATTTACCTTAACTTTTCAATACATCCAAGAAAAAACATCCCTCTTACACAACTGACATGACAAGACCAAGAACTGTTATTAGTCATGTGATTTGACTGACATTTCCCATAGAGTGGTTAAAAAAAGAAAAATTCACATCTAATCTTTCTTCCTATGAAGGCACAGGGTTGCATTGCTGCTTGACCTCTGTCTTGTCAAACAGGAAGTTAGAAACCAGAGTGATGTTATACTAAAAAAAAGAAAAAAAGCTCACAATGTACACTCAGCATTAGATAAAGACTCTAAAGTCACATTACATTTAAATTGTTTAGTCACAGCACTCTCAAATCTCACCAAAAGCGATGAACCCCAAGCTATACAGGTAACACTGCAATATACCCACAGTGCGCTTCATCAGCATCATAGCCATGTCTGCAGTGTGACCTGAGTAACTATTCTAGGTGAACTAAGGAACTGTGGCACAATAAGGGCCAGGACAAGTTGAATTCATGAAGTACACCCAGTTTCACAGGGTGCCCATGGGAGGTTAACTCCAGAAAACTCATACAGCTTGAATGCAAAAGCAGCATTTTCTAAAAATGTTTAATTCCAACTCTGCCATCTCCCATGTGTTAACTCTGAAAGGGAATAGATGATTTGAGTGTTTTTTGCAAAGTGACATTGAGAGATAACTTTGGATACTGATCACCTGGCTGTTCCAGATGATTAGATCACATTGATATTGGAGGAATAGGATACTGTTCAAAAAACACTGGCTGGTCTTCCTTCTGAAGGCTGTGAATAATAATAAATCAAAGTCATATCGGTATCAAGTAATTACATTGATTATCTTCAACTGTCACATCAGGGGATGCTTTTCAGAGGAAAAAGCCAAATGTGCAACATGAGTTCAGAAGAGCTCATCTCATTTTTCAAAAGGTCGGGGGAACTCTGAAAGCTCGAAGTAGCTCACCACTTCCTTGACAAACACCACAATTAAAAACAACTGCAGATACTATTTTCTTTCACATGCTTTCCATTTTATACACTTGACATATCAGGTGTGGGAATAATTTCAAATTGGCAACTAGCATCTAGTCTGGACTACCTCCTAGATGCTATTTTTAGTATCAGAAAGTCTTAGCATGTATTCCGAGGTGACAGTACTACAGTTCAAGTTATCTAAAGCAAGCAAAATTATCTTCCCATCTCTGTCCATATTCTTCTGTGCTGTCTCTACTTGCTCTCAGTAGAAAGTCTTGAAGCAAGTGATTGATCCTCAAGTGAACTCTTGAAATATTCAAGTAGTTTCATAACCACTTTTGCAGTTATTTCTTTAGGGTGAATTATCATGATCAAAGTTCTATACCTATGAAGAAATGCTCTTAAGTGAAAGTTGAATTTGTGTTTTGCTCTGAACACTAGCATTGATCCCAGGGAGCTAGTAGATAGCATCAAAGTCAGACTGGACTTACTGTGAACAGCTTAAGCTATTCAAACACCAGGAATGAAAAATCCCAATGCCTTGAATGGAAAAGAGATCTATTTCTTGAAGGATAATCTGTGCACACTTCAGGAAACATTTAGGGTCGTTTCAAACCTTCCAAGTTGCGTGACAAACTGATTTTGTAAAGCAGATTCTTTCTGTCAGTTCGCATGAGTGACTAAAACGCACAACTGATTTTTGGGGATGATTCAGACCTTATCAGGGATACTGCATCTCTTATTTTCAGTGTATTTTGCTCTAGGAAACACTTACAGTTCCAAGGTCAATAATGAAACAATCTCCTTTGTTGAAGCTGGTCCAAGCCAGGGGGACTTCTGTGGCTCTTACAACTCTCCGGCCCTTGATATGCAGCAGCCTCTGGGCACTCAGATCATTAGTAACAACATGATTAAATCCAGAGGCAACACCACCTGCCTGAATAGAACAAAATAAAGCAGCCAGCTTTATTTCAGCTTGATTTCTGCAAACTTACCTTTCTTTTTTGCTACAGATGAAGTGCTAGCAGAGGAAATAAAGTTTATGCAGCAAGAAGGAAGCCAAAGTAATCTACTGTTGATAATAATCTAATATTGACCACAGACCCAACAGAAACTGCTGCTGATGCTGAACTCTCAGGTGGGAACCTTTAGCCAAGGGAGCAGATGTCACCCTGCTTCAAAGGGTTTCCAGATAAATGGGGAAAGGGAAAACATAGAATTTACAAAACTCTCTTGCATCCTGCAGAGGATGAGGTAATACTGAACCACGCTGTTAGGACAAAAAAGTCAGTAGGTTGTCAAATAAGGACTGGGGAAAAGCAGAGAAATACGCAGCTCCTTTTTAAGTTTTCCAAACTTGAATCTCAGAGGTCCAGGTGGTTTTAGTCCCCGGTTATGTGTAGAGGGATTCCACAGCAGCTCTGTAATTTTATGAAAGGAATATTTGCAACTTAGGAGACAACCTAGCAAGGAGTACCAAACTGGGAAAGTGAGACCAAACTGTTGATTTATAATCTATAAGCATAAATATAAACATAATCCTGTAAACTGGCTTGGCTGTCTGTCTCTGTGAGGCAGTATTCTCCATTCCTCCAGGAGATCCAGACCTTGGCTTGGAACAGAAACTAGCTCTTGAAATTCCGAATAAAAATAAAATGTAAAAGACTGGGCACATTACTCACTCTTTTATGCAAGTAGAGTTAAAAGCTTCAAATTGGTTGTGTAGACTGTGAGAAGTTACAAACCTTCATAATGGGGAAAAAAAGGCTGACTGAGCCACATTTCCCAGAGCTCCTACTATGGAGAGGTTCTCAGGAGATACATGACTTTATTCTTAAAAAAACCCCACAGATGCTGAAAAAAAAAATTCCTTTCAAATACTCAGCTTCTGGAAGTGACACAAGAATGCAAAATTTTTGTGAGAAGTATTTGGGGAGTTTTTTAATCTACCTTAGGGAAAAAAAACTGCAGTAGGACCGCAAAAGCACCATTTTTAGACTCAAGTGAGGTTTTGGTTTTTTTACACTCTATTCATGTTTCTAACCACTTGAGCACACTGGGTTCTGCATTTGAACAAAATTATTCAGTCTACAACATAGAAGTGACTTTCACACGATTTAATACCTCCCAGACACAAAGAGTCCCTGCTCTGAGCTCCCTTAGACACACTACCATGAAATCTCAGGACAGCTTTGTTTTGGAGAAAAAAATAATTGGGAAAGGTTTTCACATATCATAAGAGGCACTGGCAAACTAGCTGCTTCTTTTTGTACAAGCACTGGGACTCCCACAGTTTAAGCTTGGTAGTTCAGATCTAAGCCCACTATGCATTAAGTAACAATCTTTAAACTCTCCATTTACAAAGAAAAACTATTTTTTTGTGTGGGGGACAATGTTACATACAATTTTAGAATACACTTTGACAAGAGTCTTTACCTTGTATTTGATTCCTCCTTTGAAGTAACCCACAAACTCAGTAGACTCATATCCTTGAATTTCTCTACTCTGCACAGGCTTTCCTCCTAAATAGTCATCCATTTGAACAGCAAAGATAGCTGCAGCTGTGCTTTCATCCTGGGTGCATTCTTTCCCTGAAATAAGAGAAAATATTATGTCTATAAAGCATTAATACAACTTTGAATTCTGTTGGAGAAATTGTTTCCGTGACAATCAGGCACTGCCTTCAGCAGGTTGTACAGCCAATGTTTATATGGCAACAAAGGACTACATCATAACCTTGTTCACCACCAAATACATGATCTTCCAGACCATTTCTTGACTACTTGTAGAACTGCATTTATATGGCGGGGGCAGAAGTGAAAAATAGCAAAGTTTGTCTTCTCTTAGCCTCTTTAAACAAAAGAATATTTCAATTGAGTTTAGCATGGCAACTGTCAGCCATAATGATTTTGGGACTTTGAGTTGAAGTGCAAAGACAAAGGAAGGTCATGTCAAAGGACTGTCTGGATGGTAAACTGGATATTTATGCTAAGAACAACTCTCTAAGCTATAAAGCTAAAATAATTCAAAAGCAGTCCTCTTCACACAATAATGCAAGCAAGACAGTTTGCCTAGTGCAGCTGGGAGAAAGAAAAGCATCTGTGGGGCTCCGATATTTGCTTCATGAGGTCACACTTCGTTTTGTACCTTTCAGAGATTAGCCTCTTCCCAGGACTGTGGCAAAATGGCCTCTGCCTAGTGTGCTAATGGCTTAATCATGCTACAAATCAGGCTGTATATTAAACCAAAGCTTTTTACAAATTTCTGATGAACATTTTCAGCAGTTTTGATCATGTCAAGGAAAGCATAAATAGGATCAAGTCTAAAAAAAACAGGCTTCTCAAAAACTTTAGAAAAATAAGGAAAAGTGAGGTCTTCAATTTAGATTTATTTTTCTTTCTAAATAAGAGGGAAAAGCTGGTATACAAGCAGCAGTTCTCAAGAGCAGCTTCTCACTTACATTAACCATTTCTCTGCTTCGAGGTAACTAAACAGAAAATCAGCATAGAGCCCAGACAGTCTGGACAGAGGTACCTCTCATAGGCTGCAGAAGAACGGGAAGTGTGTAGTGAGACATTGTGTCACAGGAGGCTTGTCAGTAAGGTATTGGTAAAGAATAAACCATGAGAGAGGAGGGACAGGAATGCCTAAGGGCACGCCCTTCTGCTGGGGAGAACGAATGCCCTATTCATGTTCCAGCATGGCAAACGCCACAAGACAAGTCCCCCATCTCCCACCAATAGCCATGGTTCTCCCAGGAGCAATGACACCACCACCACAGCTTTTGTGGAGACACAGGTGATATGGAAGCCTCCAGAAAGCACCAAGGACGAAATAGGGAAGGGGTCCGAAGAATAATGGAGGCACAGGAAAGCAAAGAGCATTAGGCCTACCCAAAAAAGGTAAAAAAATAAATTACTGAAAGCAGGATGTAAGACAACTTCTGGAAAAAAATGCCCATCACTCAATAATAGAATATCTTGCTATTTGGCAATATGCTTTCTCAGACCTGGGTACCACCTTAAAGCTGGCGGCAAAGTTTTGGGGGTTTGGGGGATGTTTTGTTTGTTTTTTAATATGTTATTCATATCCATTAGGACTAGATCCTTCTGATTTATTGTTTGCAAACACAACAGGGTTTAGGGTTGAGGAAAAATGGTTTTAGAACAGTTTTAGAGATAAGAGTTACTACCAGTCTTGGTCTCTCTGCTGCTATGCAATACAATACTCAGAGAAACTCCGTTTAAAAAAAAAAAAATCGAGTGGGCATCAGTCCAAGCATGGGTTATTCAAGTTTGTATGAAAAACAGATTTACCTCACAGTCTGATGCACAAACAGCCATAAATAAGGCAGAGTATAAAGGAAAATGAAAAAATTTTTACCAGATTAAATCCCAGGTCACACAGACAGATCTTATGACTACATCTCTGGGGAAAAGGGTTAAAAAATAGTTTAAAAAAAACTATGCATGATTTTATTAAAGATATTAAGTGGGGTATAGCCAGTCTTACTCCCACAAGTAGCCTCATACTGGCACAGTACATGCTGTTTCCACCAGTGATAGTTTCAAGTCCAGACAGCTCCCTTAGATTTAGTAGTTTAGCTACTAAGGCATCTCTCAAGTACAGACAACTGAGCCAGGATATCTGAGCCAAGTTAAAAATGGATACAGCTACCATGACACAGATCTGCATTGATTGCTCAGCCATGCCAACATTGCTGCAGCACCTGAGTTAGCTTGTTCAGAAATGATCCAATCTCAACATGGAGAGGATGTTTGGTATGTGATGTATGTGACATATTTGCTAAAACAGTGGTTTTCCCATAGGAAACTTCCAGATGACAGAACAACTATTAGGTCACTTTAACCCTAGGGTGCCAACCACAGCTCAAGACTGTCAGCACATCAGTCACAGACCATCCTCCCATGGTCTAGACCTCCTTCTAACCCCCAAGCAAGGTATTAGGAGGATGTTTGTCACTATATAATAGGAAAATTGGATGCTCTGCTTTTATTCTGAATTTGTTTGTTTTTTTTTTTGCTGAAGTCAGAATCCATTCACACTCAAAGCCACCATATGTGACCCCCACAATAACACACACCATAGATGACAGGCAGGAGTAGAACTGTGTCACCAAATGGCAAGGCCCTTGTAAGTATCTAAGCCCAAAGTCTGCAGGGTTTCCACCTATCTAACTTCACGAGAGTTCACAAGGGGAGACTTTATCATTCTCTACAACTACCTGAAAGGAGGCTGTAACCAGGTGAGGGTCAGTCTCTTTTCCCAGGCAACCAGCAGTATGACAAGAGGGTACAGTCTTAAGCTGCACCAAGGGAGGTTTAGGTTGGACATAAGGAAGAAGTTCTTTACAGAGAGTGTTATTGGACATTGGAATGGGCTCCCCAGTGAAGTGGTAGTCACCGTCCCTGGAGGTGTTTAAGGAAAGACTGGATGTGGCACTTAGTTGACATGGTGGTGTTCAGCCATACGTTGGACTCAATCTCAGAGGTCTTTTACAACCTAGCTGATTGTGTGATTCTTTCTTTACATCCCAAAGTCTGATAGTGACTGCTGTACCTGTCCAGAGACTGCTTATGGGAAGTCTTCATAAAAACCCTACTGCAGTCTTCCTGCCCACAGGTTATGCAGTCTTTGGTCATAAGGGAAAAGTCTGGTGTACATACCAGCAGTGTAAATCAGTTAAAAATACCAAAGTGATTCTGTGGTTCTTGCCCTGCATGTGACTGGCTCTCCCCATATACCTTGTTTGAAGTTCTGATCTCCTGTTCATTTTATGAGTGCAGCAGTGTTTGAGATTCTCCACCCTGCTACTGAAGTATCTTGCAAACAGTAAGGGATTGCCCAGCAGCGAGCCACCCTATTGCCACCCTGCCAGCTGCACAACAACAATAGATACCCTGATCACCTGAAGCCATTTACAGTATCTGCATATCACAACATCAGCATGTACAACTAAAGCTCTTTAGCCAACAGCAAAGAGGTTTTAATTACTGCAAATGTCAGCCACTGTTTTTCTTCACTTCCAAAGAATTGCAGAGTCCTTACAGCATTTCCTGGGAAGTGTCTACTAGACCTTAACTACAACATAAGTAGTTCTAGATTCATTAATGAAGGTCTGAACAGCCAAACCCTGCTATTAACTAGCAGCACTGCTGACAGAACTGCCAGAAATTCATTTACATTGCCATCTATGATTATACTCTCACCAGAGACAGACACAATCCTGCTTGCCATCTGAAAAACTCCTGCAAAACTAAACACATGCAAAACTAAACACACTTCTAGCATTTATACAGAAGCAATCCCATCTTTGTATGCTATTCTTTTTTCAGTGCATGCAAAAGTACAATGAGAACCGCTGCAACTCAAACACAGTGTTAATACACATTGACTTATCTTTGTGTGCATTCATTGAGATGATTGCCTACAAACACAAACTTGATGGTGAAACAAGAACAAAGTAATAGGTTTCAGACAGCTACACAGCAATCACTGTGACTGGATGACTTGGTGGCCAGATAGGGAAGTCATAAGATACCTCCAGGAAATGAGGAAGTCACAGAAAATGCATACTTATGTCAGACTTCTATTTTGATGTAAAGTATGCTAGTCAAAGTGGAAAGCAAAAGACATCAGCCCAGTTCCAGTGTTCCCAGCAGGCTGTCAAACTGATACTAAAGAGGTTTTACAAAAAAAACTGGTGACTTTGCATCTGATCCCTGTATCATCAGAAAGCAGAATTAGTCTAGCTGAAAAAGGCAACACCCAGCCACAAACCAGGTCAACAACACCACAGGGAGATGGCCAAGAGGGAATCTTCATCCAAGTGGAAACAAACACAAGAAAACTCTTGATGTGAGTGAAAGCAGGATTTCACTAGTAAATCTCTGTTGGGTGCACCCAAAACTGGACTTTAACCCTTCAGCACTTCCAAACTAACATCACAGAGCAAGTGTTCACTTTTCTGCTGCACCCCATTGTCCCACCACACAGACCGTCACCATCAGAAGGGGTGAACCTCGACATCACTCTGATGCTTGGTGGCAGCCCTACTCCTGTTTCCACCCGGAAGCTTCGCATCCACTGCCCTTCTCAGAAGGGCAGGGAAAATCCAGCTCCCAATCCCCCGGAACCCGGCAAGAACCTACGGCAGCAGGAGTGGGCACGATAAACCTCACCCACGGCCCCGACCCCGGCCCCCGCCCGCTCCTACCGAGCCAGTAGTGCAGGCGATAGGCGACGCCGGACCCGCGGCGCTCGGTGTGCAGCACCAGGTACGCGTCCCCCACGAAAAAGTTGCCGTGGAGCCCGGGGGGCACCGCCACCAGCTCCAGCTTCTCGACGCGCCACACCTGCAGCCCGCTCTGTCGCCCGGCCTCGGCGAAGGCCGGCGGGGGCCGCTCGGGAGCCATAGCGGGACACGGAAAACCAGCGCAGCGGGACAGCCGGCACAGCCTTTAGGGTGAGGGGTGCGGCCACTTATATAGTGCCCAGCCGGGGCGGGGCGGGGCCGCACCGGCCCCGGGACGGGTGCGGAGCGTGGTGTAGGTGGTGGGATGCGTCTGTCCCACCCCTTTCCATCCGCTCCCGGGGTCGGAGGAGCTTTTGTTTAATTATTAATTTTTTTACACCCCTGCAAAACTCACCCGGCGTCCTTTTTTCCTTCTGTGCCTATTGTCGTAGCAGGGGTGTTATAAAAAAACAAACAAACAAACAAAAAAAAACCAGCCTCCCTCACTGCAAGCAGAGAATGTGTCTCTATTCTAAAGTAATAAGAGAAAAAAAAAAACATAAACGTCAAGAAAGCAAAGTACAAGCGGGCTAACCCAGTACCTACGGGTGTTACAGTGCTGTGCAGTGTGTTTCTATAATTATCACATCTGCCTTGTTTCTGTAAGCTGCTCATACCGGAATACAAAGAGTTTCCATAGCTTGCACTTGGGCTCTTTTTCACCCCTGGCTGGAATGGCAGAGCACAGCTCTCATTTGCCCAGTAATCCCACTATCATTTGTCCAATATTGCTAGCAATCTTTTTCTAGGTGGAAAAATATTTGTGAAGATTTTAGATGAAGCCAATAATTTATATAAATTTCCTTTCTCTTTCTTTTTTTTCCAACACTATGCAACAACCCAAGAGGTTTAAACCCACTTCCTACTTGTTTTTCTCATTTATAAATGGTTGGTATATCACCATGCCAATCCCAGTTTTCTTTGCAACAACTGTTTTCATCTGATATTGATAGGAGGTAGATCGGTCTAGATACAATACAGGTAGATGCAGCTCAAGCTGTCAATATATCAAAAGATACATTTCAGAAAGGGTTTTTTTTTTAGTTTTATCATCTTATCCACCTGGATGAATTTTGAAGCTCATGATTTCCCCACTGGGTGGTTTTATCAAGTTAGTACCAGAAGAGTGCAGAACTGGGCTGCCTCAGTAACTGGGAGAGGCACTGCTAAATGCAACAAATCAACTGGAGAGCATTTTTGAAAAAAAAAAAAAAAGTTAAAAAAAGCACACCACAACTAAGACATTTGCTTAACTATTTTCCCTCCTTCTCTTTATACAGTCTTGAGGAAAAAGATGCTGTTACACAATGTGTATCTTCTCTCCCATTATGGTGAACACCCTCTCATCAGTACAGGCACCCTAACCTTTATCCTCACTGTTTAAAAAATGAAATTACGAGTGCTCTATTTTGTCTAAGGTTCAGCTGAACATGTTACAGCTCACCTTCACAAGTTCACAGCCAAGCATTTTATCCCTCATTCTGCCAGGGCTGCAGTAAGCCTGCTTGATAAATCACAATGCTTCCCAAATGAAATATCTTTCTCTAGATGTTCACCATGTGAAGAAGAAAAAAGCTCAAGGAAGAGTAGCCAAAAAATTCCAGCAGTTCCAGTTTCAATATTGTATTCTGTTCACTTTTACTCACTTAATTACACAACCACATTTTTGGGGGTTTTTTTTGTTTGTTTGTTTTTTGGGGTTTTTTCTGATTGCATGCCTTTTTGCCTTCTTGTACATTAGTTTGCTTTAGTCAGTGAGGACAGAACTTCCCACATACTCTGTAATTGTATGGATTTACTGTTTCTTCTGAAGCTGGCAAGATGCACTCACTTTGGAATTGCGCTGAGTTTTGCCCATACAGGAGTTCAAACCAGCTCAGTGTTATGAAGCCTCATTTCTCCTGCATGTTCTACCTGTCTTGCCAAGCTAAAATTGTTTGTGCACAGATTGCACAGGATAGGTTTGTTAAATTTATATCTCCTTATTCTAGCTTTAAATTTTCAGTCTACAGATTAAATACTACTGTAAGCAGAATCCCCACTGGTGGCATGAGACTCATGCTAATGCTATTTGTTTAGTACTGACAATTCCCAGTAATACACACCAATGGACAAAGGTTAAAGATACAAGAACAGTTTAATTGTTTTGTCTCAGTGTCTGTGGCACCACTCAGACACAAAGGATGTTAGTACTGACAGCAGAGTTTTCTCATGCCCGAGTTTGTCTTACTAGGATTATGTAAACATTTGGCTCCTAGCAAAGAAAACCTTGGATGAAGTTTGTGTCCTAAGTGCCAGGATACTTGTTTGTACTCTTCAACATTAATTTTTGACTATTTGCAAATCTTGCTTTTGCAATCTCACTCCTAATGAAAATTGTACTGTCTTCTTCCATTTCCATCTACTTTTTTTTAGTAGCAAAATTAGGCTAGCATTGTTAACATTACACAGATTTTCATAACTTTTTGAATAAACAAAATCTTTCTAACATGGTTATTCAAAAGTGAAATTTTGGAGAAAAAAAATGAGAAGTATCTTAGGATTCATACATTCCAAAAAATTATTTAAAATTACTTTTTATATGCTTTTACATGTCCTTTGATATAGTAATTGAAGTGGAAAGGCCTGAAAATAGCATTGTTTTCATGACTCATAAGTCCAGGGTCAAATAGTAATTGCTGTGCTCATTAGAAATTGCTATGTAATGGATTTTCAGACTTCTTTCAGACTACTTAATTTATTAAAGATTATATCTTGCTGATAAACTATGGCTTTCTCAGAGGGATGGCAAAGGTCTAGCACCGTTTTAGCTGTTCAGTAACAAGGGGAAATAATTTTGCCTCACACCCTTTCCATAGGGGGAGGCTGGATATATCAATTGGCTGCTGTCACAGCTCAGGAACACAGTCATGAAGTAAGGGTGTAGATTTCTGCCTGCTTCACTGCACTGTGGGAAGTATGGCCATCTTTAAATGCCCTGACTTTTTCTCAAGTCATGATAGATCACCCAGGACTGCTAGAAGGTGTTCCTGCTCCTCATCTAATCCTTAAAACAACAGATTCAAATGTATTGAGTTTAAAGCTTTGGCTATGTATATACAGGGAGCGTATATACGAAAAAAACCAGAATGCAATGTCCTGAGTTCTGATTTTTGTCCCAATCAATAATAAGGTTTGCAAAAACACAAATTAGTTTTTTCCAGGTGATATGTACAAGAAACCCAAAAGGGCCCCCAGAAGTAAAGCCCCAGCATCTTTCCCAGCAGGAATAACTTGTTTAAGTCTCAGGTTTAAGTTCTCCTACAAGGCTTGAATTACAGTACCAGGAACTAAAAATGGAAGGAATGAAAAGGAATGCAAGGAGAGAGTATTTTCAAGTGTCACAAGTGTTTCCTTCTACAAAGCTTATTTCTTCTTCACCACACATGCCGAATATCCTCCTGAACTCTATGACCCTACCTCAACAGTGGGATTACAGATGTTTAGTTTTGCCTCTAGTTTCACTTGACAAAGTTTGCTGTACACAGAGTATGTGTGTCAAAACACACTCTTGTCCAAACAGTCACAGAAGTCAACCCGTGTTCTCATCTGTTCTGTTGCTGAATTACAAATCAAGAGTTATTTCAGATTGAAGTCAGTTCAGAGATCTGAGCTAAATTCTTATTTAAAATATACATCTAGAAAAAATTTTTTTTCACTGATACTGTATGAGCTGAAGGAAAATACAGAATTCAGATCATACAGCTCTAACAGCCAAGTTAAAAAAAACAAGCTAGAGAATTATATTACCACTTGCTAATTCTCTCCATTCTCTCATCATGACCCTGAGATTAGCTCAGTTGGTTAGAGCATGAGGCTAAGGTCATGGGGTTGTTCCCTGTACAGACCATTTACTAAGAGTTGGACTTGGTGATCCTTGTGGGTCCCTTCCAAGTCAGAATATTCTGTGATAATCGTCCTTCAAATCATCCTGCTCAGTAGCCCAGCTTCAACTGGAGTGGTTTAAGCAAAGCCAGAACATGCTGAAGAAAGACTGAAACCGAGCTTTCCTCCTTACTGGCAAAGTTTGAGTCACAAAGCTAACAGATGAGACGTATGCAGAATCTGACATAAAAACATGAAGTCCTCCTTTACCTTCAAGAGAGGAATCTGGTTTTAATTCCTCAAGCCCAGAGCAAATAAAGGGCCTTAGTGTGTAGCTTTGAGGCAGGTGTCTAAGGCATAGAGAGGGCAGGATCACAGCTACACTGTGAGATCCACTTGTCAACCGGCTGGCTCCTACCTACATCCTGCTCTGCTTGCAGGAGCACTCCCACTCCCTATGGCCATCTCCATGCTTCCGGTACAGGCAATGAGGGATTCTTCAGCAGCACCCACCACTCTCATCTATGCAGGTAAGGACACCACACACCCAGCAGATGAGAAGCTCTCACTCTTCAAATTCATTTTTCAGCAATGGGGCTAAGTAGGATATGCAGAGAAAGTGATCTGGATATTTTCTTCAGTGAAAGAATCTAGGCAAACATTTTTGACACTGGGATAGTGAGAAATGAAGTGTTAATTATTAAGTATGTTATAGCTCCCTGCATTTTTCTTATGTTTTTCCCCTGAAATATTCAATGAGCAGCATAAATGTTTAGTCAAGAAATTCTTATTATTTAAGTTCATCTCAAGCTGCAGTATATTGTATCTAAAGGAGTCAGAGAAAGAGAACTGAAGCACTTCTTCAACAATCACCTATCTTCCAAAATAGAGAAGGTCTCCTCTATGTTCATATGAGATTTCATTTCATTTCGTGGTCATGGGACTAGACAAGATTTAGAAAAATGTATTCTCAGACTCATCACTTTACCCACCTTGTCTACATAGATAGAAAAATGTTGCCATTACTCCCATCAATGATCAGTCAGCCTGTCCACATTTCCTGCCCTGGAAAAGCAAGGAATAAATACCAAAGGAATAAATCATGCTGTTCTCTACATGGATCAGTAAGTTTCATCCAGACCATACCACTGATCCTTAAGTTTGCTTCCTTATATTTAGATCTAGTGATCTCAAGTTTGACGGGGAAAATCTCCAGCTCTTTTCAAAAAGTTAAAGTTTTGAATTAATCGGTACGTTCATTGAAACTAGAAAAATTGAAAGGCCATTTTTTTGCTAAGAAAGATTCAGAGGTAATGGCCAAAAATTGTTACTCAGAAAGTTTAATTAAAACAAGACTATTTTATATCTGGTGATAACTTTGATTATTGCTACAAACCCTCCTTCACTTGCTTTTATCAATTTCCACAGTATTACTGGGATTCAGGTGCACACTACTTTGTGAAAGAAATATTAAAAAGGATGGAAGGAAATTAAATCCTGATTTATATACATATTTATTTATTTATTTGTTGAGTAAAGTTCAAATATATAGCCTAAAAAGACTGCTATAAGGCAGTTACAGAATGTGTCTGCATGGACTGACATTCTGTAAGTGTCAGAGTGATGTTTATCCATCTTGCATTTGAAAATATCACTCTAAGTTTGGTCTGAATGTAATTTCAGGATGATCTTTGGATTGTGAAGTAATATTTGAAGTTTCTTTTTTGTATGTTGCAGCCAAAGGTTTTGATGATGGTTTAAATTATTTTTGAATACTTGGTAATAAAGACAAGCAAATTGCTACACTCCCATGTACCATCAGTGCAGTAATTAAAGTTAAAAGCATCTAAGTAAAATCAAGGAAGAGAGTTTTACCCAGAAACAAGAAATCAAGAACAATTTGAAGAAAGCACAATCATCTTCTGGACCCATTAATTAAATATCCAACATCCATTAAGTGCATAGATCAACTCTCCAACAGGAGATGCTAAAATATTGGATATGGCAATATGGGGAATGCAGAGGACCCAGGGAAAACAGCATTCTCCATCTGCATAAACCAGTGGCTCTTCTACACATCTCACACAGAGGGAAGGGGGAACAATCAAATCTCTAGAAAAGTGGTAATAAGAAAAACTGCTAGTAGTTATCTAAACTGAGGTAGGATTTCAGTTTAATTTATTTCATTGCATTCTTAAATAGCAAATGTTTACTTCATTATTTCCTTGATACTAACCTGCCTGAGAAGGTTACTGAATTTAATATAAAAAGAAAAATTTTTGTGTGACATTAAATTAAGATCCTAAGGAAAATGTATTTTTCATAGGATTCTAATTGCAGGTGAAATAAAGTTATTCTGAGATAGTTTTTTCTCTTGAATGAAGATATCTTTATGTATTTAGATGCTCTGTGTGTGAAAAGCAGAGTACTCAAAGCATCTTCTACCCCCATTTAGCAAGTAGTGCCTCTGAATTCTCTGAGAAGGAATAAACTCATTCATTGTATCTGATTTCAGTGGTAGATATGCACAGAATAGGCCAGATTCTCTATTACAGGTGAAACAGTTGTAAAATTAATTTAACTATGAATAAAAATAAGAATTCAGCTTCTTTAGATTTTCAGAATAAAACAGTTCACTGCAGTAGTATGGCTGTTTTTCAAATACAGAGCAGCTCCTCATAAATAGATATCTGCAAGTACTAAGCTGAACACATTTTTCAATCTTTTTTCATCAAATCTCACATATGAATTATGTATTGAAAATAATTTTTTAAAAACATTCATTGACTTTCACACAGAATTTCTAACAGTTTTAACACCTTCTATCAGTTTTTAATTCACTGGCCATGAGTGCTTACTTAAGTCACTCAAATATATGAAACAGAAAATAAGGGGAGGGAAAGAAGAGGAAGACCTGTTTTCTAACTTTCTGAAAAAAGTCTGCTTGAAGGTTTCTTGAATTTGGTACATCAACTTGGGAAAAATAAGTATTTTCTAGATTGTTCAAAACATCCAGTTGTTACCAAGATCATATAGGAAAGTGTTTATGCCTCATACTTGTTTTCTTACAGCACTAAGTGTATTGTTTTACTTTCACTAGTAAAATGTGGTTTTAAACTCTCCAAGAATAACATATTTGAGAATCATGAACTTTGTTACTGTGTGCCAGCCTTTATGTATTAGCCAAGTTGCCAGCACAAAACACTAAGGTCACTAACAAAAGTCCCATCACAGCATTATAAAGTTAATAGTCTCAGCATTGCTTGTTTTAAGAGGGCAGGAACCCCTTCTTTGATCAACCTTGCCCAATTAAGTGAGCAGTTTCTAAGACCACTGATGGTCATTGGGAATCAGCTACTGAATTTAGGAGATCTAAATGCAAAGCTGTCTAAACAAAGGCATTCATACATTTGCTTCTTCATCAAGATCACCAGATTTATAAAATCAACTTCTTCCTTTTATCCGAATTATTGAAAGTATACTGATTTGCTAAAAAGTTGCTGACATCTGCAAACCTGCTGGAGGTGGCTTCTAAAACAGTCATCTTCTGATAGCACGTGGTCAAGATGGGATCTTGATATTGCTCAAGAGATCTACAGAAAGATCTATTTTAAATCAAAGCTTGAGTCCAATTCCTGTTTCAAGATTATGAGACATAGTTACTGGAAAAGAACCCAACCTCTGGTTTCTGATTACCACTATACCAGGAAAGCATGGAGGTGCCTTGACATTAAATGTTGTACTGTTAACGTTTATTTCAAACTTGATTTCATAAGTGTAAGTGACAAGGAAAGACAAGGAGTAATATATTGTTAAGCTTTTTTGCTACTTATCAGGGACAAGATTTTTTCATGAGAAAGTTTGAAGAACACACATTTCATATCAACTGAATTCTGATCAGTAAATCATAACTCCCTCAGGCCCTCAGTCCACTTTCTTAGTATCTTGTTTTAAGGAGCCTGTTATCCTAGAGAAGACGTCCTCAGGGACACAGTGCTTTATCTTTGCAAACTCTGTTCTCCTGATTCCTCTTCCTATTTGATTGTCCACTGACAAAGGGCAGATACCAGATAAAATAAAGTGTGAGATAAAATGTATAACTGATGTGAGACAGTGAAATGGGCAGTTTATTTACATACTATTGATTAAGCTAAGATGTTGTTTCAGGGATTCCTTGTATCTTTTCTTCGGGGTTCCTCTCATGCAGCAGCCGGTGGCAAGTTCACCATAAAGCAACATCTTAGGGAGGCAGTGGTCCTTCATCCTTGAGACGTGCCCTGCCCAGCGCAGCTGTGTTCTCAGCAACATGGCCTCGATACTTGTGACTGCTGCTTGTTCAAGAACAGATGTATTAGTTACATAATCTGACCAGTGGATGTTTAGGATTGTACGGAGACAGTGTTGATGGAAGCGTTCTAGGAGTTGCAGGTGGTGGCAGTAGATGACCCATAATTCAGACCCATATGAGAGAGTAGACAGCACTATGGCTCTGTAAGCACTGGTCTTTGTCCTTTTCTTCAAACAACATCTCAGCCTTGGCCATATTGATCAACATAACTGGTCTACTCTGGCCTACAATTGGGAGGTCTGGAGACACACCATCTATAACACTGCTGATGCTTTTGAGAAAGCACGCAGGATCACTCTCGAGGAGAAAAGACAATGCAGAAAAAATCATACCTTGCAGAATATACCATCTAAGAAGTCTTTCTGCTCTGCCTTTTGCAACTGGACGTGTCTATCTCGTATTGGCCTTTTTAGCCACCAGCGTGCTTGTAACAAACATGGGTAGAGCCCTTCCCAAATCTTCGTTCATGAAGCCTAGCCATGATGATGATGATGATTAAGCTAGCATTAGGCATAGTTCCCAGAATGAATGAATGCTCTAACTAAAATAAAGAAAGAGCTAATATCTCCAATACTTATCATCCCCTTATTTCCTTCATGTCAATAATACTGTTTATACTTATTCTCCCAAATAGAATTACAACATTCACTCCTCACAGAATAAAACTGTTTGACAGATGCAAAGCAACCTTCAGCTTCTCTCCCAAATCAGTAGTTTACGTACCTCTTTTCCCTTGATCTTCAGTTTATCCCGCTAACTTAAATCCCATCCCCTCACTGTCGTGCAATACTCTGAGGTCTCTGGCATTCTCCTGTCCCATGTTTCCAAGCTCGGCACCAAGCCTTCATGACTAGATCTGCTAGAAGCCAAATATAAATGTTATCTCTATCCCAACCATTCCCACTTCCTATATGACTTCTGAGAGTATATTTATCAAATTTCTATTTCTAAAAATAAAATCCTGAACAGTACCATAAAAGAATGGGTGGTGCCCAGTCTTACAGGACTGTAATGTTGTGAAGCTGTGATATACTGTGTGGTGCTAGGAAGAAAAAAAATCACACCAAAACAAACAATCAAAACCCCCAAATCCCAGCACAATAAAATCAATAAATAAATTTACAATTTTGTGCTCTTTTTTCTTCAATGACAAAGGGTTGTGGGCATGGACTGTGTGCTTGAAGTTGCAGATCTGGAAGCCACTTAAGGCTTTGTCCTTCTTAAGTTCAAGAGAAGTATTTTCCTTGCTTAGTCCAAGGTAGCCAACATTAGATGATTACACAGCCCCTATGTGCTAAGGCTCATGTTTTTGCACTGGGCATGCCAGTCAGGTTTTAAAGACGTAATCAGAGGGAAGGGTACATATTGAAACATTTGTTTAAAATACACCAGGCCATTATATTCCCTTTCCTTCCTTGTCTTCTCCACAAGGTCATAAAATTTCCTCTGTTGGGAGCAGAAAAATCCCATTTCTATCCTCTGATTTTCTCTGTTTCTAGTTATTTTCACTAGTAACACTGTTTGTTATTTACTTTCAAAGGTACATAACCATCAACAAGAACAATTATCCTCACAGGAAAACACGTACGGGAACACAGCTGTTTATGGCTCCATGCTTTGAAGTTTCACTGGCTGCCAGGCAATTGCTGTTTTCCTATCCATCTCTTGAGACAAACATAGAAGGAATACCATCACTACTTGGCTACTGCCTTCTTCAAATATATAGGAAGCAAGTGAAAATAAACTGTTTCTCTTTACAAAGTAAAAGATGATAGGTAAAGAGTCAGTTGAAGAACACATTATTACATATAAGTTTATTGTGTGAAGCATAATTTTAGTACAACCTGCGTGACAGGCACTTTCTGGTTTTGTTTTTTTCCAACTAAGAAAAGGCCTCTGTGGAGGAAAAGCAGCACTTCGGTGTTATAAAGCACACTTCAGTGTTTTAAACAGTTACAGAATAAAGCTTCTGTGTTTCATATGCTGCCTGCTGGTTTGTAACGTGAGGAAAACCCATGGTACTAAAACTTAACTGGCTCTTTATGTACAGGTGTCCTGCAGCCACAGATGCTGTGCACAACCCACTGCCCCCTCCAAAGTCCTCTCCCCATGACTCCACCACTCCCCCTTCTCCCCATCTTATCCCTGCTTGTTGTCCTTCACAACCATGTGCACAAAATTCATCCAGAACATTTCCAGCACTCACTGAGCTGTTCCAGTGGTTGGTGTTGAAGGAAAAGAAGGTATTACTTTTATCTAAATGAAAAGAGGCATCCCAAAACATTTTTCATTTTGCTTCACCCCTTTATTTAGCATTGCACAGGTCTCTTACGTGTCCTTTTGGATGCAGTTAGTGCCTTTTTAAAAAGAGCCCCTTGCTTAAAACAAATTAATATTTTTCTTCCTTATATGAACTAAATTGTGCAGTGTTAGCTAACTGCAGTTGTGTTATTAAGGTAATAAAATTACCCTACTGCTATCACAGCAACGAGATAAGGCATAATGCAATGCTCAAAGCAATGTTCAATGGAGCAGGGAAGTATCTAGCAGCAAATTATTCTTTACATTTTTTCCAGTATATTAATTTTAATTGTAGCCAATACCAGATTTTTTTATTGCAAACCAATCTCCTCTCTTTACCAGCTTTTTATAAATCAGGTCTCAGAAAGATCTTAATAAATTAATAATAACTCTTTAGACATTAGATTGTTAGTCTATTGTTAGGTTGATTCCTTTGTGTCTTTTTATGATTTTGTTCCACAGGAAAGGCATAAAATTTGGTATTTCAAAGAGTTAGTTTGACAAGGATATTAGCACTTTCAGCATGACCAGTATGATCATACAATCATTTAAAGTACTTGAAGTTTGTTGACCACCTGAATACTCCATGTGTGTATGCTTAATTTTTCAAATATATGGGTTTGTGATGGAGGAAGGATATAGAAAGTTGTCTTTTTTGAACTTGGGCATAAATTCATGGAAAAAATATAAACGAAGTTACAGAACTATTGACAGATCTTGGATCAGAATTAGGAGTCTTGTGTATAAATCAAATACTGATTCTGCATGGTAATCATTCATGAGTAGGCTCTCAGTTCCAGAAGTCACAGGGGACATGGTTAAATCTAGCCCAAAGTACAACAGTTTTAGAGATAACATTGAATTTGAAGTATATGGGGGAGTGGTAGGGCAGAAGATATCCTGAGCAGAGACCTTGAAATCTTGCTGTCTGTCTTATAATAAATATATGTAGAGTAAGTTATACACATATGGAAAATACTAATATTAGTAATGTACGGAATCTATTTATTTGTCTTAATAGAATCAGTATATGTGGGTGAAAGATCTGAACATATTTTTGTGTAACACTTGCTTCTTCTGGTCATTTGTGAGATC
Source organism: Neopelma chrysocephalum (assembly GCF_003984885.1). NCBI lineage: Eukaryota > Metazoa > Chordata > Aves > Passeriformes > Pipridae > Neopelma > Neopelma chrysocephalum. The sequence continues at coordinate 6,398,542 of NW_020897726.1, read as the reverse complement.
ATAGTATTTACACTTAACCTGTAAACCTGCTTCTTCCTTTTAGGATTTCAGAAAGTATCCACATTCACTCTCTGCATCTATATAAGCTGTAGAGATTTTCAATTCTAAAGGAATTAGCAATTCTAAAGGAACAATCCAGTAGTGCTGCCTAAAGCAGAAGAATTCACCTCCATTGAGACTGTTTCAAAATACACTGAAGTAAATGGAAAAATATTGACTGACGGGAAGAGATTTGAGGTCAGTGAAATTTTTGGTAATGGATACTGTTCATTCCTCACAAGCTCGGCTAAGAGGTCCTCACACTGCAGTTGACTGTGTCCGCAAATGCTGGCATAGCTGTCAGCAAGATTTATTGTGCATTTTCACCCCCACAATGAGAATGCAAAAGTAAGAAGGATGAAGAGATTTTACATGTATCTACAACTGCTGAGGCATGAGAACACCACTTTAGCCAGCCCTTAATACAAAAACCACAGTCCACTTCCTCTGAAGTTTTAAGAGCTTTGTGAAAGGTGTCAGAGGAGATGGAGATCAGCTTAAGTGGCAAACATCCCTGCAGGGCTCCTCTGGGCTCTGGAACAACTTGAGTGTGCAACAGAGGGACAAGGAGATGCTAATCTGGGGCCAACATGAAGAGTTGTCACAGTACCCCGCTTGGGAGCTGAGCTTTTCCATGTGCACCTGTAAAACAGTGCCATGGACAATGGTACAGAGACAATGCAAAAGGTCAGTGACACTGCGCTCCTGCTGGGCTCTGCTGGATGCTGACATACACCAAGCCAATATTGCAGTGGAAACAGAACTGCTCTTTGGAGAGCTAAATCTCCATATTGTATAGCAGCATCACCAGCATCTTCAGATCAAGCCACTGTACTGGTAAGCCTGGGAGGGTAATGGGGGCTTCCAGCAGCACAGCTGGATGGCAGCTTGTAGTGGGTTTCTGTGGCTGGGTTTTGGTAGCAGGGGGGTAGGGGGTGAGCTACAGGGGTGGCTTCTATTAGAAGCTGCTAGAAGCTTTTCCTGTTGCGTGGAGCCAATGTCAGCCAGCTCCAGGATGGTCTTCCTGCCGCTGGCCAAGGCTGAGCCAATCAGGAGAAATAGTAATGCCTCTGTTATAACATATATAAGAACAGAAGGTTGTTGCGCAGAAAGAATTCCAACCAGGGAAGAGTGGAGTGAGAACATGGGAACAACAAAGTAGACACCAAGGTCAGTGCAGAAGGAGGGGAAGGACGATCACCAGGTGCCAGAGCTGAGGCCCTGCAGCCCATTGTGCAACCCATGGTGGGGCAGCTGTGCCCCTGCAGCCCATGGAGGACCATCGGGGTGCAGAGACCCACCTGCAGCCCATGGAGGAGCCCATGCTGGAGCAGGTGGATACCTGAAGGAGGCTGTGACACTTTGGGAGGCCCAAGGTGGAGCAGGGTCCTGCTGGAGACCTGCAGCCCATGGAGAGAGAAGCCCACGCTGGAGCAGGTTTATCCCGGGTAGGACTTGTGGCCCCTGTGGGGGACACACGCTGGTACAGCTCATTCATGAAGGAGTGCACCCCATGGAGGAGTGACCCAAAGGACAGCAGTTTGGGAAGAACTGCTGCCCAAGGGATGGACTCACACCAGAGGGGTCTATCAAGGACTGTCTCCTGTGGGAGGGACCCCATGGGAGCAGGGGAAGGACTCCACTCCCTGAGCAGCAGCAGAAACAACAACTGATCGTAACTCCCATTCCCTGTCCCCCTGCACCGCTGGGGGGGAGGAGGGAGAACATGGAAGGAAGGAGGAGTGAGGGGAAAGTGTTTTTAAGATTGTTTTATTTCTCATTCTTTGGCTCTTATCCTGTTAGTAATAAATTTAATTCATATCCCCACTTTGAGTCTGTTTTGTCCATGAAGGTAATCAGTGACCTCTCCCAGCTCTTAACTCCTGAATCCTTTGCTGTTTTTTTCCTATTCCCTATTCAGTTGCAGAGGGAGAGTGAGAAAGTGGCTTTAGTGGGTACCTGGCATCTGGCCAGGATCAACCCACTACACAGCTCTACAGCTGCCTTTCACAACAGCTACAGCTGGATGTCATACCCCTGTAGAAATTTGGAAGGAATGTATTTGTCCTGTCACTAAGCTGCTTCATTGCAAGGATGTGCTGTTCAAAGAAAAAAAACCTTTATGCTTCTTCACGAACAGCAAGAACAGCTAGAACAGCAAGAACAGCTGTTCTATCTTATATATGTCACATATGGTAAAGGTATTTAGTATATAATAGCCACTCAAAGGAGGTGAACAAATTGAGCCAACATTTTCAAGAAACACTTAGGTTCACAACTCTCAGTTTAGATTCTTAGGATTTCTCTTATTATATATTTGCCAGTAAAGAGGATTTTCCATGCACAGGTTTACTGCAAGTACCTTTGTTTCCTTAGTAGCCTTTTTACCTAGAGGCTCTAGCAACTTGCACTCTCCTCACTCCAGAGTAGCCCTGTGGTTTTTTCCTGACTCTTTAATGAAAGAGTGAAGACGCCTAAGCTGGGAAATGAGTGTCTATAACACGTCCGTGTGTCTCCCTCCCCACTGCAGGTAAGCACAAGAGGCAACCCCCATCTTGTGGGTCAGAAGAAAGACATAACTCTGACGTCCATATTTTTAAAGATGAGGTGTCATGTACAGATATTAAAGACCAATTCATTCCTCTTTTCCTTGGGAACACTGGAAGTGCCTTCACATGTGTTATAAGAGATCAAGTTTACCTGTAAGACTTTGTCTGAAACTAACTCTTCCCTCATGCCTTTGGGCCAATCAATTTACCTGCTCTGTGTCTCCATTTTCCATCTGTAAAAAGACCAAATCAATAGCATTCCTTTGAAGGACTGCTACATGTGGCACTTCATTAGAGTGTCACTCCTATTACTGTGGTGAAACCCAGCTAGAATTTTATCATTATCCATGATTAGTATAGATACAATGCTATGTTATTATGATTATGTCCACAAACAAAAGCTCCAGATCCAAACAACCTCTGAAATTTTATTTGTCCCAAGTCTTTCATTTGCCATGCACAGAGAAAGCACCTTTCACTTGGCTGGGTTTGTCTGGAAGGGTAATTTACAGGAAGACTGGGGGCTTCATTCTTTCCAACCCAAATTTGGGGAACTGCAAACTTCAAACTATGCCTGTAGATACAATGCAATTGGCAGGAAGCTCTCTTTAACAAAAAACATTGGTTTTGTTTTCAACATCTTACACATTTTTCTTTCCACAAAGTGTTGCATCTGGGAAATCCTGGAGAAACACTGAACTCCACAACAGTGCAGACAGAGCTAGAAGATCATTGCTTAAGGGATTCTTACTAGTGTCCCAAGCTTTCCAATGTGGTATGTAACTCACTGTCTTTTGGAATGGGCAAAATGATCCAATATGCAATTTTCTTGTGCTAAATCACTATCTGAGTGTGCATTTACCACGTAGCTTACTTACAGTTTCGGTCTAGAGATTTGAGTCCAAATCCAGCTCTGGATATACCTCCAGAGCCCTCAGCAATGCAGACTATTACAAAAAATGCTTCCCCCTGCTGCACTCAACACCCACACACTATGTTTAGAAAAGAAATTGAAACTACCTGACTGTCTTGATCTTTCAGCAGTCAATTCCTAGTAATTAAGAGTCAAGAGCAAAGCAGCTGTTTCTATTGAAGGAAAGGAGAGTATGTGAGGGTTTATTTTGGCACAGGCTGCTAATCACCAGTTCTTGGGTACAGAGGACAGGGAGTTTCCAAAGTAAGCTCATGAAGGCATCCAGCACCTCTACTTACCAGCTGTGATGGGCTGTGCCATTTCTTTTACTTACAGATGGCTGAGGGACTGGTTAGAGAAAAAAAAATTAATTGATTGGAAGCATTGGTAAGTAATTTTTAGCAATACAGAGAAATCTATATAGGGAGGAATTTGTTAAGTAGAAAGAGATAATAATGTTAATTTCATGTTATTTCAAAAATTGGGACCCAAGGAGAAGAAGTCAAATACTAATAAACCAGACAAAGTGCATTTAGTATGTTTTTGTTCCATGCTGGTATTTACAGTAAGAAACAGATATTTGCTAAAACATTTGAATTTCATTGATAAAAGCTGTTATCCTCTGTGCCAGGTTTTGTACTGTTTGAAGGACCTAGGCCTCCTTTGTTACAAGCATGTCAGGTCTCTCAAAGAGCTCATTCCTGACCTCACAGGATAGACACAAGACACATCTCAGGACCACTAGTGTCTTCCGTAGCACATTCAGATGAACGTCTTTCTTGGGACCAAGAAATTGGTAGGTCAGTGTGGATAATGAGTAGAGTCTGTATCACACTGCTTTATTCTTAGCACCATGCTGCTTAGATTGGAGTTCCTGTGAAAGGAAAGACATTGGCATTTAAATACAATCATCATCCTGTAAGGTCACATCAGGCTAGTATCCCACACGATGGGAGAAAATGCAGTTTTACAGAAAACTGGTTTCATCACGGAAAAGATCAAAATTTTCCCCATGAGAAGTTTGTTTTAGACAAGATGGAAGCAGAAAATTCTGGATATTTTTCTTTTTCTCCCAGGACTTTGGCTGCCAGGCATGGAGAGTCTGTTGGACTGCACTGTCAAGTGTCAGCCGCTCAGGAATGCCAAAGGAAAGGTGTGTTGGAAGCTAAAAAAGTGTCTCCTAACACATTTAAAAGCAGTCCTACTTTTTACCTGCCTTAGAAAGCCACCCACCATGACCCTGCTTTGAGTGGCGGTTACTCCCCAAGATGATCTCTGTCAAGAGATTTGACAATTGGCAATATAGATCCTGGCTATAGCAGCAGTGGACTCTGCTCAGACAAGTGTATTTTTCCAAGAAGGACAAGCTATTCCAGCTAAGGTCAGTGTTGTGACCAGCACATTTTCATTTTTTCATCTCATGCAGATTATCAGCATTGCAACTCAGATTCTGAGACAATGCTGCATTGTCTGCATGGATACACTGAGCCCATGTAAGCCAGGATCACCCTGGATGCTGCAAGGATCTCACTTGATAGTAACCTTTCAGTAGTGCAAACCAGCCCAGCTATCTCCATTTTTTGCACTCAAATGAAGGCTTGGGTCTAGTCAGTTTAATTGGGCATCCCAAACAACGGAGTTATGGATTCTGACAGCACCCATCAATCCTTTGTTATCTAAGTTTGCCCTCTGGATGAGGGTAGATCCAGTGTCCCTAACATAGCAGAATGAACACTCGCATCTCTACCTGCAGCTGGCAGCTGGCAAAGCTTTTCCTCCACAAGATCCAAGAACACAGTGTGAGCACAACGCTGCCATCTGCGCTGCTGGGGGCAGGGAAGTGCAGATACATCAGACCTACAAAATAAAACAGGAGTGGCTGTCATACGGATGATCTTCAACAAGTTTGTCAAAGAATTTATTCTCAGACATGTTTCAGTCTTGAATCAGAGCACAACATGTTGAAATGCCTGGAGACATTTGTGTTCAGCCAATTCATGTGTTTTACAACAACAAGCATAGTGACTTGCTGCTATTTGGTAGAGTTACATTCACAACTCAGAATCTGTCACCATCTACACTGGTTCCCCAAATATTTTAATTTTTTACGCAAATAGGAGCTGTTTTATAATGAAAATAGAGGTATGGTGCTTTTGGAGATCTCTACATTTAAGTGTTTAGTATACATATATAAACCATTAAAGCATGCACCTGGTATCTGCATATTCTGAAATAGTCTGTCTTTGAACAGTCTAATATGGACATCTTAATTCCTACAAATGAATTGCCACATACAATGCTGTATAATCTTCTGCTAAAGGCTGATATAAGAAAATGTTCCCCAAGAGATTATCTCTCCATGAAAGTGAACAAGAGGTGGAAACAGAATTACATTCATGAAAATCTAAAGGAAATTGATGGTCCATGTTTCTAGATCTCCAGTAAAATGACATTTCTCTTAGGATATGCCAGCTGTGCTCTCAAGATTGCATGATCCAAAATATTAGGAAAGAAATATAATTAAGAATTATTATTATTATTATAATTATTTCAAAATATTTTTACACAGAGAAACCTAGAAGTTGTCTTTTAATGTCACTAACTGTAAATGAAGCAGATTTAGGTGGTCAGGGACTCTTTAATAGTAGCAGCTATGGATCCCATTTGCTTCCACAAGGCTTGTATGTAAGAAATCTCCTATCAGAGTCCTTTTGCTTTCCTTTCAGTGAATCAAGTCCAGTATCTGAAAATATTAAGCAAACAGTATTTATAAGCTATAGGAAAAACTGTCTGGACTCTAGGATTTGAATAGCTATGCTTATTGTTAATCAGATAGGATCTAGAAAAAGGAACACAAAGACATACCCAGTAAACATCATAAACAAAAAGATGTTCTGTCCATGGCCTTTGCTGTGACTGTACAAAGAAAGTAGTGTTTTATGCTTAATGGTATGTACGTGTGTGTACTGTAACAAGTGTGTAGTTAATTATTTTTAAAAAAGCTATCCTTACAAGAGATGGAGCTATAGAAACTACACTAAAGGGCAGGCATCGCATTGTGAACTATCCACCACAGCAGGAATGCAGATATGGACTGTTGTATCTACCATGACGATAGCAGACATTGGACATGAATCAATTGCCTGGGACTAAACCCCCATTACAAGATTGAAATTGCAGTCTTATCAGAAACATTGACATTGACAAGCAGTTTTCAGCTACTAATCCTGCTTGTATCAGATATCCTTAAATCTAAGTGTCTCTGCATGAGTGAACTAGTGTATTTTCCGTGATCTGAGTCTGTTATTTATTAGGAAGCAGACTTGCGCTGATATTGAAATTTGAGGGGTCTGTAAGTTTCACCTGAGGCACTTAAGCCAGTTTTGTGGGTTCAGTGCTCTTATTCCTGCTCCCTACTGTTCAAGCACAGGTTCCTAATTTCTTTAACACAATGAATGTGCATGTTGTCAAGGACTAACCTATGTGATTTCTTCTGAGATACAAGATGGAAAATCAATAACTGTCATGTTCTGGAGGTACCAGCATCATCTGCATGAATAGGAAGATATATTTCCTTGATTAATTGAACAAGATAAAATCAAAATGGTGAGGTTAGGCAGCCAGATGAATGCCCTGTGAAACCAGGGAGGGAACAAAAATGGTGTGTGAAGTTACATGTTGAATACTTGATGAATATTTAACTGTGGGTTAATGGATGTGGTCACATCAGAACTGCATAGGAGAGAATGCCACAAGGAGGAGAAAATATTGTACATTGGTAATTTACATACTTTACTTGTTGCCTTTCCCTTGCCTTTCTAATTCTTTTCTAACTGAGTTCTGCTTTCCATTTAATGAAGCATTTCCCATTGGCCTGAAGGGTGAGAACATTTCTAAGTGAACACAGACATTGCCTTTTTTTGTGTATGTAAGATCAAGTCTATACTTAAGAATTTTGGACAAGTGCAGCTAGTCCTCAGGTACATTTTTTACATAGAGATCTTCCACTGAGATTGATCAATTTCTTTTAAACTCCTGACAGTATGTCTCTAAGGATTCTCCCGAGGGGACATTTTAGCGGAGGTGAAAATAAAGTGTTACATTCCCTGTAGAGGCAAGTCCTCAGTTCTACTGAATTTGTAATCACTGTACAGTCTACAGCCTGCTAAAGTTACATAGTCTGAAGTTTTCAGTGAGCTGAAAAGTTAATGGCATGTCAAAGCAATTAGACAGTACATACTGTTTTCCTCCAGACCTCATAGTGGAAATCAGCACTACCTCTTGACAAAGTCCTGAAAAGAACCTCAAAATGTTTTGTTGTTATCGGGGACTTATACTGTGAAGTTTTGGTTTCAACTTGCTTTTTTGCTTTTTTCTTGTTTCTTTTCAGAAATGCCGACTGATAATTACTTTTTTCACTCAGATAGAAAAGAAAACCAAAAAACTATTAGTCCTGAGATTAGAGCACTGACTGGTGACACTAAAATCTCCTAAAGTACCTGATTCATAACAAGAACCTGAAACCCTATTTCACACGCACAGTTAAATAATATGATTGTATACTTATCGGACTCTCTGGAATTAAATTTTGGAGCTACTCAAATTATTAAAGCACTAGTTTTCTCCTGATATGGAGTGGGGAAGGTTCTGAAACCCTGAGAACATTTCCTAAGATATGGATGCTATAGATTATTGTGCTATAGTCAGGCCCTCTCAAGTGGTGATATTAGAAAACACAACATTGGAGTTGTGGGACAAACATACTTTTTTTTTTTTCTCTTCCACCGATTTTGCAAATTTATATTTTTGGTCAAGATTTGAGAAAAAAAAAAAAAGACATATTTACTTAAAGAGAAAAGTTTTGTTTGGTAGGTTTTAAGAGAAATTAGCATCTAATTGCTATTATGAAAATTGGATAATCTTGAAATAAAGCAAATTTTCCTTGAGACAGAGTATTATTTGACAAATTTCTTTTGGCTGTAACAGCTAACTAGAAGTTTGCTTTTGATTACTTTAAGTAAACTCAAAAACAAGGAAGTTAAATTCCTGCTATCGCAGATGGCAAATAAATAAAGATATGATTTATAGATTTATATTCTTATGAAGACAGAAGGGGGGAGGAAAATATTGCTTTCCATGGAAATGTAACTTTAGCCATATGCCATTTGTGTGGTTCTTCAATAAACTACGTGTTCAGGTATAAATGTTTGCTTTGGAGGACAGAAAGGATTTTGTTTATGATCTCAGTTTTCTTTCCTATTTTAGAAATAGTAAGTTTGCTGAATTGCTCTTTGGATAAGATTTTTTGAAAGGCTCAGAGGAGAGGAGATAGGAACATTTGTAATGAGAAGTTAACTGAATATGGATAGGATAATAAATCTCATTTTAAAAGATGCTACAAAAACAAATAAACCAAACCAAATAACTACTATGAAAAAACCACATTTAGATTGAAGATTTCTCCTTCTTAGCAGGTTTAACATTAAATTTACTCATTGTGAGGGAATGCACTGATTCAAATTGTATCTTGAACTTTTAAATTTCCTTTCAACTTCTTTGTACACAGTTTGTATACGATCAGTGTTGTGAAGAAAGGACAGTTTCTTGCCATATATTACGAACAAAAAAGCTAGCACGGTGAGATGCTGATCTCAGTTAGGGCTGCTAAATGGAAAAATTACCATACAATACTTCCATCCAGCATGTCAAGCAATTCAACTGCTAGCTATTTATTCGAGGAAAGCAGAAAGTACAGGCAGACGTTACAGTGAACAAGGTAAAGGTGAACTGATTAGCTCTATTTCAGTCTGCTCTACCCAAATAAAAACTACAAAGCACATTAAAACATAGAGCTCTAAGGCTCCATTCTTCAGCATTCCCTACGGAAATCTTTTGGCAAACACTGTGTGCCTACAACACGGTTACCTATCAAAGTTAGATCCAAACTGCAGTATTAACTGCTGGGTTTGGGGTTTTTTTTTTGCTAATGATACTGACATCTAGTGGCTTCATTTACCAATCCTCAAGCACGTATTTATTTCAGTGTATTTGCTTTACAAAAATCTGGGACCCAGACACTTTACCTGCCTATAATTGTGGTGTTTGGGGTCTTCATACACACCAGTATTATGTTTGGTATTCTTCACAAAGAGTATTTTGACCTCATAAGAGTTGATCTGTGGAAAGCAAGTGACAAACTGGAGCAGGTCCCTTCTCTTTTCTGGAAGAGGAAGGAGCAGCCTGGACCTATGCCAGAAAGCTCTTGCATGGCTATGGTCTCAGAGGTACTTTTCGGTTTCAGTTCCTCTTTCCTCCCTCCTCGTGGCTTCTCAGAAGTGTTGGATGATCTATAGAGCTGGAAGCTAAAATTAGGAGGCTGCTTTAGCCATATGTCTGTATTGGCTTTGGATTGCTGCACTTCAGTGTGTTGTTGGGAGAAAGGCTAGTCAAGGCTTGAAGAAAGTTTGCTTTGACTTTCAAATAAAATTTTTCTCTCTTCTTGGTGGAGAACATATACAACAGAACATTCATTATTGATTGTTGCTTTCAGTAGCTAGTCCTGTCTGCATAACCTAGTACATTCATTGAAGATAAATGTGTAATTGTACTTTAATATTATATTGTACCTGTGCTTAGCTGAAGTATTGCTTCTTGATACCTTCTTTCAGTTCTGCAAAGTAACCTGAAGAAGAAAACTTCTAACCCTAGAGAAACACCATCTGAAGGCAAAAGCATGGTCGTTCAGGAATTTACACATTCATTCCAGCCTGTAGGAACTGAAGCTCTGACTTTCATTTTGTCTGAAATACCCATCACTAAGTAACAACACAAATACACCCTCTCCACATTTTTGTTCTTGCCTCATTAAGCAGTACAACCTTGACAGGAGACTAAACCCTTGCACATGCAGAGCAGCACAGCAGGGGGGATGGGGTTAGTTGGGCAGCACTGGGCCCACACTAGTCTCACATTGCACAAGTAGAAGTGACCAAATGAACCTTAAATGAGAGAAATATTGAAGCCCTGGTCTCCGTGCTCCCTGATGCACTTTCATCTTGCTCTGCATTCCTGGGCACACCCAGTCCACAACGTTCATTGGAGCTGCCCCATTGCTATCCTGGTATAGGACCAGGTGTTATGTCCTGCCATGGGTTATCTCATCAGCAGTGCCACTCAAGCTTCACCTTTTTGCCCAGAGGTACAGAGAGGCCCTTTCCTACACCCAAGGATGCCTCTGGGCAGGGTGAAAAACCACTGGAGCAGCATTAACGCCCTAAATAGGCAATAAAGTATTTAACTCTTTGCATAAGCTAGATACTGTGTTATCTCTGTTTTGTCTCCATGATCTAAAAACCACTCCCATACTCTGTTACCTTTCTTACACAAGAGTTCCTTGTACACCCCGAAAATCTGGAATAAATACATAGACCGGAAGGGTATTGCAACAGGCCCCAACAGAATACAAACAATTTTTTCCTACTTTGTTTAATACTAAATGCTCAGGAAACCTGAAGGAAAGCTATAACATTACAACTTTCTCTACTTTGTGCTTATTCATTCTGAGGATAGAATGTTTTGGGTTTTTTTTATGGAATAAGCTTGTGGTCCATTGAAGGATAAGGGCATATGGAAATGTGTCCCTACCAACAAAACTCTGTTTCTGAAAAAGTGTTTGGGTAGGCAGCTCACTGGAGATAAATTAAGTTCCCACAAACTCTTTTCATATACTGGGTAACATGCACCACTAACTTACGAGTTACATGACTACCCGTTCCTCCTTACCTTTAAATCCTCCACCTGTTTTCTCCAGCCCTAATTTTCTTCCTAAAGCCAAGGTTTTGCATCCAGAGGAAGTTTCTAAAGCTATTCTATGATTCTCCATTAATTTCACCAAAGCAAAAAGTCTGTGTATTTTCACACATCCCACTTCTGCCCCCTTTGTTGCTATTGATATTCCATGTATATGTATGTGTCCTAGGAACTGGAACTCACTGATCCAAAATACCTGCAGATCCATATGCACAGTGGTGCATAAGGACACAAAAGAGAAGCAAAGAACAAAAAAAGATAGAGATTGACTCATCAGTCTCCATAAACGGGGACTTCCAGAAAGACTTCATATGCTCTACCACAGAAGGGTTCTCTTTCCTCTCTTCTAGGGGAAGTTAAGTGAAGGGACAAACTTGCAGCACATCCTTACTCAGAAAATTGTTTATTCTTCCACTGTAGAAAAGAGCTGGAATAAACAATCTACCCATCTGTGTTGCTAAGAAACAAGGCACTGTTGCCTTGGGACTTGATTCAGAATTCAAAAACGAGAATAGTGTCTCATAGGACTTCATAAATGCAGCTTGAAGCCTAGCAACAAGACTACAAGTTCATTGTGCTTCTCTTACATGTTAGAAAACAAGGGACTTAGAAAGAAAATATACGACTGAGACAAAGAAAATAGTAATTTGAAAACAAAACAGAGGTGGTGTATCACCAATTATCCTAAGGAGTGGGGTGGAACTGTGTTTTACTAAACATACTTTTGTGACCTGTGTTTTGACCTGTGTTTTGAGCAGGTTCATATTTACCATAACAAGTGAATATAAAGCAGCATCAGTATTTACACTAGTATCCTAAACATTCAACTTGTTCAGTATAAGTGACAGCACAAGAGTCGGGATAGCAGAATTAATTCCCATTTGTATTTTAATTTTCAAGCACTACCAGCAGAGCAGTTTATAGGTGCTACACACACTCTGAAATGGTCACTGGAAAAATGGCATGGATTGGATTACTGGAGCAATTACTTAACCACATGCACATAGGCTGTTTTCTACATTTGCTGATGTGCAAGTGAAGTATAAATTATATATATGTTATAAACCCTTTCACCTTAACCTTACGTGCTGTTGGAAATTACATTGGTTCAATCAGCTATTTAATTGCAAAACCTGTTCCCTCTGGTTGCAGGATGTCGCTACACCACTGAAACTGGCCAGCACTCCAGCCAGTTTCAAGTCAAGTTTGAACAGAGTTATAGTTCTCAGATGAGAAAACAGATTGTTTTTTCTTTCCTTTTTGGTGTTCCATAATGAAATCGTAAAGAGATATTCTTCAGCTGTGTGAGATGACTGTGTATATAATGGATTTAACTGGAGATGAAGAAGGAAGCAAAATTCAGTGGTGCAAATCACCTGGAGCCCCCTGAACAGTTATCACATTTGTTTCTTTGATTTTCTTCTTATAAATAGACTATTTTGAAAACAAAGAAAAGAAGAAAAAAAAAAGCTCTCTTCCTCAAATATTTCTAAGTTTGCAGCACTTCCATGCAGTTCCTTCAACATTTATGTTGTTCCAGTTGCTCAGAGTCAGGACCAAAAGACTATCTGGGAAAATACCTTCGTCTTTGGTTGGTTTTGAAGGACATTCAAAACCCTTTGAGAGGGTACACTCTTACAATACCTTTTTCTCTGTCTTTAATGAAATTGACGTTTCTTCAGGCCTTTATTTGAAAAGAAATTTGGAGATTGTAGTTGAGTTTTGTGGTAGGACTTTGTATCAGTTCAAACAAGAAAGATCTCATTGTGATCCTAAAGGAAATAAGATATAATTGGATGGTCCTTTGCAAGTTTATGCTGTTCAGATACCTGTAGTTTGACTGAAGAGAAAATAACATCTAATAAAATTCCTTAAGGATTTGAATTCCTTAAATCACTTGAAGAAATAAAGTAATTTCTCATTGCCAATAGATGGCAGCATGTTACTTACTTTACAAGGTAAGGGACTTTCGAAACCCAGGAAAGCTGAGGAGCAAGTCTTTTTGCTCTACCGTAGCATAGGATGAGAGCTTGACATTTTCCTACACAAAACCGCCTCATGTTTTCAGCTAAATGTAAGCTGTTTGTAGACTTAAATAAGATTAAGGAGACCTTAAGAGTACAAGCTAGAAAAAGCAGTAAAGCTAGTCAGGATTCTAGTCTGAGCTGCAGAATCGTCTTAGGGACAAGCAAGCACAGATGGAATATCATACCCAGATTTAAACTTGAAAACTGTAGCCAACAGTATCTATGTTTTATACCTTGATAAAAGGTATTTCATAAAAAAAAAAAAAAGAGAGAGAGAAAAAAATGAGGAAAAAATAGGGGGAAAAAAAAGAAAATAAAATCTTCCCATTCGTTATTTATAGATGGTAAAAGAAAAAAGGATGAAAAATGTTTTGTTCAATCACCATTAGCATAGAAAGAAAACACATCACTTAACAGGAGCATTATCTTGACCCTTTGAGCAGGTTGTGTTCTTCAATAATTTTTAGGGTTTTTTAAACTTGAATTTTTCTCTGCTATATTGATTCCAAAGAGTCAAAAAGAAAGCAAAACCAAAGAAAAAAAAAAGAAAGGAAGAAGTAAAAAAGGAGATTTACTTCTGATTTTGAAAATGGACAATTCTTATCACCATTTTCCAACCTATGTTAGAAATAGAATCTTGCCTCAGGCTCTCAGCTTTTTGGGATAGTGACCTATTTTCTTCTTGTATTTCTGTGTCAGCTAAGACAAAAAAGTTCAGAGCCCTTGTTTGGGATATATCATAGTAATACTCCAGTAATAACTCAAAAAAATCAGGAAGATGTCACTAGGTGTTGGTAGTTCTGATTTAGTCCTTGCACTCCTGCAGAATCTGAGTATGTCCACTGAAGTTGGTGCAAAGGCAGTGTGAGTCAGAATTATTGAAAACCACTACTGGAGCAACAGAAAGAAAGATTACATTACAGAAGTTTTCATTACTGTGTAAAATGTTGATCAGCATGTGATAACAGGGTAATATTTCATTATTCCTCAACTAGGATATAGAATGGTGTTTGAGGGCAAATGGCTGCTTAGTGTTTCCCTGCTATAATTCATTTAAGTAAGGAACAAGCCTACAGATTTCATAAATCCACTTCTTACTTCTCAAATCTTATTAGAGACTGAGTAGAATAAACCCTAGTTTACACTAAAATAACTGTTTTATTTCTCTCACTCTGAGTAGTTGTTCATCAAACCAGGGAATAAGAAGCACGTCTGCCCCATGGAATGCAACTGAAATAACCCAGCTAGCTCCAGGATCAATGCCTATGGACTGAGGTCAAGGTGACACATCCATTGCCACTAATTAGTCCTCATATTCAGTGTCATGCAAACCTAATTCTGTTGCATTGAAGAGCTGGAGTTGAGAAATGGAAGCCAGCTCAGAGCTATTTTAGGCTTCTCTGTACTACACAAAGAGCTGTGAGGATAATTCCTTGTCATCACTACTTCCACAGAGATGAAGGAAAAAAAAACAGTCTCAAAGGCTAGGCAGGGGCAATTCCTATTTCTTAAAAATGCAATAGGCAGGAAAAACAGCTAGGATACCTAGAGTAACAAACCAAACAATAATGAAAACCAAACCCTGAAAACTAGCACCAACACTTGTCAGATTTGAGTCCTTATAGATTTTTTCTTTTATCTGGCTACACCTTCAAACATCTAGACTGTAGTTTACCTTAAGATATTTTATGACACAAAACAAAAGCCTCATCTAGTTTTGCTGTGAGTAGTTGCAAATTGAATCAATCCTAGGAATCCAGCTCTCCCTATTCAATATGCTCTGTCTCAGTCTTGTGAATCACTTTTATATTTGGTACCTAACCTGGAGGCATCAGAGTTATGCAATATGGTTCCTAAAACATTCTCTTGGATACATCCTGGGAACTTTTCAACACAATGGTGTCCTTATAAGTACCTTTAACAGGCTGCAAACTGGGGGAGGACAGAGTGAGTTGCAAGACAAGGGAGAGGGAGTGGCCATGTCCCAGAGAGCATCATAGGCATAGACATATGATATGGAAGGAGGAACTGAAACAGGTCTTGATTAGCACTACCTTCAGACTTGCAGACAGTGAACACAAGAATCCTACTGGTTCTGTCGTCTGTGAATAAGTAGGGACCTAATAAATGTTCTAAGCAAATTGTCTTTGAAAGGCAGTTTCAGTCATTACTTTGTTGTCATTTGACAAATACAGATGAAAGTAATTTTCTACAGGATGTTTTTCCTAGTAGGAAACTAATTTCTTAAACAGTAGACAAAATTTACTAGAATTCAATAATTGCTTAATAAAGATAATTCTCTAATTATATAATAAGTCCTTTCCTCTTACAAATTAATTTTCCAGTAATACCTGTATTTCTGTAACATATAAGAATTATTATATTGACTCTGCCAAATACATTTAAGTCTTTAAACTCCTTTAGCTAAGCATAGTTTCATGAAACAGCCAAATGATCATTGTCTTTGTAATGAAGATCTGCAATCCTGAATGCGTTTTAGTATAAATAAAAATTCTACCACTAGAGGCTGGATATTATTTCAATTAGCCAGGACTGTTTCAGGTAAATTGACTAATCGTTTGCTAACATCCTAGATTGTAAAATGCACAATAAAGAGTTAAATTAAAGTCTGAATTCACAAGATTCTTTGTTCAGTGTTTCAGAAGCCAAATCAAATATAATTTGCATTACTACGAAGATGCTAATAAATATGCACTGCTTCCAAAGACTGAATATCAACTCAAATAGGTTGTGTATATGTGCAGCTCTAAATCACAGATTCATTTATAAATGGAAATCATTAATTCAACCACCATATTACAATAATATGCCACATTGTGGGACCTGAAATATATTCAGGTGGATGGAGTTTTCTCTCATTATTCAATATGCTTAGCCCCCAAAAAATTAATATAAAACAATAATGAGTCAGATTGATGTGAGTAGATCAGTACATGAAGAAGCCTGGTTTTTTATTTATTTAGCCATAAAATAAATTGAAAAAAAAAGAAAATACTTATCTAACAACACCTAGCTGTTTTTGTTCTCTTAAATATCTCTCTGCCTTATTTTCAAATTCTTTTTTCTTGCTTTTCTGGTGAAAGCACCCTCACACTTATGAACTAGACCTTTGTGTAGCCTCTACCACCCTTTGCTGAAATACAAATTTTGACAGTCTTTATGTTTTTATTTCCTCTTCTGTCTCTGTTTTAGTCCCTTGGTGTTTTCTCCTTTTCCTTTATACTCCCCCCCCACAGCAGGGCTGGTAGGATTGCATAGCATCTGCTGGTGACTCTGCAGGGGTTGGACACCATTTTTCTTGCTTAAGCTGAATGTTGAGAAATTAGATGTACAGCTTTGTTTAGTGAACTGCTCCCGAGTACATGTGTTTACAGCCCACTGTACAGGGACTGTTGCAGATGCAGGAAGAGAAACCAAGAAGTCATTCTTCGTAGCACATTTTTATGTTGTCCTATTCGATGCAGTTTTTTCAAAGGAAGTCCCAGATTCTACAATTCTCCCAAGTGAACTTTGTCTGAAACTGTTCAATTTCAATACTTCCTCGTGTCATCTCAGAGATGTTGATGTCACATGGAACTGGTACATACTGCTTTGTACACAAAACTGCGCATCTACGACACCATCACCTCATATTGTCCTGACTTTCCTCTTTCAAATGTCTTGCATTGATTCTCATTGAAAGGAGGTACCACTTGTTAGGGTAGTCTGCAATTTGATTATAACAGCAACATGCTCAAAAAGACTTTATTACTATCCACTGTTTTATCTAAGGGTTGATCAATTAGCCACTAATTTGAGAAAGGAGGTGCCAACCCCATTGCTTGGTGAAATGTAAGCATGTGCTTAAGAGACTCTCTGCATAGTATAAGTTTACTTATATGGATAAGGGTCTTACTGAATTGAGATGCTTGACCTAAAACATGGACCTGTGTGGTACATCATTAAAACCTAACAGTGCACAGCTGTGCCAAATCTGGTAACAGCATTCTGTACATGGTATCTATGTACATTCTCTGGTTCCATGCAACTCTTCTATTGCAAGTGCAACAAAATACATTAGGGTTTGACTCTTAGTTGTTTTGGCCAAGAGGTAGCGAAAAATTCAGAAGGAAGAGTTATCCAGTGAGCATCTTTATTTCTGCAACCTTATGAAATCTAGCTATATAAAAATTAAACAGGACAACCTCTTTGGCACTCAAATACTGCATATTTATGGTCCAGAAAGTAAAGTTAAAATTTTCCAATGCAAACCAAATGATGACACATGCTTATACTAATACAGATCGAATAAAAATCAAGATTGTTTTGTAACAAGAAGGTTTAGATCTTATACAGCTGACTGACAGACAAACTCCCTTTAGCAAGGGTTGATGCAGAGGGTTAGATATTAAAAGCCATGGCAGTGAAGTGGAGTTCAGTGAAAGCTTAGGAGTAAAACCACAAGAAAGTAACTCCTAAATCCAGATTGGGATGTGTCATCTGGCAGGCAAGGCTTATCTGGGTGCCTATCCCTCACTAGACATAATTTGAGCTGCTATTCTTTAAGCAAGAGATCAGCTCCAAATATCCCTCACTTTAAAAGACAAACAATTCCTGTTCTGGGAGTCTTCAAATGTGTCCCTCAGTTAGCAGATATTCTGGAATACTTCCCCAGCGCTGCATCTTGAAAAAATAGGTGGCAACACTAACAATGAAGTCACTACATATCAATAATCATCTGGAAATTCATGACAGGCTTTACGCAGAGCTTTTGTAACAGTGATTGGCAAGGCAGAGAACACTGCCAAAAGCCTCTCCGAGTTCAAATTGCTTTGAATCAGGACAATTGAATGTACAGATGGATAAGCTATTGACAGAGCTTTAAAGAAAAAGAGCCAGATGCTTCCATCTTCAGATGAAGTGGGAACACGACTACTGTCATGAAGTAAAAGAGAGAGTGGAAGTTAGCAAAGGTGAAAGTGTTCTTTTATGTACTTTTGTGCTGAGGTCTCTTCAACTGGATTAACTACTCTTCATTTGCACAGTATGCCTGCAGAGAGAGCTGGCTAAAAAGAGCTGTGAGCA
The DNA here is from genome assembly GCF_003984885.1 of Neopelma chrysocephalum. Lineage (NCBI taxonomy): Eukaryota > Metazoa > Chordata > Aves > Passeriformes > Pipridae > Neopelma > Neopelma chrysocephalum. The sequence goes on along the minus strand of NW_020897726.1, from coordinate 6,380,120 downwards.
TGGCCATGTGGTTAAGTGTTGTCGTTGGAATGAATATTAATACCTCAAAGCCTCATTTTTATTTTTAGTTCACTTTCCCAAGAATAATGGTGTTTAGTTTCTGAGAGGAAAAAATGCATTGCCTGATCAGACGAAACTGGCACAGAAGAACAGTAGAGACACCAGAGAGTTAGAAATTAGCAGTATTTATGGAAGACAGTAGAGGTAAGTTATGTATCACAGATCTGAAGGATGCAGAAAGGTCCAGTTTTCCTTTGGATGATAACTTTGGAGGGCATAGATATATTATAAACATTCAAAAGAAATGCGCTACCTTCCATTCTGGAAGAATTCTGATACCTCAGAATAGCCAGGATGAAGTTACAGGAAAATCTTTTTTGTCTCTTAATCTCACTCATAATGACAATCATAACTCACAATGACAATAAATTCATTTACTGACATGATGGATACTGATTTAATTTAACAGTGGCCAGATGGATTATATTTCCACCTCAGAAAGTTACTTTTACTGTTTGGTCAATGTAGTATTCCTGAGGATCTACTTCAGACTGACAGGGACTTTGCTCCACATGGTATCACTCTGCCTCCAGCTGCCTCCCAGGGTTAATACTGATATTTTCCTTACAGGGAGTAGTAGAGATGTTTTTCCTCATCTATAAATCCTGAAAAACAAACTAGAGATGGACTGAGTTTCCAAATCAGCTCATACCCTTTTAAAAGAGACACAAAAAACCCCTTTGTAGTGACTTCTGATGTCAGTCTGTATGTTAATAGTCTGCTTTCTGCCCAATTTCCTGCCTTGGTGTCTAGGTTTCAGAATATAACTCTGATCTCTAACAAAACTGAAAAAAGTCATAAAACTAAAACATATGTTACTTCTTTTTGGGGTAGGAGTATTCTCTCACTTTCCCACCTCATGTATGCTGCAGGATGCCCAAGTCTGAAGACACATTTTATTGGTATGATGAGATATGTGAAGAGGAATGTAACGCTGTGATTAAGTCTCTCAGAAGGTCAGAGACCTTTAGCTTACCTAATTCATTTAATTCATACCTGGCTCTGTGCCATGTTCAGCTCAAGACAGAAGTGCAGTTACAGATGTGATGCTGACTTGCACATAAAGAGCAAAGGCAGCATCCACCAAAAAACTTGTTATGCACCCACTCCACGTGGAAGGAAGGAAAGAATGGCAGAGCTGAAGCTATAGTTCCTAATTTTTAGAGAAGTGCTGCAGGAGAAAGCAGCAGAAGAGCTCTTTGTTACTTCTAGTGAAGCACAACCACTAAGAAATCATTCTTCCTGGAAAAACCACGAGTTAGAGAATAAAAAAGTAGTGGGCTGACTCCATCAGTTAGTGAAGGTCACTGTCCTGGGACACAGAATTGTGGGTCCTCTTACCATGACCATTTCTCCACATGAGTCAGCCTCACCAGAGGGTATGCCTTCTCTTGTGCTCTTCCTGTTGTGTCTGTCCCAGCCAGGCACGCAAGTGCAGTAAAAAGAATGTGGGTTAGGGAACTGAAGCTCTTTAAAGATTTGCACTTGAGCAAAAGCAGTTTATTCCTGATCCAAGGTTTAAGACTTTGTGTTACTTCTTGCCGCGGTCCAGAATAGGGAAAGGATCATGCGACAGCACAAAGGTGTTCGAGTGAAGTAGAAGGTTGCTCCAAGCTATCACACTTTATTCTTGTCAGGGACTCACTTATATAGGGTAGGATGGGACAGGTTCCAGAACTGGGGGTGGAGACACACCATATATGGAAAGGGTAGGAGGGACTCAGGCCTTATTAGGGTAAAGGGGAGGGGAAATGCCCAAACAAGGACACTTAGGGGAGGAACAATACCAAATAAGGAAATACTGCAATGCAGTACATTCTAGCCAATCAGAAAAAAGGAATAGAACATGAGAGAATAAACATATTAGAATTTGATAAAATTAGGGTACAAAGCTTTTCAAACCATGCACTAACAATTCTATAACTGTCCTTTAATAAAGTTAGTTTATCTTGTCTGAAATGACGAGGTTTTAAGGCATCAGTCAGTGTCTAAATGTCTCTTTTGTACACTTCTTGCCATCTTTGAAACATCTCCCTTTCTTCTCTTGTGCCCGCCGCAACTTCTAAGTCAAATATGCTTCCCATGTGATTACTCAGTGATAGACAGGAATCAAACAAGATAGTCTAACCAGATCCCACAAACAGCTGTCTCAAATAACTGAATAGGCAGGAACTTCTTAAGTCAACATATCATGAAATTATGGTTTACCATGTCAGGAATTAATAGGATCACTCTAAAAAGAGCATAACTTGTTTCTTGTCACTCAGGTCTCACAGCTTCCTTTCTATTGACTAATAAATCCAGAATTTCACACAATGTATTTCAGTTGAATACTCTTAAGGACAAGTTACATGCATACATGTAGGACTAGACTTTTCAGTTCTGTGGCAAAACCCAAGTCCTGGAACATACACCTGGAAATCAAAATAAAACCTTTTTGTTCCTTTAAAATTGACTACAGGTTTACACTCTGTGTAAAACTGTTTAATTTTGAAATAGATCAACTATTCATTCCCTTTCAAAGTTAAAAAGCTTTCTAGGTGTATCATGATTACTTGAATAGTCAAAGCTTCCCTATGTCAAAGACCTTCAAATTAAGTATTTTTATTAAAAGATTTATGGCAGGTCACTAGTTCACAACTGACTTCAGTTTACAGCTGAATTATTTCTGCTCTTGAATATCTGTCTACATAGCTGAAATCCACATAACTAAGCTTTGTGAATATCAGAAAGCTTTTTACAGCTCCATAGCAAAGGGCATTTCAAAAATTAGTTCTCAGTAACCAACATCCCTGCCTGGTCTGACCTGGAACACCTGTTAAAAGTGAACTTAGTTTGTGACAATAATGATGCTTCTGTGGTTTGCTTTCTCAGGTTCCTGAGGCCACTTTTTAGTTTATTAGCAGAGTTGCAGACATACATTATGACAAGAAAAATACAGTTTAAGATATAAACCAGTCATATTTACTTTTGTATAAAAGAATTGGTGATTTCTGAAAATAAATATATCTTTGATATATCCCTAATTCTATCTTAATTATGTAGAGTAACAACATACTTTCCTTTCTCTAATGTCTATTTTTCCAACTGTGTTTACAAAATTTAACCATGCTTGTATTTTAACGGAAGGAGAAGCCACTCTAATTTGGCCTGTTACATAAATAGGTCTCAAGAACTTCCTTGGTTTTTTACTACCTATTCAAGCTACTTGTATTTTCTGTTAGAAAATTTTGGTGTCTGCTGTAAGGTGAGCTACCTCAATAAAAAGTGGTATCCTCCTTTACAAATGGATAAATAAAATAAATAAAATACAGATCAGATTAAAATAATTTCATATCTGAGAAAATGAAGGGAAGTCTGAGAAAAAAATGGGAATGTTAAATTTCATTTCCAAATTGGAAGCAGCTGTTTGCTTTTATGAGTAAACATTGTAGAGGGAGCACAGGTGCCTAACTTATACCACGAATAGTTTAGATTGAAGAGACCATCACACTAGTGCCACTACGGGGTTTCCAGAACTAGACTCACTCATTTTCAGTTCTCTTTAATATTTCAACACATGGACATTTCTCATGTCTCAGTAGGACACCTCCTATCAAATGTCATTGAGATTAAAATCTGCACTTTCTCACCAAAGATCATCTCAACCAAAATCTGGATCCCTATTAGCATAAAACCATTACAGCAGCCATGTGGGCTTGCTTATTCACTTCTGGTGTTTCCATCTGTAGTGTCTGACTGTCTTACACCTTATTGTCACCAGGCACCCCAAAGTAGGGTATCACTGCTTACATTTTACTTAAAGGCACTTGAGACACAAAATGCTGTGGTCAGGAAAAGTAATTGAAAGCATACAGTGAGATGAGGTTTAAAGTAAGTTTTCAGGAAAATTAGAGATATATGCAGAAAAGTCTTGTTTCTAGCAGGAATAAGAAGTTGTATTAAAAAAACAAAAAAGAGTGGGATGAGTTTAAACTGGCACTTTCTTTGGTATATCCTCCTAGTTTTGGCAGTCTTAACATTGGGTGCTGCAGATGTCTTTCAGATCTCTATGTCTAATGATGATCAGATGGCTTTCTTTGATGATTTTCTAGAATTCATTTTTTGAACTATTTAAACATCTGGTATGCTGAACATTCATTTTAATTATGCAGTTTGAAAAAAAGACCTTTTTTTTCTTTTCTTTTTTTTTTAAACTAGAAACTTTGCTATTTGACCAAATGCTCTCTAGTCCTTGTTTTCTGAGAATTCTTTTTTCCTATATCTTTTCTTCATCCCAGGAAGTTTGGCAAATCCCTATCGTGTTCCTCATCTGAGTCACTTCTCCAAGCAGAAGAGTCTCAGCCTCACAGGGACTCTTTCCTGATCTGGAAACCACTCCTTATTGCATGTGTCTTCATCACCTTTCCCTGTATACAAATGCACACAGTCCCTGAAATACATGGGCACCCCACAGACCCCACAGGCTCATGAAGGCTCATAGCAATGTTTTCTGTTCCTTTCCCAATAAAGCTAAGCATTCCGTTTGCTGCTTTTTGACTGCAACTGAGCCTTAAAGTATATTTTCAGAGAATCATCTGCAATAATATGTTCTCTTTTCTGAGAGGTAATAACTGAGAAGAGCTCTTCATGTGCAGTTAAGATTATTGCTTTGTCCCATATTCATTCATTGCATGTGTCAAAGCCAAATTTCGTCTGCCAGCTTATCACCCAGACAATCCCTATATTTCTTCATGGCCCATTTCATTTTGACTACCCTGAATTATCCGTATGATCAGCAAATTTTCATCTTCCTATTCACTTTGTTTTTTTCCTAGCTCATTTGTTCCTACATTGAAAGCTGTGCGGATTTCTGTGTATCTCACTAATAACCTCTCCCTCTTATAATAACTAACTTCTGCAGTGCTTTTTCAACTATCTTAAACAGTTGCTATCCCATAAAAACCTCAATTCCTGCAAGAACATCTGAATCTAGGACCAGAACATCAGTCGCAAGACCTCTGTGCTCAGCTTCAGTCGCCACATACTCCTAGGTGCCCAAGCATCTTCAAACACCAATAAGACTACAAATTTATGTCAGCATTTTCCAATTCCTCTTGGAAATAATCAGTTGGACATCCAAATCAGAGTCCACAACACAGAATCAATACACCTATACCACTAAGAATCAATACAATCTTGGTGGTTTTATCTGCTAGATGCTCTCACATGTGTCTAATAATCTTCTATGACATGGTTTTCTTTAAAATTCAGTGGCAGCTTTCACTTTCCTTCAGCATGAGGCCAAATTAAGAGATGAAGGTATTCTTGCATTTTTCTTCTTGTTTTATGAATATGTGGATGATATGTATGCCATGGGACAAAAAGTAATGGAAGGTCCAGGGCAAGGAGCAAGTGCTTTCAAGTGAGCGCTAACATAATCATCAGCTGTAAACCCAGGCTTGGACCTAATCCCTAGAATCATAAGGTTTTTCAGACAAAGCCTTGTTTTCAGTGTTTCTTAGTGACTCAAAGCTCAATTAATGTCTCCCATGCAGAAGAGTCGTGTTTTTTTTCTTTCAGACATTTCAGGTACAGTGCCACAGCGAGCACTGTGACAGCATTCAGCAGTATTCCAGGGTTACCCTTACATTACTCTGTTGATTTCCACCAGTTTAGCCTATACCTTTTACCTGCATTCCATTAAGAAAGAGCAATGTTTTTGATGGAAGCAGAGATGTGCCTGCTCTCCTGCTGGCATCACATTAAATGAAACATGAAACCAGTACTGAAGGGAAGATGAATAGAGATTGTCAGAGTTTCGAGGGGTTGTTTTTTATTAAATATTACAAAAAATGTTAAAAAGTCTAATTTCCATTTTAAATGTTTACATTTTGCATTGGATGAGCCTGGTTCAGTGGAACAAACACTGTTTGGCCAACAGGCTGGTAAAACAGAGCCATTATCTGAGAACCATGGGGTCCATCTACTTTGTTAATCCCTTTCATTCTTTCATCTTCAACCAAAAAGAATGATTCTGTCCCAGCAAACATTACTCATGCAATGAGCCTTTTCTTTGGTAAAGAGGTTATACAAAAGTCAAAAACCACCTTAATCCAAACCAAACATTCTTAGTCTATTAAGTTCCTTCCTGCCATCGGTGTCCATGTCTGTTTTCACTAAAAAGAGATTAGATATTACTCATATAGGATAAGTGCAGAATTGCAGACTTCTTTTCAATGAAGCCAGTGTATTTGGCATCTCAGAAAAGAAACTTGTTCTGCATCCTATTTCAGTACAATTTTTCCAACTAAATTGTTGGAGCTGGGGACCCAAGCTGTGCTATATACCTGAGGCACTATCAAAACTCTTCAATTTTTGGATAATATATACAATTTGTAGATCAGCTTTTCTTATGGATGAGAAAAAATGACAAATATGGTAGAATCTTTAGAGAATTTAGTGAATAGTACTAAAACAAAAAAGATTTAAAGATTATGTGCTGTAAGTCTAGGAGGAAACCAGTATATGTTTGACCTACTATCCTGGTTTCAGGATATATACCAAGACCTGGGGTCCCAGTGAGCTCCACAGTGTAGCTCCTTGTTTGTAAAGATGGTGCATAAATGCCATCATAGCTTCTCTGTGATTACAGCTTGTGACGTCATGTGACTGTGATGCATTTCAGAAACTGCATATTAGCATGTATCAGGTAAATATACTGCATATTTATTAACAATAGGAAAATAATTTCTGTTGGAAAAGACATCTGGACAATTACTGCTACAGAAATCCAATCATAAAGGGAATTATCCTAGCTTAGGTGTTTCTGATTGAGACATATGATTGTGTAACAGCCCCCAAAGAGCTGCTGTTCTGGAGTCAGAAAATTTCACAGATCAGCAGTGGTCTGATGCAGTAATTTGTTTGGGTTTCTTTCCCATGTCTCTAGCTACCACTCTTACTGCAGTACCTGCTAGCCCCCCTGTCACTACCTTTCTTTTCAACAAAATACAACAGCCCCTCCCTCCCTTCCCTGCAGCAGCAAACTGGCTGCCCATTTCCTCTTCATCTACAGAAGTCACCTAGCTCTGAGGTTTGCCTGTTATGCAGCATGCAGACACAGAACTGTGTCTGACTCAGCTGCTTTGCCATCAGCTGTGGCTGCCCAGTTGCCTGCCTACTTTATCTGCTCAGAGCAGCAAGTGAGAGAAAATGCTCAGCAGGACATATGAGGCCCATCTGCTGTATACCCTATAGATGTATTCTAAAGGAATGCATAAAAACTGTAAATTATGCATACAAACAAGAAGAATTCCTCTTAGGCAGCTTTCCATAGCTTCACAATCCATTTGATTTTTTGGTTATGGTTTTTTTTTCCCTGTGTCTTTGCAAGACAAAAGTTGTAGAGTATAAGGACTTCAAAAATAAAGTGCCCAGACAACCTTGGAAGCAATTTCTCAGTGGGAACTGCAAAGCTGATGAGTCTTCCTTATAACATTTCTTGTTTATACTGTGAATGAAACATGGTACCTTATGTTTTATTCTCCATATACAAACAGATGTGTTGCCATATTTTAAACACCAGAATAGGTCATTTGAATTACCATCTACTTGGAAAAACAGAAGGTCTATCATTCAGTTTCTGTTTATAGATAGTGCCAAAATAATGTTAATCTGTATTTCTTTGTTTCCACATACCCTCCCATACTTGTTTTGAATTAATCTTATATTTTCCAATTCTTTATAAAAAGGAAGAAAAGGTGCAAGGCATTTCACATGTCCAGCAACATAGAACCATGCTCCAATACTTTTACTTAGATTTATTAAGATCTTATTTTGGAAGAATGTACATCAAAAAATTAGTGGAACTTGGTTCTTCATTCCTGACTAATCACACACAAGCATCATCTACAATCTACAATTAGAGTTATAAAGGAGTATGCAAAAGCACAGAATAAAACAGACAAGAAAGAAATACTCTGGGAAAAATTATAAAGTAAGTTCTCAAGCATCTCCAAAAATAATATTTTTCTATGTTTATTTATTAAAAGATGACATAAAGCATAGACCTTTCACAACATTACTTTCCTTAAGAAATATAGAATCGTGGAACTACAGAGTAGTTTTCTTGGAAGGGACCTTAAAAGTCATCTAATTCCAACCCCCCCTGCCATGGGCAGGGGCACCTTCCATTAGACCAGGTTGCTCAAGGTTTGCAATCCATGTGAGATACAATCCAAAAGGCTTGCATGCTCCAAATACTTGCTCCATATACATGGTACATACCACTTCACCACCGGCTAGATATTCTCTGCTGCTATATAACCAGCAAAAGATATAGCAACTTCGAAGTTTACTAGTCAGGTACCAGCCTCTGCCACAACACAGAGCCATTCTTCATTCCCAACCCAAATGACATTTTACCGTTTTTTGATCTTTCCTTTCAATAGCACAGAGAGAATCTCCATCTTGCAAAATCCAGGGCACCCCACTACTTGTAGGACTGTGTTAATACCAGACCTACCATCCATCCAGACATTTTTCCTATGTTCTTCTACCTCTGAAATTTTTACTTCAGCTAATAAAGGACTTCCTCTGTCTTTTTGTAGGGATCTATTACAAAAATTTTGCAGAGGGCAAGAAAACTAGGAATTTTTAAAAGTGATCAGTCTGGTCCCTACTGCAGTCTATGGTAAAACTCACTCAAGTGTTAATGTGCCCAAATCTCTTTTGCCACAATTTGAGAGATGTAAAAGAAAATAACAGCAGGGTCTGAAGTGATCCAGTATTTCAGAAAGCTGAGAAGTCATACAGAGTGGCAGAGATAAGGGGTACTGGAACTGATGTTCTCCTTAAATATGAGCCCATTGCTGCATGCAACTGTGAATGAACAACTAGCAACTTCTCCCATTAATTTTAGAAAAGCCTTCCTCTGTTTTTACTGCTGCAAGAAACTGCCCAGTCAACAAAAGAGATTGAGACAGAAATCTCACACTTAAAGAGATTATAGATGAGGTATTTAACATGTATAGCACTTGGGATCCAGTTAAATGAGGAATGTAGGTTGCAAATGCTCCAGGGGATTTATTAGCAACAATGTCCTGCAGTGAGAGTACCCAGCAAGGTAACAAAATAATTTGCAATAAGGGTATTCCCCAGAAAAAAATAAATCATTAATGTGTTCCTGCTGTGCGAGGAGTATTCATGACTTATGGAGAGACACTGGTAACTGGGCTGGAGGAGTAAAACAACGGGTGCTTTTTACAAGATTGATAGTGTTATTTTATACCAACCAGGTATAGTGGGGGAGTAAAACCAATATGTCTAATGACAGCTCACTAGAGAGGTTATTTATACTGTGCTAAAAGATTTCAGATGTTGAATTTAAAAAGCCACCCACCAAGGAAATGTGGAATAAGAACAATAAGTGATAAGACTTGAGACTTAGTTCAGTTTCCAGGCTAAAAAGATGTTTATTGATTTTATATAAACAGTGAGATTTGATGGGTGTTTGAGTTTCTCTTAACCAGTGTCTGATCATGATGTAAAGATTGGAGTTCAGCAGAGGCTTGCACATGACCCAGAGACCTCAAAATTTTGGAAGGTTCCTACCTCAAAGTCACTACTCCACTGTACACAACCAAGAGTGAGAATTCAGTTCTAGATTCAAAAAATGTCACCATTTCAGATGCTCTAGTCATAATCAAAGACCAGATTTCAGAAATCTTTCTGAGTGTGGGAGTCAAGTCTCTTGAAAATGAATGAGAGAATTCCCATCAACACTGATGAGCACTTAATCAGAACCTAAAAAGAAACTAACTGCATACATCAGCTCTTTGTCAAGTTACATTCTTTTGACAGTAAGTCTGCATAATTTGTGACTTTCTTCTAACATACTCTATTTTTCATTGGCTTACTCTTGGAATGCCCTTTGATAACAGAGAGTCAATGGATTTCCTGGTGCTTACAGACTTTTGAAAATTCTGACTATCTTCATCACAGAGAATGACTTAAATTTGTTAATGTTTACTGAATGTTTCTGAATCTTCTGAAGGAAAATTGTAGATTAGGCAACAATATTGTTGTTTTTTGTCTCTGAAAGCTTAACTTGGGATTTGCCTTGATGCTAAAGAGAGCATTCAGGAGAAAGCTAGAAAGCTTTGGACTTTGAAAGATTCAACCTTACTTCTTAAACAAGAGAAGTTAAAAATCTTGGTATTCATTATTTTTATCCCCCTGATGATGTATGCAGTTATAAAGAGTTTAATTTTTAAGTCCTGAGAAAAGAAGCATTAAAATTTGACATCATCTGTCAATAGTGTCCTTTGAAAATGGTCCTGGAAGTGGAGACAAAATAGTGCTGATTTATTCCAGAAGCTCAATATTTACATGAACAGGAAATACAACCCACAATGGTCTATTATAAGCCACTACCGAGAGCCAGGAAATTGAATGTATTACTTTATGCTTTTCAATATGGGCTTTCGGAATTGAGATGGAGTGATTCTCTTTATGGAAGAATATGAAAATTTCGCATTTCCCATTCCTCTTGAGATTCGAGTTTCCTTTTTGCCAGTGCAATAGTGTTGCTGTTTTTCCTATTCATTCATTCTGTCATATCAAAATGTATTAGCATTCTTTTGAAAAATTATAAACAGAACGAAAAGACAGATGCTTTCAGCATACTCATTAACTAATTCAATAACTCCATTTTATTCCTCTCTCAGGTTTTCCTTCCTGGAGTACAGTAGGTCAGCCCTTATCTTTTACCCCTCAGCCCCTGCACATGGAAAAGGAAAAATATTGAGTAAAAAGATTGATTAAAATATTTTTTTTTGCAGCACCACAACACTGTAACATAATTTCTAAATATTTCTGTTGGAAAGATAATGCCAAATATAAAATGCAGATTTCTTGTTTGCAATTATTTGTCTTAAAAAACTCAGTTATTTCACATTTTCCAACAGTCATTTGTGTGTAAGTTTTGCAGTCCTTGAAACCAAAGCTCTGGTACATTCTGGTGGTCACATGTGATCATTTTGAAAAGCTGCTTTGAAGCTTCTCTTATATTTTCCTTCCCATCTGCCTTCTAATTATTACTAACAATCCAGTGTCCAATTATGAGGTCCTCCATACAGGAGAGGCATGGACACACTGGAGCAAGTCCAGTGAAGGGCCATGAAGATGATTAAGGGACTGGAGCATCCTTAATATGACAGGAAGCTGAGAGCTGAGACTGTTTAGCCTGGAGAAGGAGTTCAGGCAGATCTTATCAGTGTGTAGATGATAGATTTGCTCTCCATGCAGCTTCAATGTTTCTTTCATCACGGCTTCAGGGCTGCTTGTGGCAGTTAAAAAGTCTGGTGCAGCTCTGAATTTTCTAAAATATTATCCCATCAACACTTTTTTCTATTTTTCTACTACTATGTTTAAGTCATTCTTCCATTCTGGAAAGTCCAACACTGCATCAGGATAGTCACATTGAAAAATTTAACATACTCATTTAGTCACAAATAAAGCAAATTCTCTCTCCATGAGACAATGTGTGAAGGAATGCCTGTGAGCTGTGCCTGTAAAGAAACTACTTGCAAATCCCACAATAAGTGATACAGTGGAGATAAATGTAATCGGACTATATAGACTGGGGGGAAAAAAAGAAAAAGCAAGTAGGCAAGCAAGCAAGCAAACTATATCATTCTTATTGTATTACAGGAACCTGTGATCAGATGAAAACCTGTAGGCTAATGGCCCTCTTTTTATGACACTTCTAGCAGCCCATTGTTTATAGCTGTATTTGCAATCATATTTCTAGAGGCTTTTTTTTCCCTTCTGTAATCTGAACGTATATTCAGGGACTTAAAATGGAACTCTGTTTGTAAGCAATTGCAGAACTAAGTCCTTACTGATAAAGTCAAAATACAGCTATCAAAAATAATTACAATTATATACAGAGAAGAGACCGAATTCTGGGCTGCCTTGTATTGTGTAAGGCATAAAGCAGACAGCAATATAATTGATATTTCAGACCCTATCCAAGTTATCTGCTATTTGGTCTTCATCTGCTTTTTGTTTAACTTCATGATACTTCAGATCATGAAGCTTTCTGATAGCATGTCTAAGAAGTAAGTAATGTAACTTACTAATACTTACTAAGAAATAAGTATTGGAACAGCTATAAAGACAATTACAGTTCTACCTGGAAGATTCTGCAACAAACATGGTTTATGAAAGTTTTAAAATTGTATCACTGGTACTACCAGAGAAACAAGAATAAGAAGGAAACCGCAGAATGTTATGAACAAGAAAAGAGGACTGAAAACAGCTGTGGAAACAAGTACCCTCACTACAAATAATATTTTTAATGCCATTTTATAATTCTTTTATGTACAGCACTATCTGCTTGAGGCAGTGCAGAAGGTTGCGAATGAATATATCCTCAATATGCCAGCTGTTGTTCTACAGTTGGATAGGCTATTTTATGTCAGGCAACATTTAGGTTTATAAGAAACCTCCACATAGAATTCTGGAATAGGTGGCTCAATGGGATTCCATTGCCAGGAGCAGCAAGATCAATTGTACTATCTTAGATTACAATTACCAACTCATATTGGAGAAGCAGGAATTAAACCCACAGTCAAGAACATCAGGATGCAGAGGCAATAATCCTACCCTATGAAGCCACCCTGCTGGTTCTTCTTAAGCAAAATTAAATGGGTAGGTATTCATTAAACTGTTTGAAACGTGGTAACCTGCCAGGTCCACTGACCACACTTGATTTGGGTGGGTGGGCACCTCAGTGAGAAATCTGATTAGTAGGAGATAGCTCAAAAGCCTCAATGAAATGTTTTGTGAACAGAGACAGTCCTGCTGTGCAATATTGTTATATCTTAGCCATGCCCTGCTGAGATAACAGATAAAGCAGGAGTAGTTATAGCTATAAAAATTTGCCATGTGAATGCAATGTAGCAAAAGGATTAAACTTCTTTTAGTGACAGCATTCAACTTTAATTTTATCAACATCATCAGAAGGGAAAATTCTGTTGAACAGTGAAAAGAGCCCTAGTTTTCACAGTTTTCAATGCTGCTGCCAAATATGTGGCCCCACTCTGGTGTAACCAATCTCTTGGCCATTTTCACTTTTTATGTGAAAATGACTATGACAGAATTCAGACTGTGAAATAGTATAAACTTTTAAATACACACGCTAGCATCTTGATGTAAAATTATGTCTTGTGTACTTTCATCTGCAATGTTTCCTAGGATAGATATGTTAGAGTTAGATTAACAACTTTAACTCATTCTGCCAAGTACTTAATCTCTTTGAACAAAGTCACTTGTATTCCTGCATTGTCAAACCTTAGGGCTTTTGGCTTTTGACACTAATTTTGGAAGAAAATTTCGACACTCATTGAAGAAAACAATACAAAAATACCTTTGTGAAAAGCTATTTTAAAAAACTCCGAGTGTCGCTAGTGCTCCTATGCCACTAACAAAGACAAAGGCATAACCAAGAAAGAAAGTGCCTTAAGCTCCTAAGACAAATTCTACCTGTCGACACACAGCATCTGGGAATACAGTAACTTGGTGGGCTCTGTTCAAGTTTCCTTCCTCCTTTAATTGATAATGTAGTCTGACATTTACTCTCAAATTAAATCCAGACTAGGGCCAATTTTATAGTCATTGTTTTGTTAGGTTCACTCTGAGTGAACTTAAGCTGGAGTGAAACACTACTTTATTATTGAAATCCAAAAAGTTGCATCACGACAAAAACCACTGCAAGCAGAAAGTACTCTTAGATATGTCCATACTTCACTACAGACAAAAGGAAACTTGTCATTCAATGAAGTGTTGGAACTTTACTTGTCTCAGGTTGCATGAGAAAAGCAGCTGAGAAAAATCAGGTTCCATTGAAGTATTGTTGGAATGTAACAACTTTTCTACATATTTTTGAGATAAGACTCTAAACCTGAGGTCATGAGGGTTAACTTTTTGTTTCTAGTTTCTTACTGCAGGAAGTGAAAGCAGAGACTTTCTTTCAGCAAGATTCACAACACACTGTTAGACCTAGACACAGAGGAGAAACATTAGAAATGTTGTCTTTAGGAAGATGTGGAAGATGACCTTAAGATCTGGGAACTCACTTTCCTCCTGAAGAGCTAAATAGACTTTTTGACCAAGACTGTAATCCCTACAGAGACTGTTGAGCTTTCTTTATATCTAATTTGGCAACTTAGTGAAGTCTACAAGCTGTACTTTCCCTGCAGCAATTAGACCTGTAAGGCAACTCTATTCTAAAGAAAGGAGCCCACTCTGTGAACACTAAAACCTACATGTTCCTAATACTGCCAGTCAGTAAGGCATAGCCAAAAGGAACTCAAATGTGTTTGGTTGAGGCCTCAGGTGAAGTAGTGTCTTTATTTCATATTTAATGTCCATAAAAACTGTTTTAATATTTCTTCAAATACCCAGAATCAATAGTGCCATACCTATTATGTGTGCAGTCAAAGAGAGGATGTGGAATACTGTGTTAATATGCAATATATCTAGTGAAAGCTGCCTCTGTACGCAGCAGAGGGGTGGGAACTAGCTGATCTCTAAGGTCACTTCCAACCCAGGTCATTCTATGATTCTATGGTTCTATGATTAAAACCTACAAACATCCTCCTTTGGAACATGAAGACCAGCCTGGTTAAGCACCTTGTCTGAGAGACTCCATTTCAGGACTGGTTAATTCAAACATGTTTATGGCATTTACATGTAGATGTAATGTTAGATTGGTAGAAGCTCTAGATATAAGTTTAAACCTGTCCCCTCTTCCTTCTATCCACTGGAGATACATAGTGTTATCTAGTCTTTTCTCAGAACTTTCTCTTCTTCCCTGTATCTTGTAATTTGCTATCTTGATTCTAAATGCAACCTCAGCTTTTGTACATAAATAAAATATAATTTTGGTTTGTCATTGAATTGGCACTTGGCAAAGTCAAGAGGAAAATATTGTTGAATCTCTTGTTGACCCTGCTCAACTGTAGATCTGGGCAACTTAAGAGATTTGAATATAAGAGCTGTAGACAGCAAATCATCACAGATGGAAGAGGTGTAGTGCCATTAAACCCTTTGTCTTCTCCATACCAACACCTTCCTTGGACTCTGGAGATTCATTTATGTGCCATACAAGTTTCAGTAGAAGATTCAGCTGTACACAGAGACACTACTTTCCTCTTTTACCGCTCTTTGATGTGCATTTGAGAAGGTTAAACCCTAATGAACAGCATTTTCCACAAGAAATAAACATGACATTACATTACACAGTAGTGAAAGAGGCATTTCTGCATATTATATTTCTTTCCTCCTCATTCAACAACATAATCTGTATTGGCATCTCTGACCAGCACACTAGAAACCTTAAAATACTCTTATAAAACTTGAAGTAGACAGTTGTGTTTCCACTTACGAGAATCAAGAACTAGTTTTATTTTCCTTGAGGAGAATAACTCTGATAATCTTTATAATGGTAGAATAGCTGTTTTGTTCATCCAGTATGGGATCTGAGGGATCATAATAAATGTAACTCCATGTATTATATTACCTTATTTTTGTGATGTACTTGTTTAAGTCTACTCCTCATGCTGTATTTTTTTCTGTCAAGGTTAGCTCACATGTTACTAATTATACTTTTTAATAAAGTTACATTTTTAACTGTGTCATCAATCAATTCTGAGAAATTTAATTTTCTGTAGGAATGGCTTTAGGAAAGTGGTACCATCTACAGAGTAGCCATTAGCATATGTAAATGGAAAAACATGGAAAAGAAGATGAGACCTGTCTGTGGGCTCTGAAATGATCAATCTCTGAGACAAGATAAAAGAACTGCTTTCCTGGGGGAGACAATGACTTGCTTCTTCATGGCAGTTATTTAATGTCAATGTACTTTATTCAGCTAATAAATAAGAGGAGTTCCCCTGAGCCTGATTGCTTTTATAATGTGTTCTCATATATAATTATAAAGAGAATGAAAAGCCAAGCTGGTGTGTGAGGCAGCAAACTAACTTTGCCACCCACCATTTCTCCCCATGCAATTGGCTGCTCACCTGGGAAATTGGCAATGCATCTGTAGCTGACACAGAGCCTTTCATCTGCAGGCTGTATTTGTGACACACTTGTGAGCTTCATTTCTCTAACAAAACAATCTTAAAAAAACCCCAAACCGTCAATTTGTTTCTTATAAAAGATGTTACTAGTATATACATAAAAAGGGTGCAATAACCTCTAGTTCAGGAAAGGAGAGAGAGAATTAACTACAAATTAGATAGCCACCTCTGCCTTCACCAGATTTTAAGTGGTATTAATTCTGCTTTGAGATAAGAATACAACAATCTTAATATCCCAAATCTGAAAGCCACATAGTACCAGATGTTTAAGACACACAAATAAAATGAGACGCTAAAATCCCCAGAAGTTGTTTAACTTTCAGTGAAGAGCTAGGGATTTATATTTAGCTAGAGATTCATAATTTTAAGAGTCTGTCCCACAGTCTCTACTGTGTGAAAGCCAGTGCAAAGCCAGTGCAACATTTAAGTCCTATTAAACCATCCGTCTGTAACTTTAATGATATAAAAGCCTCATGCTGACTTCTACAGAAATGACTCATGCTGCATTCCTTCCCTTTCTACACTGCCAAATTATGCAGCTACACAGTGAATATGCAAAAAAGGGTTTTGGAAACTCAGGCAGGGGGAAAATAGCAAATAGCATACAAGATCTAAACCTAAAAGTTGTAAATATAAGAACGCTTTCCTATCTTGTATGCACAAGAAGGAGAAGTTATGACTGAGAAAAAGGTCATTTGCAAATATGAAGCTGTCCCTTGGCAAAAGTGTTTTGATGTAACATTCTAGTATTTTCTTAAGGAGTTAGGATGTTAACAAAAATACTCTGTCTTCCCTAGAAAAGAGTTATGACTGACAAGGCATTTGTTTTGTGGAATGCAAGGCCAAACACTTACTAAAAATCCTCTTGTACAGGGGCTCATTAGGATGGAGTTAATTTTCTTCATAGCAGCTCTTATGGTGCTGTGTTTTGATTTTGTGACCGAAGTGGTGGTGTTATCACATCAATGCCTTGGGTGTAGCTGAACAGCACCTGCATAGTGTCAACGCTCTCTCTCCAGCTACCCCACCAAAAGCCAGTAGGCTGAGAGTGGCAAGAGGATGTGAGGGAACACACCTGGGACAGCTGAAACCAATTGGCCAGAGGGTCCATATAATGTCATGTTCAGCAATAAAACTTGGGGAGAATTTTTCCAAAGTAGACTTTGCTCAGAGACTGGGCATCAGTCAGCTAGTGGTGATTGCTTTTGCATCACTTTCTTTTTTTCCTCTTTCCCCCCTTCTCCTAATAATCTGTCTTTATCTCTACCCACAAGTTTTCTTACTTCTGTTCTTCTGATTCTCTCTCCCACCCTATTAGGGAAGGGCTTAACTGCCAGCTGGAGTCAACCCATCACACTTAGACAAAAGAGTTCTGTACTTCTGGCTTCACTGTTTTATTCTTCAAGAGTCTCAGCCTCAGAAGAAGTCATGATGAAACTGTTGGGGGACCACAGACTTAGGAGACCTGGTCTCCTAAGCAGCCTGACAGAAAAAGAACCAGATTAATGCTTCACTAAAATTTCACTGGAATTAAGGTATTTTTCATCAGGGCAAACTGTTTTGTTGGAAGTTTTGCCAACCTGCTCTAATTTGGACTAGATTTTCTTGTGCCATGCATTCACAGACCTCCTGGTAGGAAAAGGAATGAGCTGAAAACAGGCACAGTTGGGGACCTAATTACAGCATAATTACAGACCTGTCCATGTTGATATTTTGGAGAGCCTTAGAATTAATATGGCATAGTTATGTCTACCTCACTGGACTTTTATGTCATTCCCTCAGAATATTTTATCTGGCTTTATGGCCAATAAAATTCTGAGCCTACTGCCATCCCACTCACGCCAGATATGAAAGAGCATGCAGTGATGTCCTGGGGTCTGATTTTTCCCCTTCCACATGTTTCTGGATATGAGAGGCAATAACAGTTCTAACAAAGGAGACACTGCACATTATGTATATCCTCATGAATCACATACAGCAACAATTAATTAAGCTCTTTTTCAAACAGAAATATACACAAGAATATGCATTTATTACTAATGAATGCGACAACAGATGAATGTTTAAGATGGCTGAGTGGAATTAAAATATGTATATCCAAAGCTGAAGTCAGGAATAAAACCAAAAGATTTCATAGACAGAGAAGTATATAGCTATCTACAAAGAAAGGTACAAATCAGGTTTCCATAAAGTATTTTATTTTACCACAGAACTCAAAATCAGAAGTTTTGGCTGAGTAGAGACTACAGAAAACTTTACAGTTGTTTCTAACCCCTCAACTATTTCCAGTTTTGCTCCAAAGCCATTTTTTTTGCATGTGTAAGAAATATAAAGATGTATTTTGTACAACTTTGCTTTTTCTTGTATGTATGTGCTTGTGTGCTTGTGCCTCTTCTGATATATATAGGTAAAAGATATTCTTAGACTCATAGCAAATAAAGGACTTAACTTGCCCATTGATATTTCTAAGATTATATTTGCTGCAAAATTCAAATTAAGCCTATCATGTCCATGAATGGCACAACAGGAGAACAGTTTTCTTTTTAAGGGACTCCATAAAACGTAGAGGCAATAAGCACTACAATATATAGAATCCTTTAACAGGGGCACCAGAGGCTGAACAAAATTTTGTCCTCAGTAAATTCAGTTGCTGCTGGTGTTGTCATAAAGACAAGCAGTGACTAGGAGATGCTCTTCCTTTGGAGTAATAAGAGCTGAATGGCAAGATAAGCTGTGAAGTATCACATTGCTTCGTTCAATAAGAAGGTTTGCCCACTTGTTAAGCCCTGTGTTACAATCCCTCATCAGCACACTGTTTTTCATCAGTGGTAGAAGCAAACTGCCATTTAGTCTGTTTGTACTCTCACGGCCAAAAGAAGAGATGATCTGAAAACACCTACCCTGGAGCAACACTGCATTTGAATTGGTAAAGAAAAACAAGCCAGTTTCAAAGCCACCATTCTTATGTAAAGATCATCATTAAAATTGTTTTTTAAATTGCATCCTTCACAAGTAGCTATTTGTGCTCCAAATCCTTACATTCCCATGCTTCCCGCATTTGTACTTAGTCCTATTTAGAAGGAGCTTTTGAGATATGTGAAAAGTTGTCCGAGGATGTGATTTTTTTTTTTTAAGAATAAGGTCCTCAACTAGTTAAGTACTGACATCTAGGTAAAAGAATGTTATAATATGTAAGGAATGGTTTTCACATCTACCAAGTATTCAGACTTTAATAAAAGTCAATTTCAATTAGAGTAATTATGTTTTTGCTTCCTAGAAAAAGGAAACCGCTGTATGGGTTGACTCCTGTGTCCAGTCATTGCTTTCACCTGTATCTACTTTAGAAAGTCACACAAAATTAGAGTGATGCCTATACATATAATAATAGAGGTCTTGTCTGTGAAACTTTTAAAAACTTATCTTTAAGCTGAGTCATAAAATTAAAAAACATTTTTCTCACATCTTATATTTCATATGAGATTTTTGTTTAATATGATTTTTGGTCTTCAAGATTCTTTCAAATATCCCATTTTTAAATGAGGATAATACTTTACTCCATAATTGTCTACAGCGAAATAATCTAAATACCAAGGGGTGTGTGTGTGTGAAACCCGCTGATACTTTTCCAGGTTTGCGGTAGCTCTGAAACAGCTGAGGATCCTCCAGGAGATAACATATAGAAGGGAGGAAGAGATATTTCATGGGGATGTTGCTGCAGCTCTGTACATGATTTACATGATTTGGAAAGTTTTGCAATTAGAATAGTTTCTCTTACATTTTTGTAGAATTTGGGCCTATAGCATTCTGTCTACTTGAGAAAACATGACACAATTGTCTTTGAGATATTTTGTTTGCAACTACTCCTAGAGACAACTAACCTTCCTGCCTGAAAGGTTCTTTTATCTCCTACATTTTTTTACAGATAAATATACACAGGAGACAAACATTTTAAAAGGAGGAAAACCCTATCCTATCAGTAACAGAAATGTAGCTTTTATTTCATTAAAGTACTGCTATGAGCAATGGCATATACCCAGGGTTTTTTTGTTTCTGCTGTTTTGTTATGTTTTTCTGGAATGTATGATTTAAAAACCTGTGATAGTAGAGCTTTTAAAGAATAAACAGATGTTTTTATGTTCTAGTGCAAATGAGTCTCAGTGGCTTACAGCTATCTCAGCTAAGGTTTTTTTAATGGCTGTAATGTTTATTCAGTAAGCTTTTATGGAACCCTTTTTACTGAAAACTACCTCAACTAACACTGAAATAACAGTGAACGTGCACGCACACACAAACACACATCAGCCCTCTCAGTCCTGCAGAGTTATAGTGTGGGACATCTTCAATCACATCCACAGTGCCAAATGTGCTACAGAGTGTAAGATGAACATAGAGCCAAGGTCAGAAAGCACGTCTTCATACTGAGCTGTTGACAAAACATGCTATTCCCAAGCAGCTAAGAAATGTTTTTCTAAATAGTTTTGATTATATCTATTAAGCCCTGGGCTCCTTTAGAGCCCGTGGGTTATGGTTACAAAAACTTCATGAGAAGGTAAAACAATATGTTCATTGTGCCTATGTTAGTGAAAATCTCTAAAACCTATCTACAGATTTATGATCAGTTTATTTAAAAACAAGCATTTTCAGGTATATTCTAGTACCTCATTTTCATTCATGAAGATCTGCCTTGAGTGTTATTGCTATTCTTCAATATTTAAGAAAAATCAGATTTATACATATTGTTAAAACTAAAATGAATTTACACTTTTACATTAAGCTCACAGTAAACCATAAGCAATTCCTTGTGTTCATTGAAAGATGTGGATTTTGCCATGGAAAGAGACAAAAGGTCTCATACATAAAGATTGATTATTGCATTTACATACAGTAAAGTTTTTCACCATTTTAAGTCACTAATATGCCCTACTAGACTGGCACTATCTTATTAGCTGCATTTTATTTTTATTTAGATAAATTTCCACAGATTAGAAAAGCAGTCTTAATATTTATTGTACAGACAATAGCTCCAGTGTGAAATTACAGCTGAAAAGAAAGGTCTCTGGATCAACAGGTTTAATGTTTTTATTCCACTGGGAAATGCAACTGCAGTATTCGAAATTTTGAAGATTTTTGTAGAAAACTGAAGATTTTTGTAGAACATCAGTAAGATTGCTTTGCAACAACTGATACTGCTCTACTAAAGCTACTGAAAGGTTCAGAAAAAACTGTAGAAAATACTAAAAATGCTGAATTTTGAAAATCTAACAAATAAAACTAATTGAATCATTTGGAATAAACACTCTTCAGTAAAAAGAAGATTAGGTTAGGGAACGCCTAAATAAACTGGACATAAATAATTTGGGACTGTGTGGAAAGCAGCCAGATGTGCTGAGGGAGTTGGCCAATGTCTCAATTATCTTTCAAATGTCATGACCATAAGGAAAGGTTCCCAAAGCTGGGAGGAAATCAAATGTCTCCACTGTCTTCAAGATGTACAGAAAGGAGGATCCAGAAAGTACAGGCTGGTCGGTCTCATCTTGAATCTTGGGAAGGTGATGAAGCCAACTATCCTGGGAACCATTTCCAAACACAGTAAGGACAAGAAAGTGGTTGGACATAGTCAGCAACAATGTATGAAGGGGAAATCATGCCTGACTAACCTTGTGGCTTTACGCAGTAAAATGACTAGTTCAGAGGACAAAGGGAAAGCAGTGGATCTTGTACACGTCAACTTTAGCAAAGCTTTCAACGCTGTCTCCTTTTACCTTCTCAGAGACAAGATGATAAAGTATGAGGTAGATAAACAACAGTGATGAAGACTTAAAACTATCCGAACTGCTGGGCTCAAAGGGTTGTGATCAGTGTCCCAAGGTCCAGCTGGAAGCCACTGACTGGTGGTGTATCCACAGGGCCCACACTGGGGCCAGCACTGTTGAACCCTTCATTCATGACCTGGATGATGGGAGAGAGTGCACTGTTCGCAACTTTGCCATTGGGAAGAATTCTTGATGGACCAGATCCTGTGCTGCCATTCAGAGGGACCTCAACAGGCTGGGAAAAAAATGGGTAAATAGGAATCTCATTTACAACGAAGGGAAATGCAAAAATCTTGTCCCTAGGAAGAATAATCCCATTAGGGGGTACAGAGTGGGGACCAATTGGCTGAAAAGCAGCTTTGCAGAAAGGACGTGGAGGGTCCTGGTGAACAAAAAACCTGGGCATGAGCCAGCAACATGCCCTTGTGTCAGAGGCAGTCAACAGCCCGTGGGATGCATTAGGCAAAGTGTCACCAGCAGGATGAGGGAGGTGATCCTTCTCAGCACCTGGTGAGATACATCTGGGGTGCTGGGTCCAGTTCTGTGCTCACTGATGCAACAGAGACATGGACATACTGGATTCAGTCCAGTCAAAAAAAGGACAGGAAGATGGTTAAGGGATTGGTGTATCTGATGTGAGGAGAGTATGAGGGACCTGGGACAGTTCAATCTGGAGAAGGGAGGGCTCAGGGGAAATTTCCACGTGTAAAGATACCTGACAGACTGAGAGTAAAAAAGAAAGAACGAGACTCTTTTCAATGGTGCTTATAGAAAGGATAAGAAGTAATTGACACAAATTGAAATACAGGCAGCTAACAGCGCTCAACACTGAAACAGTAGTGGAGGACCTATTTCTCTCCTTTGCTTAGCATGATCATTTTGGAAGTCTTTTAAAAAACTTTGTTTTCTGCAGAGGCATTTAACTGAGCATTACCCCCTTCAAACCCAAGGATCTGGGAACTCTTCCAGAGTGGACAACACGTGGGACTGCAAGAAACAAGGAGAGGAAGATTAGACTGGCTCCATGGTGCTACCTCTGTTCTGTGATAAGACTGGACAGTACCTTCCAGAGCAATCCATGTAACCTTTTTGTGATTCCTAAAGGCTACACAAAGAAAAAACCAGCAATTTTCTTATGGAGGACTTAAAAGATCTTTGCAGAGAATTGATAGTATCAGATGATATAAGTCATGAATGCAGAAAAATACCCCATATATGTTAAAATTTAGTGTCTGTAACGTGACTTACACTGAACACAAAACTGCATGGCATCATGCAGTAAAAATTGTGCATAGATGCTTTAGGCAGATTTACAGTTTAAACCATAGGACAAAACAATAAACTTCTTGTATCCACCAATATCATTAGGAATCCTTTATATGTGAAAGGTACATGTGTATGTATTTACACAGACACACAAACACACAGAGACATAGACACATACTCTTTAAATGAATTTATAAACATATACACACACATGTAAGTTACGATGAACTGCTTCAGACCTACACTAAATGGAGGCACAGAAAAGTACAGATGGAATTTAAGATGACAAGATAAAAGGAAAAGGAATATTTGGTGGGTTTAACTGTTTTCTAGTTTGTACACTAAATGCTAGTACATAGTGTGGAATATTGAAAAAGGCCTGAGCTTTGCTGTGGAGAGAGAATACAGGGAAGCAGTGGACAGTTTATAGAGCTGGACAGAAAGTAAAATATTCTAAAATTTTCACAAAATGGGGGGAAATGTTTTATGGAATATTTGGCAATTTCTTTCCCTACATATGTGATTGCATGAGTACACACATACAGACTAAGGAGATCAAATCACTCAAACAAGATGATAAATCCCAGATGCAAGCCATGGATGTTCTCCATCTATATATAAAAGACAAACCCTTGGGGAATCTAGCCACTCTTCAAAATATTTAATGGCACAGAGAGGATGTGGATCTTGATCCTGCAAACACTTAAACATGCTGCAGTGTAAGCTGTTAAATAGTCTGAAGAAGTCAAGTGTGTAAAGCTAAATATATAATTTAGTTGCAAATTGGAGGTTTTAAAACACAGCAGAATGTATTGCTTTTAAAACTTCCATTTTTTTTCCTTAGCAATACCACACAAAGCAGGAAAAGATAATCACAGCTTGAAAATCTTCTAGTAGAATTCTTGTAAAACCAAAGATTACACTCAGAAGGGGCGACTGTCATAACCTTTATGTTCACAGATGCCAAAAAGATGCTGGTGGTCTAGGGATTATCTTCAAATACACAATGCTAAGGCTCCAGTTGAACGGCAGGATATCTGTTCTTAGCATAGCAGCAAGTCTGGAAACAGGGGGGTAAGAACATCACAAAGAGTCACAGATCTGTAGAAGGGGAATTCCTAGTTTTACAAACCATCAAGTGTAATAACTCTAGATTAAATCTGTATCATCAAAGAGGAAAGAGGTGAAATAAGGTCTGACTGATTACATTGCCTTTGCAGAGAGGGCTTAAAGACTGAATGTTTTAACTTCATTAAACCTCCTGTTAATGGATTGTGAAGTTTAAAATGACCCTTCATCCACAAAATACAGATGAGCTGGCTTCTACATATGTGGGGGCACTTTGAAAAGAGAAGCCAAGCAAGTTATTAGGGACTGGGAGGGAAAGAAATGCTACAGAGGACATCTGTTTAAAAACATGTTCTTAGTTCTAAGACTGCCACTATATACAAGGTCAATAGTAATTTTTTTGCCTTGCCTGTATTATCTTTCTTCTTTTTAATTGAAAGTCTCTTCTCCTATGAAGAAGAAGACAAAAATGAACAGATTTTAAACCCTGTTATATATGTAAGCTTAGACCAGTCTAAATACAGCAGAATGAAAGGAAATATTTCATCGTATTGATTGCTTTTACTTCTAAACATCCTCACTTCTGAGCAATAATCACTTTAGGTTAGTAACTAAACAAATCGCATTTGCTTTATGACAGTTAAAGAACAGCATTGACCAGGATAATTATTCTTTTCATTGGAATTCAGAGGGCATCAGCTTGGAATAGGCCTAGTGGGACACAGTAGATGTGTTTGAGATACATGTTATCTATCATCCTGTACGTGAAGCTTTAAATTGTGATATTTTACATTTTCACATGGGACTAGTAAGCATTAATTTCCATCACATTTCAGGGCAGGTTACAAAACAAATTTTTAACAGGTGTTTGAGGACTATTGAAGATATGGGAACTTTTATTATCCAGTGCTTTTCATGAGCTCATTTTTTACTTTTATATTTACCGACTGTATTTTAAATTCATGATAGTCAATTCTACAAAAGTATTATATGCAATGGAAAACAAAAAATACATAGGCAGGACTGAAAGAAAACCCATTTAAATGCAAAGCCTTCTTTTCCTAATTACTGGAATTGCATAAAAATCATATAAGTCCTACAGCCAACTTTTACCAGCACAAAGTCATGTAGTTCAGTGAGGCCCACCAGTGTAAGTGGAACTATTACAACAACCAATATTTTCCATTCTTTTCAACCTTTCTCCCCCAATTGCAATCAGACATTGCTGCAGTTTAACAGTATAATTTCGCTTTAATTTTTACAGTCTCAGCAATGACCGGCTGAAAGTATTCTCCAAGCCCATGGGTGGCCTCTGAGACATATGGAAAAGGAGTGGAAAACTGAACAGTATTATAGACCAACAGGTCTAATAGGAGATTATTATTGAAAAGATACATTTATTTAATTTCATATTTTCATACCTCAGGCTCACGAAGATGAACATTTAGAATACCAATAGAGTAGGATGCTCTATGACTTATAGTAAAATTCATTTTGTAGCTCCTTAAAGCACAGCAGCTCAAAGCTCTTCCAGATGATAAATTTCACTTAACTGAAAATTGAGATATGATAGGAAATAGGTCTGTATTTCAGCAGCACTAGCCTTTCCACTGCTGACAGAAAAGATACAGGAGTTCATGGCTTTGTTCTATTCACCTATCAAAACCTTCAGGTATTTGTCAAAATCACGTTTCTTCTCCAGAAAAAGCACAAGCTGCTGACACTTCTTCTGAATACTTCCAAGTTTGAAGGAGTGTTGTATGATACTAAGTAACATACTGTAAAATAAAATGTTACCATTCCAGCAATGGCACTCAATATCTTTCTTGTTTATATATCCATATATGTACACTTATATATCAATTTATTTAATAATTAGTTTTATTTAAGTAATACTTTGCTATTTCTTCATAGAAAACAGAGGGGTTTATATCCCTACAAAATATTTAGTGCACTATACAAGTAACACTTAAGCAGATTAAAATCTTCTTTACAGCAAAGGAGATAAGTTGCTCCAACAGGCTGAAATGAGTCTTTGCTTAAAGAATGTAAAGGAGTTCACTCAACTCATCTGCTTACATGTTTTCTCAAAAACAAACAATACCCTACCAAATGTAACAAGTCAGCCATGATTTCCCTTTGTCAGGACCATAGATATAACAACGGCAGCTCTGAAGCCAGACAACTACAGTACAGAAAGGGTGCATTTTAACTGGAAAAAAAAGAAATTATGTTATAATCATAGGGTTTGGGGAAGGACTAAGGCAGAGACAAATGTCTACAGATAGCCTGTGTAGGAGAGACAACTTGGGGAAAACCAATACACTACAACCTTGTGCTAGATGAAGAAATCAAGTAGCTGTTTTGTTGGGTTTTCTTTAAATAAGTAGTAGGACTATGTCTGTTTAGATTCTATTGATGAAGTTATTGTTTGATTCATTCTTGCCCTATGTAGTCACTGGAACAAAACTTGTATCATAAAAAAAGATGCCATAAGGATTTATTTGTTCTCCCACTGACCATCTGGCTTTCATTCTCGGATTTACTTATGATCTATTTCTAAAATGACAAAACTGAGATGACTAACAATATTAAACATCAGAATACAGAAGTTAATTTTTTTTTATCCTTACTCAAAGCTCTGTCTCCATAAGCCATTTTATCTCATACAATTCACATCAAAATTCCTAACTATAGAGGAAGAAAGGTAACGAAACAGCATCTTCCTGTTACAATAGCATTGCAAGAGTACTTAAATCAACATTATGCCAGAAAGACATTCAATTAAAAAAATTACATAGTATTTACCATAGTTATTTATACTGCCAATACAATGGGAATTAATATTTTAAACTAATCTAATTTAGATTTTTTTTTTTTGCTGTCTGTCTAAGTAGAGCTTTTCTTTCACAATATTTCTGTTCCTTCCTATTGTTAGCTTCAGAACCTTAGCTATAGATTCACAAGCCTGCTAAGGTTTCCCATGTAAATCTGGCAATGGTTAGGTAGCTGTTTACCCTGTAATTTTATGCATCCCTTTTTCTGCACTTCCACTTTTTACTAAAGATTAAGAACATAAGAAAAATCAAACTATATATTGCTCTGTAGTGCCTGAGAGTGACCATAGAGTGATTAGAGAAAACAGAACACACAAGTGAAATAATTTCTTGTCCTGTTCTCACTTTTGTCCAGTCTGATGCTTTGGTTTTCCTGAGCCAGACACCATAGCTGCATCATGTTTAACACTTCTTGAGATTAACAGCCCTCAAAAGTAGTTCAGTGTAATTAATTTAGCACTAGGCTTTTAAATCTGGTGTCCTACTGTATTGTAGTGGATTTTCACATCGGTCAATTTTTTTAGAAATCCAACTAGCAACACTACTGTGCTTGATTTTGTAAAAGAGTTTTTGAACATTTTGTTCATTTCTACGTCAAAACAAGGTCTGTGCTTTGATCCCGTGTCATTACACTTCTGTCAGACCAAGTCATGCTCTGTTCTTTTAAGCATGTTAAAAACCAATGATGTTTAGCTAAAAATTCAGATGGCCAAACCATCAGAGAGGGAAGTTAACAGGGCACTAGACAGAGATTGTCCTTCCAGTTTCTTCAAACTACAGATGATAAAAACCATTTTCATAACTTCCTGTGCCAAGAAAATGCTATCTGCAGTGAGATATCTTACTCCTGTCCAAGGAAAAGACATAGTTTTGTCTGGGGAGCAGCCAGGAAATACATATTCCATTAGTGTGAGGCAGGGGAATCTGTTTTCTTCAAAATTCTTGTTTAAAGCCTCAACAAAGCCTAATGGAAAACGGCAAACGGGGAAAAAAAAAATCACATCTGCTTCTCTCTATGAGGACACTTCTCAGTTTTTTCTTACTATATAAAGATACACTTGAAAACAGACATGCTGGGTGAAATCCTCAGAAAAACCAATGGATTCCCAGTCAATAGAGCTAACTGATAATCTGTGCTTCTGCTCCTTTAGAGTGCATCTGTTCTTACCATCGCAACCTACGTTAAGTCAGTAAATATTGCCTTTCCCTACAACACAGGCAAAGGCTTATGGAAAGGCACAGACTAACTTACTGCAGCAGTAAAAGCTGAGGAATCCTCTGCTTGTACTTCCTTCCTGTTATGATCCTCAGCTGTGAACTCTCTCCTTGAGAGACCACAGAGATCTTTTCATAAAACAAAGGCAAAGAATGTGCTTTTCCTGCTTTGGTGAATGCATCTTTCCTTGCCAAGCCAGCCAAGGTTATTTATTTGTATATTCGCTGTTATCAGATAGCCATGGAATGTGGAAAGGATGTGCCATGTCTGTATTTGGACACAGCCAGAGTTGGCTGCTCAGTGATCTTACTGACTTGCTACCTAGTAAGCTGTTACTGTATATAAAGTAAAAGCTGGAAAGAGAAGACATACACCCAGAAGGAAAGAAAGCAGCTTTTCGCACTAGGATTGGGAGATTTTTAATCCCCCTTCTTCTTGAGGGGTTTTACTAAAACATGTTTTAATGTTTACACAAACAAAGCCTTTGATACTAAAAAAAGGTAATGCAAGAATTTGAGAAAAATATTTCATTATTTGTTCATCATCTGAATAGGTTATATATTTTAAGAATATTTTTTCTCATCTGCATCCTAGAAGAGGACGTAACTTAGTCAAGGCTTTTATCCAGTAATGTGAACTTTTATTTCACAAGTATCAAAAATATTAATGCAAATACAAACAGGTGAAAGTAAGTAAGACTGAATATGAAGTACACTATTACCTATAAGATCAATATTTTGTACCTTACTCAAGTAGCATTTATTCTATAAAGGCTGAAGAATGAATTTTGTGGTGTCCTACTTTTTTAAAATTGCAACTAAGTAAGCTGTACACACACAAAGAGAAACAGCATGGGAGACAGAAAGAGAAGAAATAGTAATTGAGAATTGTATCACACTCAACTGATCAATGTAATTACATGTCAGTGCCCCAGTTCAGTATGGGTAAAAAACAGATTATTCCATTACTATTCCACTAGTCAAGGGACTTCCCAGAGTTCAAAATATTTTGAGTAAATACAGCTGACAGACTACGAGTTAAGAATATAAAAATACTTGGTAACAATAAAAGAGTAAGGGGCTGATCCAAGGACAAGTTAATGGAAAGCCTAAGACTGATTTTATTTGGCTCTAAATAACCCCTGGAGATCAATTTCCTATGATTTACATTAAACCTTACACTGCTTATCAAAACCAAATTACATTAGATTTTTATACCAAAGTCCTTTACTACATAAGTCAAATACAGTATATACAAGAGGTCAAATACAAAAGAGAATTAGGGGCTAAAACATACTAAAGATGTCATTACTTCTGAAAGTTAAACAGGCTGTCAACGCTGAGTACATTTACATGGCAGTTTAAAAAATATCCTCTACAAATTTTAAAAGCATTTTGGAAAACAAATGCCACCCAAAAGCCAGTCAGTTTTCTGAAAGAGCTGCCAGCAGAATAAATTTAACCTCTTGTGATGCTGTAACGTTAGCCACAGAATGACTGAAATAAATATATGCACGTGACCATTACTGGTTCTTTATTTCTATTTATTTGGTGTCAAAGATAGGGATGGGGGATAAAATCAAATATCTCATTCTGAAGTGGAACTAGCAAAGTGTCTTTTTGTGTCTTCCTACATCTTAATGATGTTTCTGGACATTAGTTTCAGAGCTGTTTTAAATCAAATGAATGTTAGCTCAGTTAAAAGTGACACAACCTACAATTTGAAGGAAGATTGGAATTTCACTTTAAGGACAGAATTGATTAGACAAAGAATGTTAACAATTTATTGTTTTGGAAAAGACAAGTTCACTTACCATTCACATATATGAACTGGTACAAGTAAAAAGAAATTATTTTTACAAACAGAAAGAACTAAAACCATTAAAGGGCAAGTGCGAGAGAACTCATCCTTCTCTGATAATTTTGGATCTGCTTAGAGCTGCAGGCTATCTCTCAGCCATCTGCTCCTTACAGGAGGGGTGTTATCTGCTGAAGTCAACTCTTTCCAAACATTCAGCACTTGGCATTACAACAATAACCTTTGAAGCTTTGCAGGGAAATTTCTCCCAACTTCCAAGTTCTGCTCACAGCTTTATTTAGAGTTAACATCCATGCTCTATCTCTGCACAGATAGCAAATACAGCAACATAGGTTTAAAGGGCTTGCTCAGATTTACCTTGCC
Organism: Neopelma chrysocephalum; assembly: GCF_003984885.1. Classification (NCBI taxonomy): domain Eukaryota; kingdom Metazoa; phylum Chordata; class Aves; order Passeriformes; family Pipridae; genus Neopelma; species Neopelma chrysocephalum. The sequence goes on along the minus strand of NW_020897726.1, from coordinate 6,349,549 downwards.
TACAATACAGAGAGGCTTAACAGTACAGCACAGAGGATTCGTTTAAGAAAGGCTTCCATCTCTTAGATCCACAATTTGAAGGAAAAGCCCTATAATAAATCAGATACAGTGGGCAATTTTAGCTTAAGCTTAATAAGATTCTTCTCTAACTGTTTATCTGAGTTTATAAAACATGGCTAAGAATCTCTAAGTGTCAGAGTTGGTAATTCTTTGTTTAGGTCAGCATCCATCCACCCAGCTGTCCCCAGTTCTCAACCTCTGCTTCCCCTCTCTTGTGCCCTACCATTCACACTAATTACTTGTTATTCCAAGGAGGCTACCACAAGCATTGCCTTTCTTCTAGGTGATCCTCTTATTTACCTTTGAGTTGGGGGTTTAGATACAACTAGAAAAAACATTTCTGATTTTGTCTGGACCCAATAACTTTTAAAACTCAAAGGTGATTTTTCGTTTCCAGTTCACATCTAAGCAGCTATGTACACCTATATGAACATATTTTGGCTAACACTGCTGATTGTTCTTCCTGACTTAGTTACCTAAAATAGTTAAGGCTATTACTCCTTTAATCAACCTTCTATCCACTTGCCTGCTCTCCACTCTGGACTGTTTCCCCAAAAGCAATTTGAGATAACATCATCTTGTTAAATAATGTATAAGACATTATGTATTTTGTACATATTAAGTTAATGATCTAAGGTGCACTGTTACAGACATCACACTGGCACATTACCAATACAAGTGTCAGGTGATGAAGTTGCTATGTTGGCTGTATTTATAAGAAAATGCCTTCTTTCTCCTTTGACATGTTTTCTAGGATTCCTGTTATCCATACACACATGCCAGAGCTCACAGTAATGAACTTATGCAGATAACCATTAACACAACAATCTAGTTGCAGATTCAAGAACTTAGCATCAGCAGAGTCACTTTCTTTGTTATCTGAATTTTTAAACTTTTGCAATGATTCTGTTTTCAGCATTGCCCCAGTCATGTTCCTTGTCATCCAACACGTCTTTCTTCTTCAGTTTATCACTGTGCTCTTCCCTCCCTAATAAGCCAGTACTGAGCCAGCAAAAGCACTTCTGCTCGGGCTTCCTTCAAATAAGTAATTTAGTTCATTCATAGACAAAAATTTAGAATATACCTCGAAATATACATTTAAAAGCTTTACCAAACAGATTGAGATTACTAAACTGGTTAGCCTTGGAATAATTTTCAAGACCAACCTTAAATCTCTCTTTCTTCATTGTTCATCATAAAATACACTCTGGAAAATGTTGCTTTGGGCTGCAATGTCTAAATGCTCCCTAGCATTGATATCATCACTCCCTGTGTGTGTTTTCAGTTGAATATTAAACTGTTTACAACAGGAATGACTTGGACTACATAACCATTTATAGCATCTTAAATTCTTCATTTGACAGTCTCGATTTTCCTCCCAAACATCCTGTTACTTAATAATATGCACATAAAAAATTCTAGTTTGAGTTAATATTCCATTTTAAATGAGAGAGGTGTTTTCAGCAGTGCAAACCAATTTACATAGCCTATGATTTACTTAATTAAAACTACAGAAATTATGGACTAAAACTTTCTGAAATTGCAACCTGCTGGAAAGATCTATTCTCCAATTATAAGCATGAGTCTGGCCTAGAATTACTTTCATTTTCCATAGATTCACTCTCATTGACACAACTCTGTCACCATGAGTGCCAAGTACTACTTTTGGCAAGTTGTCAGCTCTTTTAGCCACAATATGCTCTTTCTCTTCTGTCTCTGTAAGAGGCTGATAGTAGGAGAGGGAGCTGGTAGAGGAAAACCAGTCTGGAAAAGATGAAAGGTGTCTGTACTCCAGGAGCCATTACTGCCACCTCTTTCGATCCCGTAAATGATCCATGACCAAAGGTGTAAATTCTCCTGTAAATACCACTCCATCATGATTTAGCAGGCGCTCAATGTTTAAATTTTGTCAAAGCTTCTCATATCTCTCTTTCTACGTCCAGATTTTGTAACTTGCTGTGTAAAATACCTCATTCTCGCCTCTTGTCTTATTTATAAGCATGTGGTTTTAAAAAAAATTAAAATTAAAACCCAAACTAATTTCAGACATATGCAGCTTTTGAGGATAAAAGTTTATCATATCTGCTAACAAATAACCCAGACAATTGAGTAAACAATTAAGAAAACTAATTTTTAAAATTTCCCTGAATGCTTAAGACAAAAGTATCTACCTGAGAGAACTGTCAGAAATCCAAGACTCCACATTTAACTCAGGTTGTGCCAGGGATTCCTTTTAAAAACTCACCACCACCGTGGAGTTGAACTGCCTCTTGCAATGAAGAGGCTCAGGGTGTGTAAGCAAAAGAGGACAGATTACCCCCACAACGCTGCTGTGCATCTGCCCCGACTCCAAGCCCTGACATCTCCTTCTGCAGGGAAACCTGCTCTGCAAACAGCCACCCGGGTTAGTACCTCCTGGAAGTAGCCCTCTTTGACCATTGTAGCCTGAAAAACTGTTCAGTGGGAGGCAGTAAGCTATGTTTCAGTGTCATGAACATTTGTTAGATTTAGGTCTACATGTCCTACAGAAAATATTAAACATTTCTGTGGACTGCTGTACACCTTGGTGTGTGCAAGGTAGTTCAGTGCCTGCACAACCTCAGGCCTACAATAGAAAATATCCAGATTGCCAAATCTAAAATGCTGAAATTTATTCTGTCCTTTGTCCTCTGAGAGGTATGAGGAATATCTCTCAGCAAGTCTTGAAAGTTGGGCTCTTGGCACTGTTAAATGTTTGCTAAACTCAGTCTGCATTAATGGTAATGAAGATTACATATAATAAAGGTTAAAGAAATATAAAACACTCTTAGTGATCTATGGAATGACCAATTTGAAACCGGCTCTTCTTCAGCATTTTACTGCACATTAGAAAATAAATACCATTCTGGGTTGGAGGGCAGTAGGACATTGCTCACGATGCCGACCAGCTTTGAGTCTGTCTGGGATAGGGAAAAGCATCTTTACAAAGCCCTCAACAAGAACTAACGACTGTTGTTCGTTTTCCTGCTGAGAATCCTCAGCAGGGAGCACCAGGCAGGGGATGCCACAGCGCCCCGGGCACAACCCCCAGCCGTGTCCCCCCAGCGCCGGGAAGGGACAGGGAGTAGACAGGGACAATCCACTGCGACCCCCGGGGGGCCGGGCTGGGGCCGGGGCTGGATGGGGGGCGGGCGGAGGGCCGGGCCCCGCCGAGGACCCCCGAGGGAGGGGCTGCGCTGAGGAGCGGGGTGGGCGCAGGGAGCCCTTGGAGGAGTGGGGAGACACCGCCTGGGCCGGGAGAGCCGCGGGGGCCGCGGAGAGGAGCCATGGCAGGGGCCGTCCCCGCAGCCCCGCGCCTCTGGCTCTGCGCGGCCCTGATGGGCTGCCTGGCGGCTGCCGGGGCCCGCCGGAGAGGTAAGCGGCGCCGGAAATCGGGCACCAGGAATCGGGAGCGTCGCCGCCAGCAGGTGGCCGGGAGGGCGCAGGGCGGGAGGCTGCTTCGGGCGGCGCAGGGCGGAGGGGCAGCGCCGGGTGCTCCCCTGTGCCCGTACATCGCCTGCGCATCGCCCCGCAGTTACGTCCCACTGGTTTCACTGGGAGAGGCATAACTTTATCAACAGAGTGGGAACTGTCCACGTAGTGCACTTGCGGAGAAGACCTGCCTAAGGAAACTCGAGGACCAGGAGTGCTGGTTGTCCCACTCTCCCCTCATGGCGCTCTTGAGGAGCCATGCGTTGCCATGCACCTCCTTGCGGTGCGTTGGCACATCCTTACCTGGGACTTCTGCAAACCCCGTGTCTGTATTGTTTCAAATTTCGGACAGAGAATAAAGAGTAGATGCAATAGTGTATTACATTGAAAACGACTACAAAAAGTTCTATAAACATATATTTTACGTTTTTATAAAGGTTATGCAATTATTTACTACCTTTGCAAAACACCCCTTAGGGTGTGGACATGAGTGGTTGAAAAGTGTTTTTAACACCAAGTCAAATAAGGCTGTTTATAAAGATGTAATAATGTGTTCGTGTTGATTTGATTTTCTTCGTTGTTCTGTGCATAGGAATAGTCATATTCCTGTTCAGTGAGATTGCAATACTGTCATTGCTACAACATTTTTGCTCACATTCTCATTTGTCTCATCCAAGGAAATGGCATCTTTTAGGTAGTTACAGTAATTTTTATATTTTGCTTTGAAAGTGTTACTCTAAATAGTTTTTTTCAGGATAACTTCTTCCAAAAAGTGAACTTCTTTTTATTTTAGTATTTTGGAAGAGTTTAAATGCACAAATACATCTAAGCACTTTTATTAAATGCAGTCCTAGTTTTAATTTCTGCCTTGGGATATTGATATGCTGCCTCCTTTGCAGTCAGTGGATGCAAGAAAAGGCACATTCATGATCAGAATGGGCACTTACTGAAGATACTGTTTAACTGGGGCCACTTGCCAGACCCTGACCTTTGGACAGGAGGAGATATAAACTGATAAGCTATTTATACCAGAGGAACTGAGTTGCTGGTCCTGCCACTCTGCCCTTGCCTATCTGTACTCTGCTGTGGCTCTTTTTCCCTTCTCTGCTCTGGTTTGCATTCATCATTTCTCAGTTATTGACTGCTCCATCATGCTGGAAACATGGACAGGTGGACAGTCATTGAGCCCTCTTTGCACATGGATGGAATAGAGATATGAACAGGAAGTTGAAAAGCCCCTCCTTTGTGGAACTCATTTTCCGCCTGAGTGCCTCAGAGGCAGTCATCAGGAGCCTTAAATATCGCTTTGGGGAAAATGAGCTCTTTTGTTAATTTCAGAAACCTCTTTGACTTTTGGTTAAGGTGTGGTATTCAGAGTACCTATTAGCCGACCCAGTTTATGTCAATCTTGATACAAACCCTGATGTGTTGGCAAAGCTTTCATCTACATCTCTCCCAATAGGCTCATCCACTGGCACAATACTACCCTTGTCTTTAAAATGTTGCAGCCTAGGGTCACATTTCTCAATATCTGCCAGGACCAAGAAGGTCTGTGATGGATCCCAGTAAAGCTCACTGTATTAATTCTGAAGACATCTGGGAAAAGGCAAATATGGAATCAAATTCTTCCTGGTATGCAGAGACTCCAGTTGAAGAACAGTAGAGACCTATATGCAATATATGGAGGGTTTGTGGAAAGAAGCACAGAATATGATAGAATATTCTGGGGAAACAGCTACATATATTCCCAGGACGGATTGCTTTTTCAGCAGACAGTATGTAGTATCTGGACCTCCAAATAGAAAAGAGAGTTTGACTTTCTAGAAATAAGTCTCTCCTGATCACATGTATCCTATTGCATGTATCTCCTTTGAGTTAAGTTAAACCAGAGGTGCACGATCTCCAAAGAAGCCTGAATTTCATGGTCTCAATTCTCAAGTATTCATTTGTGTGTTTCATAATTAGAATTTCCTTATTCTATGGCAAATATTTAAAATTAAAGTTATAAAATCACTAATATATTTAAAGGTCCAAAAAGAAATAATTAAAAAGAATATTCCCATATACGTGGAAAGATTTCCATCAAGAATAATCATGATTAAATGCTAAATTTTGTTAAAACTTACATGAGTTTTCCATTTTGTGTCAGAACACGTTAGAATTTTTCATGACTGTGGGTGAATTCAAGACAGCAGTAGTGCATACATCTTCCCATACTTTAATGTTCTCACACGCTAAGCAGAGTTGGTAGGTAAGCCTGCCCTGTAGGTAACTTTCCTCACCACTTTCCAGCTATCAGACCCTGTTTTCTGTTCCTTATAGTTTTGTCAGACTTTACTCACTGGGGAGTGACTCACTGGAGAGAGACAAGAGCACATAGTGACAGGACAGGGGATGACGGTTTCAAATGGAAAGAGAGTAGATTTAGATTAGATATTAGAAAAAAATTATTTACAATGGGAGTGATGAGGCACTGGAACAGGTTGCCCAAGAAGCTGCGGCTGTCCCATCCCTGGAAGTGTTCAAGGCCAGATTGGATGGAGCTCTGAGCAACCTGGTCTAGTGGAAGGTGTCACTATCCATGGCAGAGGGATTGGAACCACATTAAGGTCCCTTCCAATGCAAACCATTCTATGATTCTATAAAATTGCTGGGTGTTAGACACAGGCAAAGCTTTTCTGGAGCACTGCACCAAAATCAGTATTCATCATTCTGAGAATATTGTTATAAAGAATGTTTATATCAAAATATATTTTTATTTATGGCATCCTGAATAAGTAAATTGTGACTTCAGTGGAAAATTTAGCCAACTCTCTTCTTAATTGCCCAGGAGTCAACTCAGCTGTCAGATCAGACTCAGAAATTCTGGTATTCTGCTTTATTTCTGAATGAGTCTGCATTTAAAAAAAAACAAACTATCATAAAGACTTCTTTGAAATCTGATCCTTCATTTTACCTATCAGAAGAAGTAACTTTTTCACAGAGAACATGATATTAATTTCTTGTCCTTATCTATCCATAAATACGATAGTTTTATTTGTTTCTGCTGTTGCTGGAGTCAGACAGCATTTCAGTTAAACTCAGATGTGTAAAAAAGTAATTTTTATTTGTGTTATTGATGATGGTAGTTATTTTCAGTTGTTTTGCAGAATGTGTAAGGAAAGGAAAAGAAAACAAAATCAACCAGTATTACACAACTCTGAAGTTTCCATACAATAACTATGTAAATATTAGCATACTTCTAGAAAGGAAGAAAGAATAAACAAAATACTGGATGACATTTTAAAGTGATATGCATAATAAGAAACTTATAATTTGATCTTTAGTAGGATTTATAACCCTATTACAAGTGAGTACAGTCAGCTGCTCTAAAGATCTATCGAATGATGATCTAATTAAACTGTGGAGGAAAAGAAAATAAAGACTTGTTCCATGTCTAGCTTGATTTATTAATGGGGAAGGTAACAGATATTAATTGTTTCAGGAGTGGCTCAGTTACAGGAAAGGAAACTAATGAGGGTGCTCTATGAAAGGAAGAATTCCAATAAAAAATAGAGGACAGGAAGAAACTTTCACCATGGTTCATAAACTGCTTGTGCTGTAGCTTACTTGGAAAACATTTTAATAACACACATGACTGACCAGTGATTCTTCAAGGGCTTTTCTTTAAATTCCAGTGGAGGTAAGTTCTCTGTAAGGTCAAATTGTATGGACACCAATAGCCTACAGGCTACTACAAGCAACTCAGAAGCACAGTGGTGGCACAGTCAATCACACTGACTTCCAGCTGCCCTTAGAGGCTAGAAGATAAAGCTATTGTTGCCTGCCTGGGTAGCCTAAAGCCATATTGGATTAAATCTTCAGTCTTTTAAACACTACATGATTCTCATGCTGTGTGCTAAAAGAGATGAAGTCTGTTCTTTCACTAAGGCTTCTTCTCCATTTAAAGTAGGGAATTACCTGGTTTGGAAACTGTTTTATAGTTGTGGTTATCTAGACAATGACACAAAAAATGTGGAAGATTTTGCATTATTGCATGATTTGAACCAAAACATGTTTGCAGTCAGTGACACAATTATACCACGCAAGATATGTGACAAATACAGACAAACCCAGGACCGAAAACTGAAGATCAGAGCATTCGTATTCAAAATATAACATTAGAGAGCTTTACTTACTGATGCATTTTAAAATTCATTAGCAGCATAGTGAAAGCAAGAATTAAGATTCACTGTGTCATTCAGTATAATCTGAAATTCTGTTCACAGTCAGCATCAGTTGGTATCCATTTTTAAAAGCAAGGTAAATAGATAGGTGTACTTCAATTGTAATTTATTTATAAACATTCTTCTGCTTTATTTTTCTCTACTTTCACTTCCCAAGCACATTCCCGAGAAAGAATGGCTGTTCAGTATGTTGCATGTAAATATAACATTAGTCAGAATTTCTGTTGTCACTGTCTTTGACAGGAGTCATCTCAGCTGTCAGATCAGACTCAGAAATTCTGGTATTCTGCTTTATTTCTGAATGAGTCTGCATTTTAAAAAAACAAACTGTCATAAAGACTTCTTTGAAATCTGATCCTTCATTTTACCTATCAGAAATTTTGAGACATTTTTTGAGACCGCAAGGTCACTTAGATGTCCAAAAATAAGTTTTTCAGTTGTATTTACTTTGTTATAATTTAGCCTATCAGTCATGCAAATTGACATAAAGTGCATAACCAAGTGTCTACCCATTTCCATACACACTTTTGCTATAATCTGCAAGTACACATACAAACTGTATGCAACTATCCAACTACCTCTCATTCATTTGAGGAAATTCTTAATTTCATGCATTGGAATCCTGTAAAATGATAGTCTATTTACAAAAGAACTTTGGATAATCTTTACTTCAGGTAAGATTTTTATCTTCTAATATATCTGACACCCCATTTGTATTCAGGTATTCCACTGTATTCATCAGTGGAACCAGAAAGTCAAAATCTAGATAGATTGTATAAACATATTCCTTCCCTCTGTTTTTACATCTAGGGTAAATGGCTACTAATTTGCATGTATTGTCCACAAAAAAGAAGGAAAGTTATCACATGATGAATTCTATTAAATTTCAGAGTGCTAACGTGAATTTGTTGTTACTAAGACTTCAATATGTTTTTCTGTAAAACTAGTTTCAACCATATAGTGATATATCCTTATTTTCCCTTAAAAATACTCAACATCTTTTTAAAAATACTTGTTAGACATTCTGCCTTGATACTTGAAATACTCTTGCTCTGCAGTTCTTGAATGCTCTCCTGCTGGACATCAGATCCTGCAGAGTCCTTACCGAAGCGTTGATTTTGATTCATCCCATCTCCAGCAATCAGCTATTCAGGATTTGATCTGTGACCATTCCCTAACACCAGGATGGTATCGCTTTATGATTTTTGATAAGCCTGCTGAGATGCCAACCAAGTGCGTGGAGGTATTGTTACAAATCATTTGATTCCTAGAAGTAACTCTCTTTGCTGAAGAATTTTTCAGTAGAATAGGTATAAAAAAAAAGAATATGGTGGTTATGGAGACTGATGTGGAAGAATACAAAGTACCCATCTTTTCTAAATACTTGATTATATTAAAATGTATTACCTTGAAAATTGAGCCTTAAGCATTGAAAATTTTAGACTAAATGGGCAATAGCAGAAGATGATAAATCCCTTCTAGAGCACTCAAAAACTGTAATTTGTAGTCAGTGCTAAAGAAGATTTTCTCAGTGGCAGCATAGCAGGGATATCATGTTGTAAAGCTGCAACTATGTGATGGTCATTCCTATAGCAAAGCCATGTGAAAGCAGAATAATAACTTGAAGCCACATGAATCCAGTACTTGTGGAGCTTTTAAAGTGATCATGTCAGAGAGAAGGGATTACTCCCTAAGTGACTTGAACTAATAGAGCTAACTGAGGATGAGTTATCTTGTCATCTGCAAGCCCCCAAAGACTCAAGAACTACTTGAAATATTTAATACTTTAGATGTGTAATTCTTTATTTTGGAGCATACAAAAACCTGTAATATTATAAGATATGTCTTTGTAGTTTCCTATTTTAAACATTTCCATGTTTAAAAACCTAAGAATGTAATTAGAATATTTTACCCTTGATTTTTCTAAAAAATTGAAATTTCCTGGTCACAGTCTATTAAAAAGTAAAATAAAATCCCATCAATGAAGTGCTTCTAAAGGAATACAAAACAGTTAAAGTATACTAATGAATTAAATTGAGTTTATAGCAGCCTGTCTTATTTTTATTTATTTATTAAAACTTTGCAGCTGTATAACACCATTGAAGTATCCTTAATGTGCAGCTGACTCAAAGACTAAGAGGGATGTGCTGCAGAGGTTACTTGTTATCCAGGTTTTATACTGAAAAAAAAAAAATCAAAAAGTATGATTCCTGAAGGACTTTCTTTCAATTATGTTTTATACAAAAAAAAGGAAAAAGTTAATTAACTGGTTGTATTTTCTCAAAAATTGATTCTTTTATGTAAAGAGTTAGTATGAAAACCAGGCAAAAAACCAGTGTGTTTTTCAGAAGAGAGGTCAGACAAAATATCTACTCATCTCATCTAGGTAGGTTTTAGAAATTTGACTGAAATTCTCAGTGCTTAGTAAATATTGTTAAAAATAGGCTACCATTCTAACACAGAGGAGCTCAGATAATTGCAGTTGGAAAGAGATTGATTCAAAGCTTATTCAGCAAATTAAATTTATGCATTGACATCTGCTTTTTTGCATCTCTTGACAAAAACAAGACATTTATTTTGAATCTCAAAGTCAAAACATTAAAACCAAACTAAAATGCATATCTTGTTGAGGAAATTTCCTTCTTTCTTTTCTTTTAGGGGAACGTTTATTATAGCTGCATTTAATCTCTGTCAAAGATTCAGATTTAAACAATCCATCTCATTTCTGAGTACTTGTTATTAATTCTGTCCTTCTGATGGATTGATGGTGGGCTCAGAGATTCTAGATTAAGAAAGAAAAGTGTAATTTAGAGATAAGTGATTGCTCAGTGAGTCTGCAGTAGACTTTATACCAAGAGATCTAAAGACAAGTTGATCTGACACCTTGTTGCACTATCAGGTCAAAGAAAGGAATACTTGAGGCAAAAACTGAAGAAGAGGTTCTCAAAATCTCACAGTTTCAGATTTATAGTTTTCATGTAAATGTTTTCCAAATGCTGGCTTTAACATGCTGTGTCCCTCTGGTTGTTTCTCTTCAGTGTGCTTCCAGCAGCACGTGAAAGCCAGGAGTTGATCTTTAACTCATTCTGGTAACCCACGAACCAGATTCCTTCGTCTCCTCTTCTCAGAATTCATTTTTCTGTATTCCACTGGTGAACTCTTGTGTCTGTTAAATCAGACTTATGCTTTGGTTACCATGGTTGGTACTACTGCGAAGTTGTGGCCTTCAGGGCAGCTTCTTTGACCTGAAGACCTGACGTAGCCATGGCGGTGAGGGGTGAGGGAGAGTTTTCCACTGAAGACTTCTTACTCCATGAAGAAAAGTGCTGAACAAGGCTTTTGCTTGCAAGAGAAGGAGCAATAATCTGCTAAAATGACCTGTTCAATCAGCATCTGCACTACAAACCGTGGTCCACTGCTTTGTAAACACCAAAGGATTTAGGGTTGCTGCAAAGTCAATGTGATTGTTATGGGGTTGGAACAAGCATATTTGTATCTAAAGATGAGGAATTGAAAGACAGACGGGGCTTATGAGTTGTCTTGCATTTTCAGCTCAGGCCACATCTTTTAGAGGAAATCCAGGAGATTAGCAGAACCTTCAATTCGTGGCAAAGGGTGTTATATTCAGTGTGTGTATGTTCTGCCTTGTATTTGCTGTGATAGCATTCACACAGTCAGTTACTGCAGGTTAATGGGTGCAGAGTATCTCACTAAGCCATAACACAACTGTGACCTTCTTTGGGCAAAACGCTCAGTTGTGACTCCCAGTTAAGTTCTTCAGACAATAAATTATAGCCTGTCTTTAAAAAAACAAATTCATTAGACTCAATGAAGGACTTAAGTCTCTTTTGTGTACATTTGTATTCAACCTTGAGGAGGAAAGTCAGCAAGCCCTCTGTTACACTGTCTAAACTTTGCTAAAAGCTCATGCAGGTAATTAATTAATATGTACCTCTCATTAAAATGCAGCAACAGTTTGATTTAGCATTAACCATTTGATGATCTTTTTTCTGGTGGTGAAGATGAATCACTGTGGAACTCAAGCCCCTATCTGGCTGTCTCTGAGGGAGTCAGAATCCATGCCTCGACCTGGTGAGATCAAACAGTTAACAGCTTGTGCTACATGGCAGTTTTTCTTCAGCACTTCAAAAGACTGCTGTCTTTTCCGAATCCCTGTCAGGGTGAGGAACTGTGGAGATTTCTTTGTTTACTTACTGCAGCCCACCCAAGGATGCATGGGTTATTGTGCAGAAGGTGAGAAAATGCATGCTCTAATTCAGCTAAGTATGTGTGTGTTTATAAGTATGCTTCTGTGATACTTGGCTTAGCGGAAATGTCAGAAAATAGTTATGCTAGAATTTCTTGCAGTTCTTGCTTTTACATACAGTAGAAGAATGATTTGAAATGTTAAGGTGGGTTCAATTCAACCCTTTTTAACTTACATGTAGCACTCAACTATTATTCAAAGCTCAAAAACTTAAGAATTGAAATTTTCCATGTAATGAAGTGGGGTTATTAAGACCCATCTGGAAATAAAAATTCACTATACTTACAATGGCACTCATACTCCGCAAATACCCATTACTGCACATGCATAGAATTACGTATCGGAGTGAGCTTTGTCTAAGAACTTGACTAAACTGTATTTATATCTATTATTTAGCATTGTTCAGAATACTTTTGTTACTGTAATTCTTTTATCATCTTTCTGGAAAGCATACACTTCATTGCTAGAAGAAAATTTAACACAGAAATACTTTACTGATGCACACTTTATTAGTACTGTGAGAAAGAAATTTAGATTTTTTGCAATGTCTCACATTGTCTTGGACCCTTGTGCTGCAGAAGTGTGTTGGTGTTCACAGCTCAAAACTTCAGTATTTCATTATTCATGCCAGATTTTTCAGAAAACTTAGGTAAGGCATGGTTAAATCCTTACAGTTATACTGTGAAACACTGTGAAATAGGGACAAATTAGTGCAGTAGGAAATTCTTATTAGCTTGTATAACGTACCATAGTGAAAATGGTACGATATTTTTATGCATCATATACTGTAGTACTCTGAGTCATAATCTCTATTACTGACTGCTTTCAGAAGCTTAATAGCAAATCTGCCAGTGGGCTTTCTGGTGCCTTAGGGGCCTAACATTACATCTTTAGGTCCAATTGTTTGGTTTCAGCGTGCATGTGACTGAAACAATGAAGAATTCCTGCACAGTAGGACTTCCATTTACTTTGGCTCAGGGCTTGTGAAGAGGAAGGAAGACATAAAACCAGAGAGGCAGCAAGCTAGCAAATTTTTACTGTCTCAAAACAAAGCAGGCAAAAAGCATAACTCTTGTTTGGCTCTGCTGAGTGCTGTAAATCTGAAACACATTTTGAGTTTACAAGCACTCGTATAAGATGATGTTTTTGCATGAAGTGCACTGTACTGATGTGCTACTTCTAGTATCTAGATTACCATGTGTACTGTGTTTTCTCTTTCACACTTGATAACTGTAAACACTTGATGCAAATTTTCATACAGTCTGTCCTCTACATGCTAAGGAATTCAAACGTTGAATTGTGAAGTGTGGAACAACGAAGTCTTCTCTTCATTCTTTTTTGTGAATGGGATTTTCAGTGTTGTTGCTGCCCTTCTTATGTAGTTTGAGTGGAGTGACTAACCTCTTTCTGCTCCTGTTACAAATGCAAAGTTCCACTTATTTTTTTGTAGTATTCAAAGTACAAAACAATAGCAGTGCAAAAGCACTTTTTCTTAGGCCTCTGTAGAAAAGAGGATTTTTTTCAAAGCAGGTCTACACTGAATTTGGCTGTCCAGGGTTGCAGTTAATGAATAAATGTTCAGATGTGGATTTGGGGAGGCAAAATATATATTCAAGAGAATAGTTTAATTCCTTTTTATTCAGTAACAACATCTATAAGTATTGGCTGAGTACATCAGTAGTAAAAGATGCAGAGGTGGTAAATGTTTTGTATACCCTCTCTCCGAGGTGATTTCCAACACAAGCCTTTGTACTGACTGCTGCCATAGTTATATATGGAACAGATTACAAGATTGCCTCTGTTCTGCAAATTTGCACTTCAATTAGTGTTTTGTGATATTTGGTGTATTTGTAATATAGGGCAATAATTTAAGAGCACTGGAGCACATACACTGTATGTATGTGAATATACAATGTAAGAACAATTTATGATTGTTTCAGATGCAAAGCCACAGACGTGTGATCCCGAGGGAATGGAATTTCAAGGTGCCTGCAGCAGTGAGTATTTTGTTTTGATTTTCAAGATTTTCTGTGCATCTGTGACCCAATAATGTCAACATTTAGTTATATTCTGTCTTGAATAAAAACATGTTCATGTTATCAACAGTATTGCTTGGCTTGTTGCAAAATGAGCAGTTTGGAGGTAATTTCAGACAAATCTGAATTGCAAAACTAATTTCTCAGAATAATGTTTTGAGTAACGACCGAAATGTTAAAAAGTAATTGTGATAATTCTGATTTACAGATTAATTTGATTCTTTGGAAGTAAAATATAAGAGGAATCTGCAAATCTACAGTTGCTTATTCTGTTCCTTTCTAAATAGCCCTTTTCTTTTCCTTTATTCTTTTTTTTTCCCACTTTCTTCATAATTTGCGAAAGGCAAATTCTTTTGCATGTTGCTCTCTCCTATCTGGTAAAATAATTAATTGTATTTTATTCCCTTGTTTATGTTTTTGGTTTGTTATTTTTAACACCCCCCCCTTTATCACCTTCCTATTGGCTAGAATATAATAAAAGGTTCATAAGGAGTTTTTCTCCATTTAACAATTTATAAAAGGAAGATACACATTTGTGTTGATTCTCTTATAAAATTATGTAGTATTTCCACATATGAAAAAGGTAAATATTATTAGTCTATTAATTGGCAAAAGGTAGTCAGTGTCATTTTATCCAACACTGATTTTGTGCAGAATAAAAGGCACAACCCACACTTCTGTTTGAACTAGGTAACTTGGCCGCTACATCAGCTCCATCTGTGTCACCACCACTACCATCCGTTCCTGAAGTTGTAGCAGAGATGACCAAAGGCAGCATTTACTTAAGGTGTACCTTTGGCGTTCCTTCTGCAAACAGCTCTGTTGGATTCATCGTAACTTGGTCAAGACTTTCCCCTGAAGGTATCAAAGAAGAACTTACGCACGAAACAGCAGTTCATACCTTCTCACTTCTAGAACTAGATGGGATAAACGTCAGACTTGGAGACAGAGTATGTTAAAACTTAAGTATAATTTCTTTGTAACTTTGTAAATATGACCCAGTAGACACTAAAAGTGATCAGAGAGAGGTCCAGCACCGTGCTGTATAATTTTTCCTGGCAGAAACCTACTGTCTCTATACACCAAGAGTGCCCATACGAATGTGTAAATACCACAGAACATATCAGTAATTACCATTGCCTTTAAGGGTTTGAGACTGTCTCACTACAGTGTAATGTGGATCCAGGAGGTAAATTTTTATTCACGTTGCATATTCTTCACCATCTGCTGTGATTTTTCTTCAAAACTGTAAATTAGGAGGACTTTTGGATGCAACTGCATCTCGATGAGAGGCTGTAAGAGCCAGAGGCTGTGAGAAGCTGTGTTGCTGATTCATTAAATAGATTTTTTTTCTCTGAATCAATAATGAACTGCTGCTTAATGGTTTTGTCTCTAGGATTGTATTTAAATGGTTTAATTTCTGCCATCAGAAATTAATCAGTGTCAGTACCTGCATTACTTTCCACAGTAGCAGAATCAAGACATAGGCTCTCATAGTAACTTTGAAAAGCTTAAGCATTGGAAAAATCAATAAATATATATACAAAATACAGGTTATTTTTCCGGGTCAAAATAAAAACAAAAAAAACATGTAGTAGGTGTGCATGTGTGTGTTCAAGCCAAAGACAGGCTGCTTGGATGGCTTATGCACAACAACAACAATTGTTAATCCTTAAAAATCATTCAGGGACTTTGGTAACAGTCAAAGGGAAAGGCACAGTCATAATTTACCTCCTGCTGCTATGAATCTTTGGTTTGTTACAGGATTGGAAATTGCATGTGTGGTCAACATATCTCAAAACTGATACAACAAAATTTAAAGAAAAACAAAACAACAAAGCCAAACACAAAACCGAAGCAAAACCACAGTGTCTAGTAGCATGGAACTGGTTCAGTGGAGGGAAATCACAGCGAATTCATCATCTGGAAAAAGATTTTCCAGGCCCATAGCATCAGAAAAGCATAATCTAAGACCCAATGGGCACAAAAAATAATTAAAGGGCAAAAAATGTGAAATGGAAAAAAAGAAGCAAATAACATGTAATCAAGTGTAAAATGCATTTTTGCAAGATGTCATGGGTTGCAGAAATGGTGCAGAAAAAAATTTTTAAATCTGGGGAGAGTTAGGTATTAATTAAATAGGATGACTTATATGCAGCTTTTAGTTCAAGAAGTCTCTGCACCACTGGTAGTGTACACCAGGAAAAGGTCTTAGGTAACTCGATCTCTTTCTGTTTTTTTTTCTATGCTGTATTTACCAATTACCACTGGCAACCGGTAACTTCTGGTGCAGTCAGAACACTGGCCATGGTGAATCCATTGAACTGACCCATGGTGACTGGGTTTTGTCTTTATTTGACCACTTCATACCAAAAATGTATTCTATTATGCTGGTTTTGCCCTACAGATCTACTGTAGCAGTTCTGCTTTTTTCATGGAGAAGCCAGATATACAAAGCTCTTCAGTTGAGAGCAAGGAATTTTTTGCTGGAATTAAGGTAATTTTTAAAAAACATTATGTTTTACTTTATTGTAGTAGGAATCTTTGAGTATTGCTACAGCAGTCATTCCTCTGACTAGAAGACACTTAAAATGTATTAATTGTGAATTAATAGAGCATGTTGTCAGCTGAGGTGAACTTAAATTTGTCAAAAAGCGTAAGAGTCACAATTGTTTCTGTGCTCTTCATGTACTCAAGGTGCAGGAAGGCTGAATTGGCACCTTCCACACGCAGTGCAAGCCTTGGATTGCAGCAGCTTGAGCGAACTCTGGCCCAGTGTTTATAAACATGACGCCCATGTCTCAGACCTGAGCCCAGGGACACTGTTGTCCATTAGTTTAATGCTGCTGCCATTTCTGGCATGATGTTGTCCTGTGCCAACAGGCTCTTCCAGCATGTGACTGACAGGACAGTCTAGGCTGGGCCTTCTTCCCAGCTGGCTACAGGAGTGAGGAAAGGTGAGACCAACCTGATCTGGGCTTAAAGAGGGAAACAGGGACATGATCTGTGAGTTCTGTGGATACAGCTATAGGGACCCATTCACCAGCCAGGAATGGGACCCCAGTCCAGGAAAGACATACTGCATGTCCTTATGTGTTGGGTGTAGTCTTATTGACTTAGCCTGAGCTTATGTTTCTGCAGGATCAGGGCCTAGAGTTATCTCATGTAAGTGCAGGTCTGCAGTGTACACTGCAAAGGCCCAATGTGTTATTTTTGTTGCCCTGTGAGACTGAGTTCAGACTTTTACCCAGTGTACCAAGCTCAGCTGTAGGCCCCTGTTACTGATCTCTAATTGCATTTTCCATTATACATCTTTAGCGAGCTGTATTGTAAGCTTATGGAGAAGAATCCCAGGAGAAATATAGTGCTTTCAGACTCTTTTGGGAATTGTTACCTGTAGGTAACTTTCCTTCTCTTTCCCTCCCCACTCCCCCAAGACAGTACACCAAACTGTATCGTAGCTTCCAGGAGTTACTTGGAGAATACATTTTTGTGGGGTTAATGTGATTTGTTAGTTTCTTACCTTTCTATCTAGCCTTTACTCTTGCCTTTTCCTTATCCTTGCCCCTTTTCCCACCTCTTGAAGACTCTGGCTGTAGCATCCCCATCTTTTTTCCAACATGCTGCCACTCCTCAGCCCATGTAAACAAGCACTCCTAGCTGGTTAGTAAGCAGTGCTACAGTTTACTCACAGAGCATGCATTTTAAGTAGAGTTTCTTCTGTGTTAGATACATCCAGAAACTTATGATATATCAGAAGATGGGAAGGAATACAGACTGACAATAGAAAGTAGCATTCCTATTCCTTGTCCTGAGTTTAGCCAGCTTGAAAGTGACTGCAAAATCTCACTGACATTAAATAGTGTTGATGAAGGTAAGTATTACACTGATTTTGTTGCATTTTGTATGTTTAATATATTTTTCTAAATGTTCCTGCTGTATCTTTTCATGGAGAAGCTATTACACTGTCAAATATTTTCTAAAATGTTAAAGTGTTCACAGGCTGTATATGTTTCTGCTGAAAGTATGGAAGAGTATGTCCATATTACTTGTTGAAGTTAGGTGGTTTTTGACAGCTATTGATAGCCACATTCTTTTACTTGAATAGACAGAATACTTTAATACTTGTAAAGTTTAATTCAGTTAATTTTGTTTACCTGTTGTTTTCCAAATACTATATATGCAGTACCAAAGTCCTTGTTTTTTACTATTATTGACATTCTGTAGTACTTTCTCAAGCACAAGTCCCGTGAACCAGGAACAGCAGACAACCAATTTTATGTCACATTAGCAAGCCTATCATCATTTCCATTAGTCTATCAAAGCGAAAAATTCAAAAACAATTTCTTGGGTGTGTGTACGAAGGGGTAGATAGGAGGTTTTGCATGACCAAATGCAAGAAAAAAGCATAATTATTTTAGTTTATGAAAGAGTATGTAAATAAGGTATTATGTATATTAAAACTAGTATACAAAATGTGACTTATTTAGAGGAAAAATTCACTAATTACATATTTTCTTTAAAACAGGTAAAGAGCAGTTAGGTTTAAACTTGGCTCTTTCTTCTTGTCATGTGGATCTTCTCCAGAAACCCTGCAATAATGGAATCTGTAGTCAAGCTGTAATTTATTTCACTGCTGTGACAGACTTCATGCAGGATGGAGACAGAATTACCAGAATTGCAGTTGAACCTATATCCAGTGAGAATTTCCTGTGGAATGGCTATGTTCCAGAAAGCACACAGGTTGAAAATCTTCATGTTAAGCTCTGTAAACTGGCCAGAAGTATGGTTGATGTTAATGAAGTTTCTGTTTCAGTCATGACTTCCTAACACACACCAAGATTTCCAAGTACTCAGTTTTAATTGTTTTATTTTAATTTAAATTCTGTGTTTTCATTTAAATTAATTTTTTTTTACATTTTAGTATTGATATAACTACTCAGTTTGATTAAAAGCATAATATAATATCTGTACTAGAATGTAAACTAGTATCCCAAGATAAATAATGTACCTGAGTCTGTTTATTTCCAAATCTGACATGGCTTACTGTTTGCTACTTTGTTCTGAAGATTACAGTTAAGGATCTACCCACTGCCTACTGCTACTCATTTACTGATCCTCATATAATTACATTTGATGGAAGGTAATTACTGAATTGCTGCTCTTAACTTAAAGCATGTGGGGATTTTTTTGTCGGTGGTTTTGGTGGGCTGTTTTATTTATTTAAGTATTTACATATTTATTTTAAATCTCTGCTGGTAATACAAGTCAGATGTAGTTTTCTGTAACAGCACTGAGGTTTTTTGGTGTTTTTTTTGACAATAAGGATAAATGTGCTTCAGTTTGTAAAAAAAGCTTGCCAGTCATGATGAGGTTTGTAGTATTTGCATTTCTAAAGGCAAGCTTTGGGGTTGTGGCAAGAGAATTAAACAAATAGACTATTTTACTTTCTAGAGCCATACGTCAAGAGAGGAGAGGATGCTGTGCAGTCTGTTGACTATGAAAGATAGTAATGCTAATATATGAACCATGATAAAATGATTGATTAGACAAAACTTTTAATGCAAAGGTGTTTCCAATCAACAGCATTTCTGTGTGTCAGTATCTGAATCCTTGCAAGGATCAAGTTCCTAGAAGCTTTCTACTGTCTGTGTAGCATTTTGCTGAGTTTATTAGTGGCATTGACAGCACTTATTCAGTACTGTCACTTGCACGTCACTGGCCTTCTTTTTTGAAGTGAAGACAGCTTCCTTGGACACAGCTGTTGTGGTTTTGCTATGCTTCTTTCTTTCAAAATGTTTCTAATTCACAAAAGATGTCTGAACAAACACATGCTCCAAGCCTGAGACTTTCATATTCTCTGTTCAGTAGAAGCACATTTCTTCAAGTGGCAGGGTGAGAAGAAGAGGGTATGTTGCCTCCAAATAAGGATGTTCAGACCACAGCCCCACTCCTGTGAACTTGATAACAGAAGGAAAAATGAAGGTTGTGATTGATTCTCTGACAGAACTGTGACTAGTAATAATAATAAAGTCAATGGAGTTATCCTGATCTTGCAGTTTCTCCTTCAGTAGAAGTTTTAGGGATGTCTTCACTGATCATTTTAACTGTGGATGCATTGTGATCAAGCTTCCTTGTGAAGCAGTGTTTTACTGTGATGTGGTCTGTCGGAAAGCATATGCTGCAGGGAAAGAACTTTCTTTTTAAGGATAAATTATGTTGCTACTTTATTTTACAAATTGAGGAAACAAATAGAAAAGGAACTGTTTGCACTGAATCATGGACAATCTTATGCAGTCCCAGTAGGGCAGCCATCTGCAGTTTGTCTGCTGGTCCATTATACACAAAGCAGATTGCCAGTCTACAATTAACTGTCAAATGCCATTTATAGCCAAGAGGCTGTTAAACTCACAGCAAAAGTTTGGGGGTTTTCTTTCCATTCTTTCTTCTTTTTCTGTCTTGCTGCTGAATCATTAAATTGGCTATTTTAACCTTGCTTCAGGGGACAGATGGCAACCCTAAGGAAAAAAAGCAAGTTGCTATTTATGGTTTTCATTTTAAATAATCTTTGGGAATAAGCACTCCCCATCTCCATCTTAATAAAGCTGACCTTTTTAAAAAAGATGTGACTTTCAAAACCGTTTTGTCAAGGGTACTTGTGCAGTTTTCAGCAGCTGCCCCCACATGCACACTGCTGTGCATCTTATTGCTCTCTCTGCATAGGTGTACTGTTGTAGAAGCAGAAAGGCTGAGAAGTACCCTCCAGTTCCCTGTCATATGCAGAGTTAAAAAAAAATCAAAGAATGTCAAAGGCTTCATGGTTATGTTTCCATTCACAGCCATTGTCTACATATACTCTACTCCTGATACTTCTTTTATTCCTTATTTTTCTGGTGTAAAAATAAGGTTTAATTTTTTTCTTTTTTTGATTTAATGCTGCTCAGAGGAAGATATGATGGTGTTTTTTCAGGATAAGTTGTGTGTTAATCTGTGGGCTGTACTGTGAGTTTTTTCTGACTCAGGAAAATGAGTTGCATTATCAAAGTTCACCAAATATTAAAAATCTGTTCGAAGATAGAGTTGCTGACATGTGGTGATTATAACCAAGGTGATATCACATGCTATTCTTTTGATTCCAGAGTCTATGACAATTTTAAAACAGGAACATTTGTTCTCTATAAGAGTACATCTCGAGATTTTGAAGTTCATGTTCGCCAGTGGGACTGTGGAAGTCTTCACTACCCAGCATCCTGCAACTGTGGCTTTGTTGCCAAGGAAGGAAGTGATATAATTGCATTTGACATGTGCAGTGGTCAGCTACATGAATCACAGCCACACTTATTTGTAATAAACAGAGACACAACAGGAAGCAATGTCAGAGTCACTGAATCCTACCTAGGAAGAAAAGTAACAGTAAGTAGTAAATAATTGCTTACAGAGTAGGTAAAATTAAAAAACGTTTCTCATGATGATATCTTCAATCTCATTTTAGATTTTGTTTTCTTCTGGAGCTTTCATTCGTGCTGATGTGAGCAAATGGGGAATAAGCATAACGCTTAGGGCCCCCAGTTCAGATTACAGACATACAGTGGGACTCTGTGGCACCTTTGATGGAATTGCGGAGAATGACTATCACACTGCAAGTGGGGTGGAAATCCCAAATCATGCTAATGTTCCTTTTTCTTTTATTAAGGAGTGGAGGTAACAATTGTTCTGTTTAAATCAACTGTCATAATTTTTGGTTCTTCACACTCTTAAAAACTTGTCAAAATACTAAAAAAAATAATCTACTCAAGTTTTTAAGTTAATGTTAGAATGCATCAATGCATTCCATAATTAATTTAAGAGAAAATTGAAACTGAAGTGCCAAATAAGTATTTAAGTACTATGATGTAAGATTAGTTTGATTAGGTTTTGAACAAAGTATCAAGGTATACAGAAAATATCCACTCATCTCAATTCTTTTATTATAAGTTATTCTCAAGTTTTTGTGTCTTAATTGGCCTTTAAATATAGCTGTGTGCTGCAGATTCAGTGACATGCTGTAGAAGTATGAAACAACAAAGAACAAAATGTTAATACTTTAATAACACAATTAAGATAGTTCAGATGATACAGTTTCATCTTTTGCTTTCTTGTCTAGAATTTTACCAGGA